>NW_022196898.1:35254523-35314297 GCF_008632895.1 Mastomys coucha | reverse complement strand
AGAGGGAGAGGGAGAGGGAGAGGGAGACTAAATGACAAACTGGAATTTGAAGAAAATGACCTTAAAAATGACACAGCCACAGAAAGACTTAAAAGAATTACCCATATCTACTAAACAGCTGAAGGGAGAAAATGTTCATTGCATACAACACAGATCAGGACTTCCACCAACAAAGAAAAATTAGATAAAGATATACAAAAAGTGTGGGTAAAATCAACAAAAATTGGTATAGAAACTTCTGGAGAAAGTGAAACTGATTTAATATCTACAATGGGTGAGAACAAAGATGAAATAGCATAGAAAATTACCATGATGAAGAATGTAAGTTGTATCTACAGGCACAGTCAAAGCTGAACAAAACCTTGATTTTTCAGGTGTCTGAGTTCTTCACACCATCTGGCCCTCCATCTATCAGCAACTCACTCTGTGTAGTCAGTCCAGTCTCTATACTACTTTCTACTGCTTATAGCTCACTCATTCTAGAGACCCTGTGAAAAGCCTCTAGATTTTAATCCCTTTAGCTAGATCAATATCCACTCTCCATGATGACCACCCTAATAATAAACCTACAATCAATGGTTATAATTATTCCATATAAAAATTTGACTCTCTTTTCATGTCTCTTACTTTACAAAGTTGAGGCCTTCAAAACTCAATCCCTGTTCTACTTCCATACATACTTCCCAGCCTGTGCATTTACATACAGTGCCCTCCCATGTATTCCAAAAAGACCATTCAAACTACATAATAGACCATTCCTTCTATTTGTATACAAATTCTGACTGACTAATTTATTCATAAATGTTACTCCAGAAATTCTCCCCTTTTTGCAAATATCAATTTCTCTATTCTATACGTTCCTTCCCATTACCAGAAAACAGTGATCTCTCCTCCTCTTAAAAACCAAACTAAAAACTTTTCTTTTAACTCTATTGCAACCCAAAAGGGTTGTGTGTATGTGTGTGTGTTTGTATATATGTGTATAGTCATATATATTACTGCTTCATGTTTTAACAAAACACCTCTGAAGAATAGTTTAGTCTTTGTCTCTAATTCCCTCTCCATTTCCAGATTGTCTTGAATCTGATTTTAAAGAGAGTTCCTGAAATTATGCTCTCCAAAACAGCTAAGTCATAACTTTCATGTTACTATAGCCAGTGACCAACTCTCATTAATCATCCTGCTACCTTAATGAATTCACTCAGTTTGGAGTCAGTGTACATATTATCTACATGCATAAAACACCTAGGATGGCATCCCTAGTCTGGAGATATAACTAGTCACTACATACTTGAAAGACAATTAACAAAGTCAACATTAAAGCTGGGCAGTGGTTGCACACGCCTTTAATCCCAGCACTTAGGAGGCAGAGGCAAGAGGATTTCCAAGTTCCAGGCCATCCTGTTCTACAGAGTGAGTTCTAGGACAGCCACGGATACAGAGAGAAACCCTGTCTTAAAAACCAAAAAAAAAAAAAAAAACAAAAACAAAAAAAAAGTCAACCTTATTATTATTTCCATAATTGAATCCTTCTTCTTAACAACTCCTGCATCCAAAAGGCTACAAAGCCATGCTTTTAGTGGCACACTGCAGAAGCCTGGATTAATTCTTGTAATTCTTTAGTTCTCTATGTTTCCCTCATAATTTACATCTATCCCATGATAAATCCTATCTGCTCTATCTTTAAAATATATCTGTGCGTCTACCAGGTATTTAGCTCCTCCTGTTGGACTCTAGTGTAAGTGACATCATTCTGAGCTAGGGTCACTACTTAGTCCTCCAGTTGATCTTCCAGCTTTGACCCTCCAATTTCTATCTGCATTTGCCATATGATCTTTTTTTTTTAAAGCTTTATTTATTTATTATATGTAAGTACACTGTAGCTGTCTTCAGGCACTCCAGAAGAGGGTGCCAGATCTCATTACAGATGGTTGTAAGCCACCATGTGGTTGCTGGGAATTGAACTCAGGACCTTTAGAAGAGTAGTCAGTGCTCTTAACCGCTGAGCCATCCCTCCAGTCCCTCATAATGATCTTTTTAAGACATAGGACAAATAGTCTTTTTCCCCTATTCAATATTCCTCAAAAATGGCAATTTACAAATAATTTCTCAGGTTCCCAATAAGCCTCGTCTGTATTATCAACTCACATTCTTCCTTGTGCTTTTCTTCATTTGATCACAATTTTTGCTACATTGGCTTTGTTCTTCAGATACAGGAAGAAAGTTCCCACTGTACAGTGGCTTTTCTCTTGGCTGAGAATAACTGTGTGTGCATATTCCTGTGGTACATGCCTCATGCATATAACCAAGTACCACCTCTGCAATAAGTCCTAATAAGACCACAATATTTTAAACTGTAAAACAAACATGCACCTTTCTTCAAAACTCTCCATAAAACAACATCTCATCCACTACCCTCTGTACTTTCTTTTCCCATAGTACTTACTATTCATGTATTAGACAACTTATTGTGTTCGAGGTTCATCATCATCTATCACCGACCCTTAGAATGTAAGTTCCACAACAGGTAATTACCTGTTTACGGTCATATGCTCAAAGTTAAGAACAATTTAATATAGATTATAATAAATACTGAATCAATTAATAGATGAGGAAACTGGGGGTGAAAGATGTAAAAGTGCTTGGTAATACCCTATTTCATAAATAGTCACATATCAACCAAAATATCCTTATTTACCATTTTCTAATGTTTTTGTGATAAAGAATACTGTCCCTTAAAAATATATCTCAATTCTTATGTTCTCAGCTTAAGTTTTACCTGATTTTTCCATGCTAAGTTAGTACGCAGATGAGGTCAGTCAAGCAATATAAATAAGCATGCCTGAAACACTACTTTTGATTAGGATTCCATTCTGGAAAACCATCAACCTTTTAATCTATACTTTAAGTCTTCCAGTCCATTAATGCAAACTCAGCCATCACAAATAGACACAAAGTAACCTACTCATCATTCTTGTTTCCTCAATTTGTTTTACCTTATAAATCATTCATTCTTTCTTTTATTGAAAATAGATGTTTTTCATGCAATATATTCTAATCATAGTTTCCTTTCCCCACCGTCTTGGAGAATGCCACAACCTCCTCTCCCATGGGACTCTACACCCTTTTGTGCTTCCTCTTAGAAAACAAACAGGCACGTAGAAAAATCACTATAAAGTAAAACAAGATAAAACAAAAACAAACCAGAATGACAAACAAACAGAAGCAAAAGAACCCTCACAAAAAGCATACGATACACAACACATGAATGCAGAGCAGTCTCCTAAAATCCCAAACCAGAGCCATAATATATACACTAAAAACATGTGATGTGAAAACAAAACAAAATAAAACAAAACTGCACTGTCAAAACCTCACAAGAAAAAGAATATCCAAATACGACCCTGCGTTTGTTTTGTGCTGGCCATCTACTGCTGGACATGGGGCCTGGCCCTAAGAGCTGTTTGCATCCCCCAGTGAAATCCTGCTGGAGAACTCATTTTTCCATTGTGAGCATTTGTCAATTAGACACAGCTTCTAGATTAGAGCTTGGGTCTACTTCTCCTCAGTGTTAGGAACCCATCTGGTTCAAAAGTTAGCATGTCCTGTGTACACTGCCAGTCTGTGAGTTCATACGTGTGTTGGTCTTGCTGTGGGATGCCCTCTATCCCCTCTGCCTCCTTCATCAGTCTACCTCCTCTTCCTCAGGGCCCCATGAATCCTGTGGAGAGGGACTTGATGGAGAAATCCCATTTAAATACTGAGTGTTCCAAGGTCTATCACTCTCTACATATTGCCCAGCTGTGAGTATCTTTATTTCCTTTTATCTATTGTAGGAGAAAGTTTCTACAATGACAGCTGGGCAAAGACTGATTTTTGAGTACAACAGAATGTTGTTAGCAGTCATTTTATGGCTACATTCCTTTAACAGAACAGAAATATTTGGCTATCATCTAGGTCCCTGAGATATCTGGTATCTGGTTCTTGGCCCCCAATCTTGGGTTCCATCTTTAGGGAGTAGGGCTTAAATCCGATCGTGCAAATGTGGCACGACCACATCTTGCAGGCAAGTCATCACTGCAGCTCATAAGCCTTTATAGATGGATTGGTGTTTATCTTTCTCCTGTGATAAGGTGAAGAGTACTTTACGGTACCAATAATTACCACGAGCCCATAGGGATAAAGGCTCTAGGTAAGCATGAGCCTTCTATATGATCAGTGACTAGTATAGGTGTTGCTTTCAGCAATTTGGCCTTGCTGTCAGCTTTTGGGGAGCAGCCAATAGCCTGACAATAGCCAGAGTAGTAGGAAATTTCCATGGGACCCTTTAGTCCAAAAACTCAACTAGATGTAACCCATTAACAGCACCAGAAACTTTATTTGGTGCTAAGAGATGTCCAGCTTGGAGCTCTGTCTCCTCTATTATTTGACAATTTATACAATTATTTCACTTTATACATGTATACATTTTAGGAGGATTCTACCATGTTAATGTAGCAGTTTTCCATATGATCCCTCAAATCATCATTAGTTTGAGGTGTTCCTTCCCTTATAACCTCCCTTACTACTCCCCCTTCCTCATAGTCTCCTTCCCCCACTCCCTTCCTCTATATATGTAACTTCTGTAGATATGCAGGTAACAGCTTATTAAAGACTTAACAGCTAACATCTACATAGAGGTGAATACTTACTATTTTCTGTCTTTCCCTTTTTTTCATTTTTAAATTGGTTATTTTATTTATTTACATTTCAAATGTTATCCCTCTTCCTGGTTTCCCCTCCATAAACCCCCATCACATCCTCCCTCCTCCCTGCTTCTATGAGGGTGCTCCCCAACCCACCTGCTCCTGCCTCACTGCCCTAACATTCCCCTACACTGGGGCATCAAGCCCATCCTCTGCTACATATGCAGCTGGAGGCATGAGTCCCTCCATGTGTATGTCTTGGTTGGTCCCTGAAGCTCTGGGGGGTCTGGTTGGTTGATATTATTGTTCTTACTATAGGGTTGCAAACCCCTTAGTTACCTCACATGGGATGATTTCTTCTAGATTCATGACTACATTTTTATAACAGAGGAGTAATACTCTCCATAGTATAATATACCACTTTTCTTTACTCATTCATCCGATGAGGGACATCCAAGCTGTTTCCAGTTTCTGACTATTATGACTAGAGCAGGAATGAACATGGGTGAGCAAGTGTCTCCGTAGCATACTATATGTCCAAGAGTGGCATAGCTGCATCTCTGGGATAGGTCAATTCCCAGCTTCCCGAGGACTACACTGGCTTACCCAGTGGCTATATAAATTTGCATTTCCACCACCAAGTGGTGTGTCCCCTTACTCTGCGTCCTGACCAGCATGAAATGTCATTAGTTTTATTTATCTTGGTTATTCTAACTGATGTAAGATGAAAGTTACAAGTAGTTTTGATTTGCATCTTGCTGATAATTAAGGCTACTAAACATTTCTTTACAAGTTTTTCAACCATTTGTGTTTCTTCTTTTGAGAACTATATTTAGTTCAGACCACTTTTAGAACTGGATTTTTTTTTAATCATCTTTACTCTTTTTTTTACAGTCCAGTTTTTTAAGTCTTCAAATATATTAGATAGTAGTGCACTATCTGCTATGTAGCTGGTACAATCATTCCCCATTCTGTAGCCTAATGCTTTGCCTGCATGCTGGTATCCTTTGCATACAGAGACTTTTCAGTTTCATGAGGTCTCATTTGCTAATCGCTGTTCACAGTGTTATGCTATCTATGTTTTGTTCACAAAGTCTTTTCTTGCATCAGTGAGTTCAAGTATATTTACCATTTACTCTTTTAACACACTCAGTGTATCCACCTTACGTTGAGGTGTTGGATCCATTTGGAGCTGAGTTTTGTGCAGGGAGATTAGTATGGACCTTCTTGGATTCTTTTATATGTAGTTACCCACTTTGGCCAGTGAAGATATCTGGATTCAATATCAAAAATCAAGTGTCCACAGGGGTGTGGACTTATGTGTGGTTCTTCAATTTGATTCCATGGACTACTGTGTGTTTCTATGCAATGCTGCGTTATTTTTATTATTATTGCTCTGTATACACTCTAAGATAAGGGAAGGAGATACCTCCAGGAGCTCTTTCAGTTTTTAAAACATTGCTTCCCATTTCATTTCTACACTGTCATTGCTTTTCTTTCCTATCATTAATTGTCCACGTTTTGAATTCTTTTATTTCTGCTCTGTAAAGTGATAATCATACCTGCTGATACCCCACATCAATTTCTCACGAAATCATAACACAAAGTAAACATGTGCTATGCCTCACAGCCAGACTATGACATAAGAGAGAAAGAAAACACAGACATCAAATTATAATAAATGGTTCTACAAACAAAAAGTTTAAAGGAAGTTGTAAATAAATTTGGCTGTTTATACTACAAACAGAAATTATTAGTTTATTTTTCACTACACCCAGATACAATTATTGAAAATGAAAACCAGAACCTCATCCATGTAACCATCAAAATTATAAATAGGCCGCAGGTTGGCATAATTTTAATAATCAATAGCCAAAAGTGCTAAAATATTACTGATCCAAAAACAACAAATACAGAATCCAAAGAATCAGTTCATATGGAATAAAGAATATTTTAAAGTAAAATATAAATGGATGTAAAATAAATTACCTTCCTTCATTGACAAGTTCAATAAAAGCAAGGCCTGCATTCTTCTGAATAGAATTCTGCCACTCCTAAGAAAACAATTATGGAAACAATTAGGAAATTATGCTTAGGTTAGTACCTTAACATCACAACAAAACAACATCCATATCTATTTCAGTTCTCTTTAGTAATGAAAGATACAGTAATGCCAATCCTGCTGCTGAGTCAACACAGCCCTGTGAACATAGACACACTGATACAAAAAGTTGCATTTAAGAAAATGAACACCTGCTTCAGTGTAAACCAAAAGATCCAGTCCATATTTTCCCTGTCACTGTCGTGGCAAATTGTTACATGCTAAGTAAATGGATATAACCTACAGTTACATCAGCAGCAGTAGAAAATATTACAGACAGATAATAATTTTTAAAAGATAATCAACAATGAAGACAGAATTGAATGGTACAAAAACTTTACTAACTACAGTATACTCCCGCAAAAAGTGATCACTAATAACATAGAGAACACGAGTTGGAATAAATCAGTTATAAATTGAAAACTATAATTTACTGGAATATAACCTAGCAATAAGTGGTATAAATTTCCAACTATATTCATTAACCATTAAAAATTTATATGTTAACTTTATCCACTAAAACAATGTCCATTAAAAGGCCAAGGAAGAAAATCAATCAGTAGAGTATATTCACCAATGAATTCGTTTATACTTACTCTCAACATTTATATAAAATAAGCATTAATACAATAAGGTCAATATAAGCTGAAATATTTTTAGAAATCTCAGTGAATATAATCGTGTTTGTACATGTACATGTTCCTATCTGTCCATCTTGCTCTATGTATTTACATAAACTTACACACATATCCTTTTGCTTAATACTTCAATCCTTATATTATAGTTACATATTCTTTTGGTTTTTTCTAAAAATTCTACAATGAAAGACTATACTCAGTTATTGGTCATTGCTCGCCATTAACCATTAACAATAACATTTGTGAATGTAGTAAATAGTGGAGTTTTAAATTCTTGTAATTTCATGGAAATGAAATGTGAATGTATATATTTCTCTCCTACTTTTAATTTTTTGTAACCTCATTTGTTCAATATTGTCTTTTAAATATCCCAAACTGTAAAACCTAAAACTGCATTCCATGATTGTGCTGAATGATTCCAACTTTCCCAACAGTGAACATATTATCATACTAGTAAGTACACATAGGGTAATGGCAATTCCATTTAAAAGCAGGTAAACATGCAAAGGCATCCAATGACTAGATCCTTCAAATGGAGGGGAAGAACAATGTATCATTAAGAAAAGAAGAAGGCATATAACCTTTTTTTTCATCCTGACACGAAGAAGTTATGTCCTTGGAAATTTTACACTAGATTTTGTCACAATAAACACAACTTTAAAATGCTTCTATTCCAGGTATTATTATTCTAACCCTTGTTAACATTTAGAAGTCTATAGTATAGTCCCTCAAAATTCATAGTTGCCATGGAACAGATTATGGAAACCCTAAATTCCCTTTCACTAATATAAATGAAACCAAGTGTAAAACAGATACTTCAATTTGACTTAAAGCCCTTTAGGGCAAATGACGTTAACAATTATGTGGACCAACTAAAAACAAATTCAATAAAAGAATTTATCCTGAAAAAAGGGCAAGCAGCATACCTACACTTCTTCTCACAGGGTAGCAAAAAAATGAAAGTAAGCAGAAATTACACAGAAATCCTTGGATCTAGGGCAGAGGGTCCCACACTTCGCCCTCACAGAACCATGAGAGTCAAACTGAATCTAAAACTAATCTCAAAGTTGTTTTATCTTTGACAGTATCATCTTGTGTTCAAATTCGTATTATATTATTCAAAAGTGTACCCAAAGAGGATTCATTATATAATTTAATTTTATATAAAAACATGAGCATACTCTTGTCTATATTTCTAATAGGCTGGTAAACTTTATTTTGACTTTACTTTTACCAAATGAATTCTTACCTAAAAATAAAATAAAAAACATTCCATTCAAATTCCAGAACAAATTTAAATAGGATTAATGAAGTTAGACTAAAAATATGTTAATATTAGTACTTATAACCATAAAAAGAATCACCAATTCCCTAAATGTAGATATGTGAAATAAAATAATACTTTTCTTTTAAATTAAAAATAAATCAGATCAAGATTTCACTAAAATGATAAATGTATATCATTTTAATTACCTTTTAAAATAACATGAATGTTTAGGTTTCTGACTAAATAAAAAAATACACCAAAATAAATTTTTAATATTACTCATTAAACTACTAAAATAAAGCCTATTAAATATTATCTTTAAAAATACTTTTTAAAGAACAGAAAATACAAGTTAGACAAGAAAGTACATAAGACAACTAGAGAATTACAATTTTTGTAGACTCTCAAAAGAAACAAATTTATCAGTGGACTTATTGTTCATACAGAGAGCTCTATAAATCCTTTTCTGTTTGTTGTTTTGGTTAAGTAAAAGGAATAACATAATAAGTGACAGAGAATTCTGTTCAGAATTAGCAATGCTTATGAGAAGGAAGGTGAATCCTAAAAGAAAACATCCTTTGATTGTTTTTTTGATAATCACAATGTTCAAAGCCAATACATTTTCTGTATAATAAAACACTCTCTACAGTAATTTGTGGAAGTTGCCAAAACTAAAAAGAATATTCATTAATCATGGTGTTTGAAGGCATTTTTCTCCACTCAGAAACAATTATCAACAAGGCGTTAGTCTAAACAATTTTATAAACCACAGCTCAATATAAGCTTTAGTGAGTTTTAATAGTTGAGAAAAAAGCTTAATGGTCATCATCTTTCATGATCATTTCAATATTTCATCACAGTATTTGCAATTATATAGTGATGCAAAATGCACAGTACATTTAAAGGCCTTGGTTACCCTTTCCCCAGAGGTCCTGATGAAAACACGTTAAAAGCCTCAAATCCAACCACTAATGCAAGTAAGTAATTTCAAAGCACACTTCAGCACTTTCAAGAGGAAGAACTCAAAAAGGAGCAGAGTCAATAATTTCATACCTGTGCCTAAGCTATATTTAATTGATTATCACATCCGAGGGCCATAACTGTTGCCTAATCAATTTGTACTAAGATACAATCTTAGGTTACTAATGTCTGAAGTCAGGCAGTCACAACAAGTATGAGCAATGCACGAAGACTACCACTCCACAAATGTCAAGCATGTGTTTTGGTAGAAAAGGTTTTTCTGACAAAGGAAAAAAAGAAAACCTTTACTAATGATATAACATTAATTCTTCTCTATGTTCCTCAAACAAATATTGAGAAAAATAAATCAACATACTGATTATTCATTAAAGTTAATTTAATTTCTAACTTCCTGAGATAAACTCCAGTTTTCTTTAAAAAAAAATCAACAATATATTTCTTGAAAGTATACTACTTGACTTTGCCTATATTTTACAGGTAAAAAAGTTTAAAAGATATGAGTAATTTCTAGCTGGGCAGTGCTGGTGCATGCCTTTAATCCCAGTACTTGGGAGGCAGGCGGGTTTCTGAGTTGAGGACAGCCTGGTCTATAGAGTGAGTTCCAGGACAGGGGTATACAGAGAAACTCTGTCTCCAAAAACCAGAGTAAAAAAAAGTAACTTCTAAAAATTAACATATTCAAAAGCACATAAATTCGGGCCACATTTTGATAAGATTCATTACCTGTAATTTTCCTATCAATTTCTTTTGAGAAGTCATCAGTTTTGATAATCAGTATAGTAACTTCTCATTTTTGTGACCTAAATTATTTCTAAATTATATTTTAACTTTTTGAGTAATTTTTATGATGATTAACAAGCTAAGCATTTTTATATACTTTTTAGAAGTTGGCCTATCTGCTCTTGAAATATGTCTATTCAAATAATTTGTGAATTTCTGCCATGACTTAATTTTGGTTTTAGACCTTCTACTTTGCTGATACAGGGTTTACTGTAACCCAGTTTGGCACCAAACATTCTCTCTAATTAAAGCCAGCTTTGAACTCCTCATCCTCCTGCCTTCGCCTTCCAGTGCTGGGATTATGAAAGTATACTCGGATGATTTTGGCTTTTATGCTTCTAGTTGCTGCTCAGTTCCTTGCAGTTTGTTATCTATTCAAAGCACTAATCTATTATTACATAACCGTAACAATGTTTGCAAACATTGTCTCTCAGTATGTCCTATGCCACCTCTTCACCCTTCGCTGTTCTTCTTGACAACAGGAGGCTCTATTATTTGAGATAACTGTATTTCTCTATTTTATTTTCTTTTTGTTGGTTTGCTGAACTGTTATTCTATCCCCACCCCCCGCAGAAAAGCAATGCACAAAAAATATCAAAGTCTCTGCTCTATTCTCTAATGCAAGAATACTAGTTGTAAGTGTTATATATATATGCCCTAAATCCATTTTGAGTGGGTTTTAATACATCTTGCAAGACAGACTGATGTCTAGATGAATGTCTAGAAACTAATATACACTTTTGTTGGTATTAAATACTGGCCAAAAAGTCTTCTCCAATATGTTTTTATTGTTGGTAAAAATCAGTTTGCTGTAGCTATGTGGGAAACTCTACTCTGTTTCACTGACATTTGTGTCCATTTTAAAGACTGGTTATTCTGGTCACAATATCCTTGAGTTACCTGCAGGCCATTTATTGTTAGGTCTTCAGCTAAGTTCTTTTTATTCCAGACTGAATTGACTAACTACTTTCTCTTGAGGTTCCATGTCAACTTTAGAATGGCTTTTATCTTTTTCTATGAATGATAAATATAGTCTGCACATCCTTTTCAGTAGTATGAACATCTAGCTCCTTGTGACAATAAATGAACATGGGATGTCTCTCTAGATTTCGGTATTTTTAGTCAATGTTTTATAAGATTTACTGAGTCAAAAATACTCTTTGTTTAGTTTTTTCTTTTCTATTTATTTATGGTATCCATTTTAAAATGAGACTGATTTCTATGCATTATATAAGGTACATAAAATGTTATTGATCTTTGTATTTTCATTTCATGTCCTACAATATTTTATCAATTTTGATAACCTTTGGTACATATTTTGTGTTTTGTGCATATAACATCAAAGTCAATAGCTAACACAAAATGCCATCTCCTTTTCTATTCAGGTACCTGTTACTTCTTTCTCTTGCGCTCTGGCTAGGATTTCTATCACTGTAAGAATAGAGAAAGTGGACAATTCAACCAGATTCTGCATTGAGAGGAGTGTCAGCCTCATCGGCTCCACAGTCATTCTTCATTTTTGATGATTAATCTGACTGGTATTTCAAAAGATAACCCTTGAACTCTGAAATTCTTCTGCTTTCTACAGTCTGTTGCCAACTATCACAAGTGTATTTTTTATTTCATTTATTGAGTTCCAAAATATTTGATTCTTCTATGAACCCTCTGCTAAATTTCTTATTCACAGCATGAAATGTTTTCCTACTTCAGTGAATTGTTTGTACTTCTTCGTATCTGTAGAGTTTTCTTTGTTAAAAAAAAATTATTTAATCTTTTTTTTTTTACACTCCAGATTTTATCCCTCCCCTGGTTCACCCTCTGAGTGTTCTACATCCCATACCTCCTCCCCTCATCTCCCCGAGGAGGTCCCCACCCCACCCCTTCCTGAACTAGGGTTTTAAATTCTTTTATTCAGCAAGCTGACATTTCTCCTTTCTTCAGAGCTCTATTGGTTGAGGGTAATTGTTACTTTGTGGGTGGAGATTAGGTTGCTTTATTTTTTTATTTTATTTTATCTTATTTTTGGTCCTTAAATTGTTATTTATCCAATAGAAAAGCTGTCTTTTGAATAAAAGAGTGTTCACTGGCATAACGGCATGTATCAATTATGTTACACTGGCTATGGGTTCAAATGAACACCTACTGTAATCTCCATAGAGCTTCTTTGGTTATAACTAACGTATGTCAAGAATGCTCATGGAAATGCTGCAGTAGGTAGGATGCCACCATCTTAGTTGGGACAGGTTCACCAGCAGCTCAGGATGTGGCACACAAAACCATAGGTACTGTGCACATCATGACTGCCCTTGGGAAGGGCCCAACAAGCAGCTGAAAGAGTCAGACCCAGATATTTACACCAAACAGAATCTGCTGATCCCTGTGGTTGAAATAGGAAAAGCTGGAAGAACCCAAAGAGAAGGGCGACCCTGTAGGAGGACCAGTAATCTCAACTAACCTGGACCACTGAGTTACACCAGCTGATATGAGGCCCTGACACACATACAGCAGAGGACTGCCTGGTCTGGACTCAGTCAGAGAAGATGTACCTAACCCACAAGAGACTTGAAGCCCCAGAGAGTGGGAAGTCTGTGGAGATGGCGGGGGTTTGGGGGGAGCAGGAAAGAGAGGAGGTATGAAATGTGGAACAGAGGGTGGACCAGGACGGGGATAAAATCTGGACTGTAAAAAAAAAAAAGATTAAATAAAATTTTTAAAAAAGTTTCAATAATTTATATAGAAGCAAGGATTCTAGAATTAGCCAAAGTTTGCACTTTCCTACTTTAGAGGCTAAAGTAGGAAAGTGCAAACAGAAGAGAAAGTGCTTAAAAGACACTGTCAGCTATATAGGAAAAGAAATGATCTAGTGGTCCAATTATGCCTGGCACAGTATATCCAGTAATTAAAGACAGGGTTTCTGTCGGTGTCTGAGACCCCCACAGATGCCCTACTTGTCCTTGGCTGATAAGAGACATACAACACAATAAAACACCCTGGCCACTGGTGGGTTCCTGGCTGCTTCTCAGGCCTGAGTGTGGGTAGATGAACCTCCCTGATATATGTATCTTTTCCTATGTAAACAATAAATATTCTTTTATATTATTTTGAAATCAGAACAAGCATTCAAGTTTCATGAATACCATTCTCAAAATTATGAAAATACAAAAGTATTGTAAAATAATTATTAAGTATCTATTGCTTTTCTTAACTCACTATTCTAACCTATCAAATAAAACATAACAATTTATGTGGGTACTATAATATTATCCATTAAAATAAGATGAAATTTGGAATTAAACATGGTTTATATAAAAGAAAGGAATGAAGACTAAATTAACAAACATCTAAACTCATAATTACTAATTTGCATTCTTACATAAAAAGGCGAAGTGTGAGGTGTTTTGGTTTACTTTGGCTTTGGTTGGTTGTTTTTGTTATCCTGGTTTGGGGTTTATTCATTGTGATATATATCTACCTATACATTCATTTGTTTACAAGGGAGCATGTACATGTGTGTACATGTGCTGTCTTAATTTCTTTTTGTTTTATTTTGTTTAGCAAGGTCTCATTTAGCCCAAGCTGACTTGCAAGCTCTATATAGCCACAGCTGAACTTGAACTTCTAATCCTTCTCTCTATATAAACCTTCTTCTTAGCAGCCTCTCATGTGAGGGGATTACAGACTACGCCGTAAGTCTCAAGTGTTTTCCTTTTTAAAGCCATGTAGCTATGCTGCTTAGGCTGGCCATACATACACACATGCATGCATACATACATACATACATACATACATACATACATACATAAATGCCCAAGCAATCCTCCTGACTAAGACTTGTGATGAGCTGGACGGCAGTGACACAGTGCTAGGGTTTGGGTTTTTAAATAAATGCCAACACTAATTTTTGAAACATTATATATTTACCTGCCATTATTGTTTTAAAAACAATAATGCTAAGTTCCAGTGGCCTAACAAGATGACAAAAACATTATCATGAGTCAAAGAAAGTGGTCAGAAAAGAGATATTGAAGAAAGAGGGACATATGTGAACACAAAACTGAAAAACACTATACATAAGACCAAAGGTCAAACTGAGGCAAAACGTGTTCTTGCCATGGATGCAGTAGACCTCAGAGCTCAAGGGAAGCTCTCAGGGACTTTTCAGGAGCATTGGCTGTGTGTTAGCACTCTCTCAAGAGTGCATCTGTCTAGACATTATCCCTACCATAAGCACACGCCAGGAAAGAATGAGGCAGATCTGTAAAGAAAAAGCCTCACTCCATCTTCACTTCAGTCAGAATGTCCTTCTGTGACAGTAAAAACAAGTAACTGCCTTTGAAAAAGTAACGCTCTCATTTTTGTGAGCCCATTTTTATATAAAAGTATAGTATGGTTCTATGAGTAAATGAAACACGTCTAAGTAACTATTAAGTTAAAAGTAGGAGAAAATGAATTCTATTAAAATCTGAGCAAACGGCTCGATTTTATACTTGTTAGCAAAAAAGTAAAATCAAGTGAAACCCTATGTACAAGGAAATGGATATTTTAAAAGTAACTATTCATGGAATGTATAAACTGTAGAACTGAGAGTGAATAGAGATTTTTAAACTATAAAAGATAAGGATAACATACACATACTCAGACATTTAATTATTATGAATATATCCTGATTTGTTTTCAAGTATGTCTAAAAATCATTCTTTAATCAATAATGAATTTCTAATAATTTCCCAATTCAGTTCTTTGTTAGTATATTTCACTGTTCAATACAGAAAGTATGGTTTCCACAGACAGCAGAGTTGGTCTAAGCTTTTCTAGCTTTAAGTTCCCAACAGATGATCATCATTAAGACTATCAGGGCTGCACACGCAGGAGCTATATAAATGTGTCCTATTAGTACATGGTCAGTCTGCTTGGCAACTTGGCTTCTCCAGACATATGGCAACTCGTGCCCTTTGAGGTCTGAAGTCAAGTCTTCAGGGAATCTCAAAGCCTGAACTGAAATTACAGGGCGGGTTCATTAAAGCCTGCTGGAGGGAGAGCATGAAAGACATCCATTACAACTATATAAAACAGCTAATTATTTTTTAAACATTTTAAGCCATCTAATGTACTCAATGTAATAAAAAGTATCCACCAATCAAGTTACTTTTTAAAGCATTAGTTTCATGACCTGTCCATTTTTCTTCAAGACTCCAACCTCCATCCTCAGTACACTTAACACTCATTTCACAATGATCAAATAAGATTTTAATACCATAGAATTGAATTAAATTAACTCATGTTCTCTAAAGCATCCCTACAGATTTACAAGCATGTTCCATATGCACTCATTGTTTCTTTGTGAAATTTGGTTTGGATTAACATATACTATTACTTGAATCAGCCAGACATGTATGTATATGAATTTCATATGTATACATAAACATGTTTCTATAACATTCTATAAAGGTGTCTGTTTCTATAATTTTTATTAAGAACTGATAATCATAAAAAGTATGGGTATAAATTAATATAAAACCAGTATGTAAAGAGCTATTCATCAAACACATGCAGAAAAGAAAATATGTGAAGGGTTGAATGTTCAGTTGTAAAATGTTTAAAATTAAAAGACTTTTCATTAATTGATAAACAAGAATTGATATATTTGGATATCTTTACATTGCCAGAACTTTTTAATACAAAAAGCATATATATTTTCTAATTAATAATTGCTGCCACTTTAACTGTTCAATGTCTAGATACTTTTTGACTTGGAAGAATAAAATCACTATTTGTTAAGTTTCACAACAAAACAATGTTACTACTAAATATTTATTCAAGTTACAAATCTTTATAAAATGTTACATAAAATTCATTAGCTTGCCTCAATCATTTCTTCAATGTACTTATAGCTGTTTTGTGACAGACCAATTCTAAAAAGTAATTACAACCTCAATCCATATGTAAAAAGACAACAGAAACAAGTACATTAACTCAGTTTAAAAAAAAATAAAAAATCTAACGAAAACAGATTACCAGTGATTTATATGGATGTCTAGTGCTGAAGTTAATTACAAGTAACCCAATAAAATAGTGCCTTTATTATTGTGTAGCAAGTACCAGCCGTAGACTCGAAGGCAGAGCTCTTTATACTGCCTTTCACATGCACAGTCCCACAGCACGGCATTAAGAATTAAACATGTGGTAAATAAGCCCATACAGAAAACAGCAGTTTTTAACTAAAAGCAGAAACTTTCCTGCTGTTTAACTATTTGGAGTCATCTAATTCTGCACACTAACTACCATACATGTATATAATTCATTGAAAAAACTGTCAAGGTTAATATAAAATGAGATTTAATTCAGTGCTCAAGTCTAACTTCAAATAAAGAATAATTGTAAAAACACACACATTTGGTTATAATTCATCATGAGCAAGTAAGATTTATGTTTATGCTGTGAAATGATATGTCTTCAGAAGTAAAATTATCTGAACATCATACTCCATACACCCATAAAACTCCGGTCTTGGATTTTAAACATATACTATCTAAGAAACATACAAGAAATATTAATTTCTTAGGTGGCGAGCCATAACCCACTGGCCAATCATACAAATAATGACTTTGGTTGTAGAAAGGCACCAAGGTTCAGTAATCTTAATAATATGTTAGCTGATACCTAGCACAGCACGCAAGTCCTAAGGCATACTCTGGATGGACACCATGATGTCAACCATTCTCCCACCTACAACATAACTTACATAGCAATAGAAGGAACTTGAATATCTGATGTTCTTATATCTGAAGCCTTTTCTCTCTCAACATGACACTCAAAGTTGTGGTATTTAATTGTATTATTTACATGTGCAATGTTGTGTTTTGATAAATGTATAAATTTCAAGAGGTAAGAGGAAGTAATGAACAAATCTATCACCTTGTGTACTTAGGATAGTTTTTGAAGTAGATTCAGATTCTTAAGAGAAATTTCTCCAATTATATTCGTCCTTTTTCCAAACTGACAAAACTTTGGGAACCATCAAGTAACACAAATTTTTAATGATGATGATATATTTAGTGAGTTTTTAAACATTTTAAAAATCTGTAAATTAAACATGAAATATGTTTATTAAAAAGTGGTATAAATGAGGACTAGATTTTACAAAGGAGACATTCAAGACTAAGGTTACTAACACCACCCATATTTCCTGTATTTTGGCACACTAGCCTTCCTAGGAATAGCTATCATTATGGTGAGAAACAGAGTGGTAGAAGAATCACCTGTAGCGTCTACAGAAGAAAGCCAATGTGACCCATAACTGTTATCTATATGGAAAAGAATGCAAAAATTGGGCTTTGAGGAACTCTTGGAGCCAATACTTTATGGTTCAAGATGGAAACAGGTTAGACAAGACATGTGATTATAAATATAGATAATAATCACATAGATGAAAATAGTAGGTTTTTTTATTTTGTGAGATAAAAGATATAAGACATAAATTAATTGCCTGAGAGGAAAAACAAAGGCACTGAGGAGACTGAAGAAGGGAGAAGATTCTGTGTGCGGGAAACACAATCAGGACTAACATCTTCAGCATGTGGCCTACTTTGTTCCACAAGCGGTTCTGTATATTTTTACAAATAATAACTAACAAGATCTCAGTGCACTCATAGCTCTCCATGAGAAACAAAAACTTTGGAATTTAAAAGAAACTGATTCACTCAATGTTATTTGTTAGCCAGTAACAGGAGGAAAAATGTTTATGAATATTCAAAATTAGTCATCCTGGAATTTTCCTCACTCAATCATTTCTTCCAAAATTACCTAGTCACTTAGTTTCATCATTTTGTTAGCATCATGTTGTAACATCTAAACATCTATCTCATAAGATAGTGGCATGACCAAAAAGTAGGCACTATCAAGATACAATAGATGGCATGCTTACAGAATACTAGAACAGTGCCTGTGAAGGTACTACAGCACACTAAATAATCTTATCTCAAAATTCACCATGCAGTGCAAAGGCTCTAAAGAGAAGCAATACGCAAATCTAGATACAAAAAGCTGGAAAGGCCAAATTTAATTAAGTACTCTGACTGAAATCCATATTATATCATAAGTATACTGTGTATAAAAAATGTTATACTTGAATATACTTGAGCCTTTAGAAGGCCATCAAAGGGATATTGAACAAAGGAAATTTAAAATTACAGTTCTAAGCTAACCTTTTTTAACACTACAACTAGAAGACTGATTTAAAGTTGAATTAGGAAGGTGAGTACCAAGCAAAAAAACCCAAGCAATGAGAACTGTGAAACAGACACTGACCTGTACTCACAGTTACCTTAAAATCAAAGAGAAATGTCATACTCTGGACATTCCCATTTGTGTTCCTCCCTTTTCCTCTCTTCTTAATCCAAAATTTAAAAGAGGAGTTGTAAAACAGCAGGGAGTCAAATTAAAACACACTCAGTTTTCAAATGCCTCCATACTCACAAGCTGACTTCCTGTCAGGAAGAGCTCCATTTCACTGAATACCCCAATCAGCAGGGAGCTTGCAGAATTAAGTGCCAGTTGATATTACTTTGTTTTGCATTTACCACCCTTGAGAATAATGTTCAAAGATGTCGTTACATAGTCAGCATGGTCTCATCCTTCTGACTAGACCGCCAAGCCACAGGGTGTACTGCCCATTCCACAAAATGTACCTTTTAAAGTTGTGTTTTCAAAACCTTAGTGTGCTGGTAAAGCAACGGGACGCCTGTATTTCAAACTGAACCCAGTTTGTAAAATAAAATTATGTTTTTCTTTGGCTGTAAAAAAGCACTTTAATTAATATCAAAGAAACGTCTACATCAAAACGTAAACAAAGAGCAAGGTATAGTATATGTTCACTAACACATCGTTTGATTTCAGCATTTTAATATACATTTTGTTCTTGAAAAAAATAATACACTCGATTAACTTTGGTTTCTGTATGTTCTTGCTGTTGTATGAAGACATAGGTTTCCACCTTCAAATATAAAGTTATTTTTATAGAGTTTTGGAACAATTCAAAGCATTGGGTGGTTAAGCATGAAATAGTTAATAAGCTGATGTCTTTTTTTAATTGTCAGTTATTCTAAGATGTTTATGATCAATCCAACTATCATCTGTAGCTCTCAGAAATGTTTTATCTATGCTGGGAAGGTCTTTAGCATCGTCTTATAAGGTCAACTATTTACACAGCACAAAAATTAAATTAGCTCTGAGCACTTCAATGAGAATACCTATTCTTTCATTTACTGCAAATTACACAGAGAAAGTGCTCACAGTTGCTCTGTGACAGAACTGACTGATTACATTGGAAGGTTTTTTTCTCCCATATTAATGGTAGGGTCTATGCTATTGATTCTTATTCCATTAGTGATCAAAAGATCATAGGTACTGACAATAATAAAAGCTCAGAAACAGTCAATTTATATCCACTAATTTTCTAAAAGTGTATTCCAAAGAAGAGGTATAAAAACATCAAAATAGAAAGAGTAATATAATAAAAACGCTGAAATATAAAACTGTATTAATCCTGGGTGGACCATGGTACATATAAACTACTCTTAAAAAAAATCAATTGCCCCCCAAAGTACTATTTACCTTGTAAAAGTGGTTGGTTACAAAGATATAAAATATTTACAACACGTCAAAGAGTATGTTTCAACATTTAGTACATTTTCTAAATCTGTTGCTATGTAAACAGCTTTAAGGGAGGAGAAAGAAAATAGTGATTTCCTTCTACTTAAATATAAATTGGATTTTTCTTTCAAAATTTCAGTCACATACCAATATATTAATTTATTTGTATTTATGTGTTATTTTTCAATAACCTGAAGTTCAATATTTCTCACACTGTGCATCATGTCAGATGCAAGAAAAGAATGCTAGGTTTAGGCCAATGAAGTGGCTTAAAGGTAATCAAAGTAGTTCAAAGATGAGGGAGGGAGGGAGGAGTGGAGGGAGGGAAGAAGGGAGGGAGGGAGGGATGGAAGGAGACAGAGAGAGAGAAAGAGAGAGGATCTACACAAGATTTCCTCAAAAGAGGTCATTAGGAGATAGCATAGAAGCATGGGCCTATAATCCCAACACATGAGAAACAAAGGCAAAAGCACTGCTAGTTCTAGACCAGTCTGCGCTATATAGTGAGGCTACAGATCAAAAAGCAAAACAAACAAACAAACAAACAAACAAAAAACCAAAGTCATCACCTCCATTTAATTAAGACCTTAAGCTCATCAATTAATATGTACTCAAAATATATTATGTCCTTCCTTCAAAATATACAGCAAAAATTCAGAATTGGAATTAGTCTTTCAGATTACCATAGAATTAGAATAAGATTATTCCTGAGTAAAATGGATTCTGCTTGTTAAAGAAAAACTTTCTAATGGCTCTAAAACGTAAGAATTGGTATGAATAAGGACTACTTATCTAAATAGGCATATTAATCTGTTGATCTAGGAAATGTTTATCCAGCTGATGTCACTAATATGTACTGCCACCAACTTTAGTGAAATGGACAAGAACTGGTTTCCTGCCATCAACTTTAGTGTAATGAAAGAAAAAAAGAATTGTAATATAAGAACTAAAACAGCCCTTAGGTCTCTCAATTTAACTTTAACCTTTGCACTGAATAACTGAACCCAATGTTGGGACAGCCATACTAAAAACTGATAATGAGAAAAAGTTAACAGGATGTAAAGTTACTTTTACTTTCCAATAAAAGCAAACACATACATTTTTAAAGTATTTTTATTATGTAATAAACACAAAGATTTTGAGTGTGAAGAGAATTGGCTTTTGTAAAACCAAATCAATTAGTTATGTCACTATTCTATAGATACAGTACTCTAGTAATCACAGAACTTGAGGCTGAAGCAGGAAGATAAGATTCAGGCTGGAGTGCGATACATAGGTAGGCCCTGTCCCATCCATCTCTCCCAAGAAATAAACACAACAAAAAAAGCTATAATATTCCTCATTTATCCAACAAACATTTAATGAAAAATTTCTATACTCATATAAGCATTAGAGATTATCATCTTTAGGCCTTCTACAAATAAATATACACCAAAGTTTAAATTCTGTAATTGGATCATTCATGTGTGTATGTATACATGTGTGTGTGTGTATGTGTGTGTATGTGTGTTTGTGTATATATATATAAATTTCTTATTGATATAAACTGTGTTCTGACCTGTTTCTAGACATCATACTAACACCTCAGCAGGACCAAAGGATGTGAATTACAATACTAGTTCATTTATGAGAAAAGGGGTTGACTTGAGGCTAGACACATAGCTCAATATGTAAAGTGTTTTCCTAGTATGCATGAAAGCCCTGGGTTTCCTCCTTATAAATCCTGAATAAACCAGGCATGATAATGTACATCAGTAATCCAAGCACTCAAGAGATTGAGGCAGAAGGATTGACAAATTTGAGCCCAACACATGTTAAGATGGAAAGTCCCAGGACAGCCTGAGCTACTTACAATGACCCATCTCAAAACAACAAAAACAAAAACAAAAAGAGTAATTTTATGAAAGACACTAATAAGGAAATAAAAATTATGTGCCAAGACAGAAAAAGAATGATACATTTGGGTAACTTTAAGACTTCAAGATGACATTAAAGGACATTCAAGCCCCACCTCTCAAACACCAGGTATCTAATGATGAACATGCTTTTTGTTAATTACTTGTTTGTGTGGATCACCTATCCATCATAAGATACCAACCATGATGATGCATGTATGAATGAAAGGGGGAAAGATAGAGCACTGGACAATGGCATTACGTTTCAAAGACTCTGGGGAAATAAACTCAAGATACAGAATCAGAATTATCAGGGGAGGGAAAGGAAAATTAGAGAAAGAAAAATAAAAATTCTACTAATATTCAGACAAAAAATGAACATAAAACCAACATTAAAAACAAAAGGATGCTGCCTGCTATGTGTCTACGCAACTATCAGCAACTGTTAATTGCCAATTCAAAGACACCAACCCTATCATTACATTCATGTGAAGAAAGTATTTCCAAAAATATTAATAACTTTTATTTTTTTAAAAAATTAGGCTAAACATTTAAATAAACTTATGCTGCTAATTGATAACTCAGACAGGATGCCAAGCCAGACTACATGGTGCTGTTAGTTTTTCTATAGACTGCATGCATTTCTGATAAATGGGAAAAGAATAGATGACCTGGCAGAAGGCTCAGACAATAATATGTGATTTACAGGACATGAATGCCGCTACCACAAGATTTATCTGACAGCCCTCTCCGATAGTGGACTGTTGAGTATCCGATGGAATGATTTCTAGTCTAGAGAGTCTACTACTGAGTAGCCATACACATTATTTATTTATTAGATGTTTTGGGTTGAAACCATTTTTAAATGATGCACTTCACAATGCACAGTCATAAATTTAGCTTTAAACCCAAGAAGGGAGGTAGTGTTATTGGAATGTATGTCAGACTGAATTAGGATGAGCAACACAACACTTTTATAAAGTGTCCTGGAATGCAATGTCAGTTCTTTCAAAAATGATATTAATGTCAAATGAGGAAGATACAAGCACTTTATACAGCACTGAAGTAGTATTACTTGAAACATTTATTTAATATTTTCTTTAAAATCATTTTAACAGGCTTAAATACAAACGCAACAAATAGGAGGTCATTAATAAGTTGTTGGCGTTTTTTGACAAATTGAATTTGGGGTACAGCTGAAAACTTTCTCAACTTTTTTATGTGTCTGGAAACATGTACTTCCTTTAATACTGAATGTACTTATATTTTAAGGAAAGCAATTTGGGCTAAGGACAGGGGTCTTTGGCAAAGCATTTGCCTGATATGTGCTAGACCCAAGATTTATTCTACAACACTGAAAGAAATTAATTTTAAGGAAAAAAGATCAATATTTAGAGCTGACCTAGTACTTGAGTTATTTTATATGAGATACAATACATAAGTTAATTTAATAAACTGTACTCAAAAGCAAAATATTGAGTAGTAAGAGAGCTTCCCGACTTACTAACACAGCCTAGATGTTTTAAATAAGATAAACTATGAAATAATGCTTAATCAACTAGTAATGAGGAAAGAGTAAGAAATGTGTTGGCCAAACTCTTAAAGAGTTTTACAGTAATACGTTTTGTTTATTGACAGCAAATCAAATATGATCAGATCTTTAATTTACACTGTAAATATATTTAGTAATAAAGTATGGTAAAACACCTTGTCTTTAAATTTTTAAAAGAAAATAAGTTGTGAATAGGCTCAAGAAAAATAATCAGAATATAGCTGACTGCCATGAAATTAACACCAACTAATTTGTAAAGTTCTAAATCAAATTTGCAGATGTTAAGTTCATAAGCATATCCCATTATTTATGTGATTAAAAAGGAGTTTTTGACCTGATCTTTTGATCTTTGGCACTCAATCCTTTCCATCTCCTCTTAAAAAATTAATTAAAAATTTAGCAAGATGGTAGTTTTTTACTTCCCACCCTATCTCACACTAAAAAAAATTATCAATCAAACTCAAGACATCCCCACCCAGTATCTGCAAAATGTCCCCTTGAAATTCAATTTCATATCTCCTTGGCCTTCACGTAGAAAAAGACAGTTCACTTCTTAACAAAATAAATCACTTTTGTGATTACCAAGTTGACCTCTTTGAATTAGGAAAATTCAAAGTGAAAAATGTAATTATCACCCTGGAACAATCTGTACACATGTGGAGCTAATTCTAGCTTCATTTTTCACACTGTGTCACATCTCGTAGAGATGCCATGGGACTTTTTGAAGAACTCATAAAAAAAAAAAAAAGTGCTGAGGACTTCAAATACCTAATAATGCATGTTATTCAAACAAAAGCCTTGAGAATTTCTGATTTTTAAAACTTACTCTTCTAAGTGATTTCCATATGCTATTTGATCAGATAAGCATTAAGCAGCACAGTGACATCCATGACAAATGGCTGTTATCATGTGTCATTCTTTATCTGAGCGGCTTCTGACATTCGGATACATATTGTGCTATATTTACAGGCGCTTTCATGTACCAAACCAAATTCAATCCTAAACTAAAAGGTAAAACTTCATTATTAAAATTTACATATGAAGCAGCTATACCACTATAAACAACAGAACCATAATCTTATGACAAAACCATGAGGACTAAAAAGAAAGGTAGTTTCAAACATATAGAAAACTCTATCTGGTGATTTTCATACAAGAAATAAACAATCAATTATTTAAAATCAGGTGGCTTAATGAGAAATTTTACCAAGGGAGATTTTGGAAAAGAAGTATTCTAAAACAAATTGATTAAATATTTAAAAAGAATACACATAAAAATCAAAGACTAATAAGCCCTTTAAGAAATGTAACTGTTCCTTCGAAGTTCATTATGAAATTCCATTAGCTATACGCTCTAGGAGTAATTGTTCTTATTGCACTGTATTGATAACACATAGTATTGATTTTTCACACCTTCTATGATTCTTTAATTTGTATTCATGAAATGTCCATCAGCACAGTCTGAATAAATTTGGCAACATAGGTACTAAAATGAATAAATCAATGCAAAGAAACATTAATTTTGTATTATCCTTATTCGTTAGGCAAGCAAACCATGCAAGTTGTAAATGAAGGTCAAAGGTGTTGAAATGGGTCAAAACCCTTGACCTCTAAAGCAATACCATTCCTATTAAAAAAGGCTATTTTAAAGTTTTAAGTACAGGAATTTACTACCAGCAAGATACCACTTTAAAAAGACTACAGAAGAAGAAAAAAAAACTCAATAAAACATTCATTTGTTTACTTGAAAAACAAAAAACAAAACATCACAGGATACATAAATTTTATTTAAGTTTTAAAAATCATTAAAGCTAACCACAATGTTTCTAAACACTGGAATTAATTTTGCTCGGAGGAATTTGTTTTGTACATCTTATGAAGATAACTGTCACATCTTTGTTGGTATTTTCCCAAGTCTACTGTGTATGTCAAAAATAATTAGCAATGACAAGGATTCAAAATTATTTATTGCTCATTTTATAACCTCTGTATGAATAGGAGGCAAACCCATGATTCCCAAGGGAATTCAGAGAGGCACTCTAAAAGTACATAAATAAAGCTATTTCTATATCCTTAATACACAGAGCAAAGAGAGTCATTTCAAGATCAACTGATCTAAACATTTTAATGTAACTCTAAAAACTACTATTTTTTCTCATTTATCTTCCCTCTCTCTCCCCCTCTCTCTTTTTCTCTCTCCCTTTCTCTCTCAGCTCATGTCTCAAAATCATTTATGCTATATATAAGTAATCATTTTAAGATAGAAATTAAATTATTTTAACATACCACTCAAAACTTTTTTGCCACAAAAACTTAATAAAGCAATAAGCTGTCAAACAAGCACATGAGAACAATCTTCTACATGGACATTTGATTGTGTTTGCACCCACCTGGGAACACAGTAGCATGACCAGCTCCACAACTGAACTGCTGGACTTCATGCAGACCAGACCTATGTTAAAGAGAAGGTTATTCTAAAAACACAAAGTTTTTTAAAATTCCAGAGATTCATTTTTGTGCTATTTTGTCCAAATTGATTTGAAATGTTAGTATTGTGCTAAGAACTACACCTATACACATTTGATTGTGTGATTAAACAAAATAGTCTGTGGTTACTTTAAACTTGGTATCAAAATGACCACTTCTATTAATTACTTTATTTTAACTTGCAGTATACTCAAACATCTACTGACTTCTTCTATAATATTTTATTATACTCATAGAAATGCATATAACACATGCCATATTGATCATTATCATCTACATGTTACTTGGGAGAGAGCTGATCATGATACATGCAGGGAAGGGAAATGGCCCCCTGACCTTTGCTTTCCCCACCACACTCTCTCCCTTCAGCCCTCCAGCTATCAATCAAGTTTCCATTTTGTTTCATGGCAGCAGACATCCCAAACACTCTTATTAGTACCTTGACCTTCGACCTCACACTAAACCTTAACAGAAATGCAAGCCATTGTCTGTTATGTATTCCCCATTTCCTATAAACTAATTATTTGCATTTTCTTTTCTATGTTTTGTTTTAGATTTCCTAAAAAATATCCTTAGGAACTTTTATATCATTAACAGCCATCTAAAGAGTTATTTTCTTTAAATATCCAATACAATCAAAGAACAGCTCAAAGAATTTGCTGTTACAAGTATATTTTAAAAGGAAATTCCAACCATTATGAGGACTGAATAACCCAGAGACATAATTATCAAAGACATACAACTATTAATTCTGTATTAAATACATTCTAGTGATATTCAAAGCCTGTGGTTTTAGTTCCATTTTTACTCCATAAAAGCTTCCATATATCCCACTCATTCCCTCTCTCTTATGTTAATGCTCTTCAGTTTTTCTTCTTTTGAAAGAATAATTCCTCAGTTAAACAATGGCACTGGTTGGCATCAAATACCTTTCTTTTTCTTTAAAAAAATGTGAGAACAATTTCACCATGTTAGAAATGTCAAAAGCAATATAGACAATGGCGTAAAAATATGTACATAGCATTTGTGGGCTGCACTAAGCAACCAGGTCATCACTAACGTGTGGATGACACTGCTAAGAAAACAGAACACCTTGGCCCAAAGGCTGCCAAGCAGGAAGGAAGGGCAGAGCTACCACCTCTCGTTGCTTGCCTGGGCTTCCACTGATCTAAAGGCCTGTCATCTCTTAAAATGTAAATCAGATACAAGCAAAATTTCACCCCAATCTCAGAACCTACTGCTTTTGCTGAGAGTGAGAGAAACAGTCTCCCTCCCCTGAAAGAACGATTCCAATCGGTTCCCCAAAGCCAATGGACAGCCAAGAAAATATGAAGGAAAGTAACTTACGGACTAGGCAGGTTATATGTAGGAATATATATGCTTATACATATATGCATGTAACAGCAATTAATGAAAAAAGGCTATGAATTTCTCCTTGAAGAAGAAAACAATGAGGGTACATGGAAAGGTTTGCAGGGAAAAAAGGAAGGAAGAAATATTATAATCTCAAAAATAAAAGAATAATGACCCTCAAAAATAAATTCTTATAGTGAATCAATTCTGAACCTTTCACAGTTAGGTCATTAATCCTCATTAAATTAGTTAATTAATTCCACAGGAACCAGAATTATTACTTCTAAATTCTAGTCTAGACCTTTTCTTATCTATTTGTATGTGTAATGAACAAAAGAGACAGAAAGGATTTCAGGAATCCAAACTTAGAAAGAGTCTACCACACATATTTCAATACCTATGTAGAAAAATACATCTATATACATTTGCTTATTTTAAATCCTATTTCAGAATAGCATAATATATATAATCTTTATATTAAATGTAAATATATCAAATGCAAAGGTTATAGAGAAAACATATGAACTGAACTATGGTAGTGAAAGGACATGTAATATCACTTGAGGTTAACAGTTAATGTGTCTTTGCAGAGTAGTAAATGTGCTAAAGGAGCAGAGTGGGGAGACATAATAGACCTGGCATTGGACTTCTTGCACTATCTGTTGAAAGGACATTCATGCTACAAACACACATATATTAACTCTGTGAATAAAGATGAAGCTTCATAAGTAGACATACGACTTTAAACATTTTTGATATGGGAAACAAAGATTAGGCTTTGAACAGCCTTTCAATTCAGACTTCCCTGCAACTTTAAATTGATTATATTTGAATTGTGTTATTTAATAAATAAGTGTCCTTTATAATTACATCAAGTAGTCTATTATTAAATAAATTATTGATGCATAACTGAAGTATTTCTAAAATCAGAAATTTCTTTTTAAATGAATTCATTGCTACTTTTGAACTCTGGAAATGAGATCATGCATCACCAAACATAAGTCAGTATTTTAAACACTGAAGAAGAAGTGAGGATTTTTTTTTTTAACCAGGATCCTTGAGCTTTAGTAAATTATCAGTACTTACATTACACCATTAATTGGGTCCAAAAAAAGAAAAAAGCAAGCCAAAAGAACTACTGTCCTTCCTCCATTCTGTAAGCAGCCTAGTTACTAGCCAACTCAGCAAACTTCCTCTGCATGTACCTAGCAAGACAACGTCAAGGCACCCTACGTAAAAGAGATCTTGTCACCTATGTATAAGAGCAGAGTAGTTTACACTACTGTTTTATTCGTAAAATATAGTTGTGCTAGCAGAAAATAATGATGTGTTCCACATTATTTATACATGGCAAGATATGGTTGTTTGTATGGCTCTAAAGTACAAGCACAACCTTGCTACACCAGTCTTCCTAATCCCCGTGGTTAGTTTAATTGCACTAAAAGATAAATCCTGATCTAAAGATGAAACTCAACAGTAAAGCACTTGGATAGGATGTACAAGTTCCCAAGGTCAACCTCTAGCACCAGAAAAACAAATGCTACTGCTCTGGCCTAATACTTTTATACTCCATCTGTGGTGGCTTGAATATGCTTGGCCCAGTGAGCAGCACTATTAGGAGGTGTGGTCTTGTTGGCAGAAGCCTGTCACTTTGGGGTGGGCCTCGTCCTAGCTGCCTGGCAGACAGTAGTCTTCTCTTGTTTGCCTTTGAAACAAGATGTAGAACTCCCAGCTCCTTCTACAGCACCATGCCTGCCTGGATCCTGCCTTGATGATAATGGACTGAACCTCTGAATCTGTAAGCCAGCCCCAATTAAATGTTGTCCTTATAACAGTTGCCTTGGTCATGGTGTCTCTTCACAGCAATAAAACACTAATTAAGGCACCATAGAAACTGCTGGTTAAAAAAAAAGATTAAAATATAACAGATTTATGAAAAAGTCTTCAAAAGACACAGACATCTATGAGGGCCAGCCAGTGGTGAAAATATTTAAAAAGATGCAGACTTTTCTTACTCGAGCATATAATTTATAATGTAAATACATACAAACAGAATAAAGAACCACTTACTTGTTCCTTCTATAAGCAGTTCTTGTCCATGACTACCTAAAAGTGTTCGAGAAAGGAAAGGTGCAAAGTCCACAAAAATCTCTCGTAGCAGAGGAGCTGCCTTCTCCAGCGCATGCTCTAGCCTTTCTGTAATACTAACAAAACAGGTTGAGAGTTAGCTTTCTGCGTTCTAAAGTGAAACCTACTTCCACAGAAACGCAAAGTTACATGAAAAATAAAAATGGCCAAAACCACATTACTGTGTCTACTAGCTTTCTGCCTAAAATGTCCTTTTTTACCCTGATACATCTTTCCAATCCAAGTTCTCACAGACCCCTGACAAACCACCATTCCAAGCATCTCTTACTGCAAACTGCACCTCACCCACTAAAAGCACTTTTTAATGACTCCATTATAAGCTAAACTAATCAAGACCTCATCTCATTTATCTGCTCATCAAACTTGGCTATCAAAAACTTGAGATAAAATGTCATGTCTTTATTTTAAGTTGTCAGTTGCTGCATGTAAATGTTTGTAAAAACTAGTTCAAACTTTTATTGAAATGATAACACTTTCTAATATAATCTAAGAGACTTTATTAGAAAAACCATAAACTATACATTTATAATTATCTCAACATATTAACAAGCTTGCATGAGTGTACATATATGTTCATACATAATTAATCATATACATTTAATGAGTTTAGAAGAATAAATAGGCATGTTGAATGTCAGGGAACTGATGAGTACCCAGAGTTTATACAGCAAACAAGGCAACAGCCAGTGATGCTCTTGTTCACAATAGTACTTCCATATCTTCCATTAGCAACAGAGCGACTCCCACTGAAACTATCAGACAACCCGCTAAAAGAGTCTGCTCTGTATAACCACCTTCTCGCAGGTTTCTCACTGTGCATCACAGAACCTTCTAGGTCTGTGTGATCCCACAAATACATACACAGAAGTACCCCACTGCCCTGGAGAGACAGGGATTTGGCAATTATGGTAAGAAAAAACAAAAATTCTATGACCACTTGGCATATAGTGGATGAAAATATGGCTATAAATTTCAGAATTAAATTTTGAAACATATATTCTAAATTAAAAGTCTATGTAAAAGTAAACTCTATGTAGAATGCAGTATTAATATGATCATGATTACCGGATATCATCACCTTAACACTTTTAAAGAAAAAGAACAATGTATTCCTAATAATTCATAATTATCTGCAATATACACCATAAGCTCATAAGAATATGTCATATATGTAGCATTTTTATTACAAGTGGACATTTCTAATAAACATTTTAAAACATAATATCTTGAAATAAAATTAATTTTGAAAGAATCAGGGGAGGTGTAAGGGGAGGGTGGGTCATTTAAAAAAAGCACAAATTTCAATACACAAGCAAGCAGTTTAAATACCTCATGTGTGCAACTGGGTCTTGTGGGACAGAGCCAACTGCTGGAACTGAGGGCAACTTCGCATTAGGTGATCTACTTCCTATAAGAGAAAAAAAAGTATTTGACAGTGATTTTCTGGATCTAGATATAAGGTTTCAAACAAATATGATCTCTTTATCAACAAACATGATTAAATATATTTTTCGAACATGTATCATTCTTAGATAAAGTCTACCAATTAAAATTTTTCTCTAATAATTTATATGTAAATCCCTTTATAAAGACAGCCGTGTTAGGCAATCCTCCTACCCAAGTGGTAGAGAAGAAGCAGACAAGTATTGATAGATTCTGATCCACTAAGTTGCCTTCGAAATTTCTTTTATTTAGCACCAATAGAAACTAACAAGCAAAAGCTTTCTTTTCAATGAAGTAAAACCTGGAAAGATAAAATTCCTAATTTAGTTTTAAACAGCTGTATCACTATCACCAAGAGGATAACCTTTCGGCCATCACGGAAGAGCATGTGTTACACCATGACGATCAACAATCCATAGACACCTGAGGAACAGTCCTTAAGGTATTTCAGTGCCATCTGCACTTTCTCAAGAACCTTCATTATAATTACAATGACAAGTATTTCTCACATTTACTTCAACTGGTGCTCCCCACCCCAAGATCACAGACAAGATAACAGCAAGGCAACAGATTTTTAGGAGTTTCACACTTGGTAACAAAGCCTAGTGCACAGGAGGGCAAGCCCACTAGACTTCTAGAAGGTGAGGATCTGGTCTGCGCCCCAGCCTCCAGGACGCTCTGGCAGTGAAGCCATACCTAAAACCATGGCGTGTGCTGCATGGACATGCAACTACCTCCCTTGCCTCCTTTTTCCCACTGCATTTAAAAAAACAAAAAAACAAAAACAAATAGGGTCTCACTTAGCTCAAGTTGTCCTCAAGCTACAATGTAGCCAAGAATAACAATGAATTTACTCTATGTATCCCATCCTACAAATTCTGGGATTACAAATCTACACCATTATATCTGGCTTCCAACTGATTCTGTAAATGTGCTTCTTCTAGATGTTATTATATAGCACTTTTTAAAGAGCAGAAAACACTCATCTTTCCCAATCCCCTTATCTCTAGCAGCTGGAGATTCTAAACGTATAATTGAAGAGCTTTGTTAACTTGAACTACAGATGTAATTCCCTTAATCATCCCAACTCCTGTACTTGAACAAACCTATTTTCCTACCATCCCTACAGAGGGTTTCTCTGTGTAGATCTGGCTGTCCTGGAACTTGCTCTGTAGACCAGACAGGCCTAGAATTCAAAGATTCACTTGCCTCTACCTCCCAAATGCTGGGATTAAAGGCACGAGCCATCGAAATTCCCAGTTCCTGTTTTTAAAGTGTGACACTAAGGACTGAACCCAAGATTGTCCTGAGCTATACTCCAGCTCTGATTCTAACTTTGATGAGCTGAAATGTATTTTTTAAATGTCAGACAGGAGCCGGGCAGTGGTGATGCATGCCTTTAATCCCACCACTTGGAAGGCAGAGGCAGGTGGATTTCTGAGTTCAAGGCCAGCCTGGTCTACAGAGTAAGTTCTAGGACAGCCAGGGCTACAGACAGAAACCCTGTCTCGAAAAACCAAAAAAAAAAAAAAAAAAAAAAAAAAAAAAAAAAAAAAAAAAAAAAAAAGTGCCTCTGGCATATTATTGAGAAAAAAGCCAATATTGAGAAAAAGCCAATATTCTTTCCTAACAGTAAATATAGCAAAACAGACTTTACAAAATATTCTTTTAACTCACAGGACTAGGGGCTGGAGGGATGGCTCAACAGTTAAGAGCACAGTTAAAGGACTCAAGTTTGGGTCGCAGCACCACATCAAGCACAGTTCACAGCTATCTACACCTACACCTCAACTGTAACTCTGGTTTCAGGGCTTTGACATTCTTTTCTGGCCTCCTCAAGCATTCAAACACATCACACTTGGCATACACACACAAATACACACACACACATAAAAATAAAAATAAAAATAAATCTTTAAGTCATAGGAAACTTGCACAACAATGATAAAAAATAAACTAGCAATATTAAAAATAAACAAATAGATAGAAAAATCATGGGCTGGTGAGATGGCTCAGAGGGGAAGAGCACCGACTGTTCTTCAGAAGGTCATGAGTTCAAATCCCAGCAACCACATGGTGGCTTACAACCACTCGTAATGAGATCTGACGCCCTCTTCTGGTGTGTCTGAAGACAGCTACAGTGTACTTACATATAATAAATATATAAATCTTTAAAAAAAGAAAAAGAAAAATCAGAAGAAGAACTAAATATACCACAGAAGAAGAACTAAATATAGCAACAATGTCATATGAGATTACCCTTCATACCATCAGGAAAAAATATGTAATTATGCATTTTAACTAAAAACAAATTTATGATAAATTTGATTTAGATTAGCATTAACATCCCCAACAGATAATCACACATGTAAAAGGCTTCTTCCAACATGTGGAAGGCGTGGACCTATGTTTTCCTTATCTATGCACTGATAACCTAGCTCTCTCAAACAAGTAGTTTTCCAGATATCTGTAAATAGACCTTCCATCTAGAATCTATCCAGGGAGTAAAACAGTATTTATACAAGTTCCCTAAGGATCTAAGTAACTGATGCCTCTTGCAGTAAAGAATCATTAAATCAAGAAACAATTTGTAATCACTAAACACTGCTTCGCTACATGTGAGTATGAGTGAATAGGCTTGTGTTTGACTGTCTGTCTTGCAAGGGATAGTCTATAATGCCTAATGAAAAATTATTCAAAAAGAAATGAAGCTTTTTTTATTAAGACAAACTTTTTAGTCTTAATTTAGTCTGTTATATAGAGCAAAGAGTGATGCTAAATTTTGCAAATTAGCAAGCACTCAGTATACAAACTGCTAAAGAATGCTGCACTTGGTTCCACTGCTGAGATAGTTTCAATTTTGTCTTCATTATTTATACTTTGCAATATGGTAGAAAAATATGATATCATATTTTTTAAAAGTATTGCACATTAACAACAAAAACATATTATGTAGAGGAATTTTAATCCAGCAACATGGCTTCTCCAGCAAGAGATCATATCCAAAGACCTTCTAGGTCTTTGTGATCCAGATGGAATACAGGCACAGCTTTAATCCAAAACGACTAAGGCAAGCAGATCTCTGGGTTCAAGGACAGTTTCAGGTAAAGAAAAGCTTAGGTCCAGGCACTCAGGAGACAGAGGCATGTAGATATCAGTTCAATTTACTGATTCTTTTTGCTTTGATAAAATAAAACCCTAAACCACATGCTACAATATTATTACAACTTTGGGTTTCCAGGTGGGATTTTTAACTTAATACCCACTGTTGTCTATATATAAAAACAGTATGTGCATGTCTCATGAATTCTTTTTTTTTTTGTCTCATAAATTCTTAAAGAAAATACCAGGGGTTGTATGTAGATTGAGCTTAGAGGTAAGAGAGCTTGCCTAGAAGGTTTGGTCCTCAGCTTAAAAAAAAAAAAAAAAAAAAAAAAAAAAAACGCTAAAAGTAAATTCTAAGAAGAGGAATCAAACGTGTAGTGGCAGCAGAGTAGCAGGGCATGGTGGCGTGCACCAGTAACTCAGGCAAAAGGGTGTGAAGATCAACAGTACAACTGTAGAAAATTATCAAGCAACATTGCAATGTGCTGTCTTACTTTTACCATACACAGAAGTCACATACTTAACACAGTTACTACTAAATAGTATATAAAGTATTGAATTTCTTTAGCATACTATGGACATTTCCTCTTGTATCTAAATGCTATGAATTTTAACTTTAAAGCAAAATGTTGTTAAGACAAGTAAAATAAAAGTAAAAGGCAGGGTGGGTATGTAGGCAAGTTGGGTATGTAGGCAAGTTGCGTAGAGTGCTTGTCTAGCACAGATGAATCACTGGTCTCTCCACCACCACACAAACCAAGGTTGTGGCAACCTGCTGCATTTAGGATGCAGAGACAAAAGGATCACAAGTTTTGATTCATCATTAGCTACAAAGTGAATTCAAGGCTAGACAGGAACTATGAGACTTAGCCTCAAAAGAAAAACAGGAAGAGGAGAGAAGTAATTATATTTATTTTGTTGACACATAAGACAAAAGAAGGTATGGGAGGAGGGGTTGGCTGACTGTGGCTAGTCAAGTAACATCAAAACTCTGTGAGTCTGACTAGTTTGCCAAATACCACTTGAATTGAATTTCCAGCCCTGATTTTACTTTTCAATTTTACTCAGGTTTAGCGGGATATTAGTAAACAACCAGTAATACTTTTGTAAACAAAAAGATAGCAATAAACAATCAATAGTGGGCTGGCGAGATGGCTCAGTGGGTAAGAGCACTGACTGCTCTTCCGAAGGTCCTGAGTTTGGATCCCAGCAACCACATGGTGGCTCACAACCACCCGTAATGAGATCGGACATCTGGTGCTTCTGAAGACAGCTGCAGTAAATTACACTGGAGCAAGCGGGACTGGAGCCAGTGGGGCCCAAGTGAGCTGGCCGGAGCGAGTGGGGCCAGCAGAGGTCCTGAGATCAACAGCAGCCACACACATGGCCATCTGTACAGCTACAGTGTATGCATACAGATAAAATAAATAAAAATAAAATCTTTAAAAAAAAAATCAATAGTAAAACACAAAAGCACAAAGATTTCTAAAGCACCTTACAGACAAACTTCTTGGTTTAATCACAAATCCTAAGATTTGCTAAAATATGATCTAAAAACTCTGTTGACTTCATTGACACCTAGCTCACCTGGTGACTCTCCTCCTGCATCTGAGACTTGGGTGGAATCCACTGAAGAAACCACACTGACAGCATTACTAGGTGCACTTGTCGTAAGGCTGGAAGGTAAGACTGATGATTTCTTTGTTGCAACAATGACACTCCTGTAATAAAGGTTTTAAAATATAAATTACTTACATTAATTATAGGCATGTAAAAATAAAAAGAAGCTAACTTTCATTTTCTTTCCTACCTTATTTTGATGTATTCGTTAAAATATTCTTTCTACCTAAAATCTCTTCAATGTTATCCATATTTACATACCTTTTTTTCTCTTTTAGAGAGGGAGGAAAGGGGAGGGAAGGAATGAGAGAGAGGGACTAAGAGGCAGACAGAGCCTACAAGCATAAACAAGACCACAACCTCGGATGTTATTCCCCAGGCATCAACCACTTTGTTTTTGAGACAGGGTCTACCACTGGGCAGAATTGCTCAGTAGGCTGCCCAACTGGTGAATCCCAAGGTCCACAGGATTCTGTCTCCCTGGGGCTGAACTTACAAGAGTACATCACATCCAAGGTTTTAATTGTTTGTATTTAATGCATGTGAGTACTCTGTCTGTACTATGTGTGGCTGGTGCCCATGGAGGCCCGAAGTGGATATTGGATCCCCTAGAACTGGAATTACAAACAGTTGTGAGCTGCCATGTGGGTGGTGGGAATCAAACCCAGACCCTCTGGAAGAGCATCCAGTGATCTTAACCTCTGAGCCATCCTTCTCACCTCCTCTCCACCCTCCCTTCTACACTGACAGCTTTTTAAAACACTGGTTGATAACCCAGGTCCTCTTTTTCACACAGCAAACACTTTACTGACAACCTATCTCCCAGCCTCATTCTTTCTAAAACTAAGACAATGTCCTATGAAAATAATTCATTTTAACATTTTAACCAACATTTATGCTGGAGATTTTTAATTTAAGACCATCTTGAATTTTCTAATAAACATAATCAAAGAGAATTTTGGGGGTGAAAATAGAGATTTTGGAATTGAAGAGGACAAGAAATTAACTTTTTTAAAAAACTTCACAACTGATGCAGGAAACTCAATATGTTTCAATAAGAAATTTAAAGCACTGTTAACTTAAAATCATAAAACCTTAACTATCTTAAAAGAGAAAACAATACCTATGGAAGTAATGGATACATGTCTATAGCTCATAAAGCACAATGGCTTTTGATTATATCACATAGAAAACAATGAACAATATTTTTAAACAGCAAAAAGTACCAAATAACCAGTTGTTTATATTGTGTATTATTCAAATACAGGTATTTATGATATACCAATTTCAATTAAAGTGCAATACTTTATACTAAAAGAGTAACTAAAAGACCTTGTTAGACACAACTTAAAAGGCATTTTTAATTGAAGTTAGCTCCATAAACATGCAAAAGCCCAGTTAATGAGGTAAAGGACAGCTGATATATAATCTACTCCCACAGCAGCTCTTACTTTTAATTACCTGGTGTTAACCATAAGCTTAAAGTCTTCAACATTCAATTTATTTAATCACGTCTTTTGTTGACAATACTGTAAGCTGAAAGTATTCCCTTAATAGCTTTAAAATATTTGATTTTTAAACAAAGTTACTTAGATACTTTGCCCTAATAAATGTATTCATACTTTCTAAAGGAATGTAATTCTGTTATTTCAAAAATACATTTCTGTTGTTATTTAAAAAAAAAAAAAAGAACAAAGTGAAATAGGTTCCGTTTTACTTCACTGACTATCATTTGAGGGCAAATACTGTTGCCAATTAAATCAAGTTATCTTGTGCGAGTCAAGGCTTATTCAATGTACTTGGGGGTAGCTGGTGTCACATCATTATAAGGGTGACTGCCAATGTTAACTATATACTAAAAAATAGAAGCAACAGCCACCTGAGCCCCCAATCCAAAACGGTGTACTTAAATCATGGTAGCTTATATCAGAGGAAAATCACTGAGATACAAAGAGGTGGATATGACCTTGTGTGTGTGTGTGTGTGTGTGTGTGTGTGTGTACATACATGTACATACACACGTGTGCTGATGGTACCCTCAGAAAACAATACAAATATAATCTGTCCTTGTTTTGCCAGAAATTTATATGCTAAACTGTCAGAAAATTTTTCATATTCTAGCAATTAGGTAAAAAATGAAAATACAAATAATTCACTTTCACATTTGTTCACAAAAGAATCATCACAATCTGTTTCATGCATACAACAGATATATACTAATGGGAAAATAATATTTAGACTAGTGAACTATGGGCAGACAGTGGTGGTACAGCACTTTGTCTAATATGCCTGAGGTCCTTTATTCAATCCAAATCAGTGAAAAAAATCTACTTCTATAATCAAAATTTAGACATACATTTATCTTATGACCCAACAACTGTACCTCAGGACTTTGCTCAAGAAAATATAAATATCCATAATACAATTATGCTGCCAGATGCTTTAAAACAGCTGGATGAAACCAGAAATGGCTCAAGTGTCCTCCATGCAGAAGCACGAAGTCTTTAAACAGTGAGTACTTACGCAGTAGGATGCCATCATGCAACAGTCCAGTCCAGAGTGCTAGGAAGCTCAGCAACATGGCTGAGTCTCAAACGTATTACCTTAACAGCAATGAAGCCCTAACTAGGACGCTGTCAAAATAAATTAAGGAAGCCTGTGATCAAGAACACACTCTTTACTTCCTTTTAAAAAAGAGTTTTGGAGAAGGCAAACTAATAAATGGTCTTATAAAAAATTAAAATAGCAATTGCCTGTGGGGGACAGAGACCAGGATTAGGTGGGAAGGGAGAACGCTGATGTTTCGTGCAATAAAGTACATATACTTCATATGTGTTCCTTAGCATGTACAATCATCATTTGTACATGGCTAATTAAAACACAGTGAAACACTGTGGGTGAAAACTGATTTGGGTTTTAAGCATTTAGCATACTGTAAATAATGCTTACATGAGTGAAAAATAGCATATTCTTTTACTCATCTTAGTAAATTTTTACTCCCCAGATTTTTATACATATTCTCAAAAATTTGTAATTTAATTTGAAAAACATTGTTAAGGTATACATTAATTTTATTTTTTAAAAAATAATAACTGAGAGAGAAATATGAGAGATATCCAAAGCCAGAACCCTGAATTCCTGCTCCTCCACCATCTTGGCCTAACCCTTTACAATTCCTAAGATTACAGACATGAACCACCAAACACCTTTTTAAAACATTTTTTAAAAATTTGGGCTGGAGAGATGGCTCAGCAGTTGAGAGCATTGACTGCTCTTCCAGAGGTCCTGAGTTCAATTCCCAGCAACCACATGGTGGCTGACAACCATCTGTAATGAGATCAGATGCCCTCTTCTGGTTTGTCTGAAGACAGCTACAGTATACTCATTAAAATAAATAAATAAATCTGTTAAAAAAAAAAATTTAAGGCAAGCTCAGAAAGGTAAAATAACTTATTGTGGTGGTTTGAAAAAGTCTGGCCCCCATAGATTCATGTGTTTGAACACTTGGCCATAGGGATCAGCACTATTAGGAGGTGTTGGCCTTATTGGAGAAGGCGTAGCCTTGTTTGAAAAAGTGTTGTCACTGTGGGCTTTGAGGTCTTACGTGCTGAAGCTATGCCCAGTGTGAAACACATGCAATCTCCTCCTTGCTGCCTACGGATTAAGATGTAGAACTCTCAGCTCCTTTTCCAGCACCATGTCTGCCTGGACACTGGCATGCTGCCTACCATGATGATAATGGATTAAGCCTCTGAAACTGTATGCCAGCCTGAATTAAATGTTTTGTTTTGTTTTGTTTTCATTTTTATTAAAAGAGTTGCTTTGGTCATGATAGATCCTCACAGCAAGGAAACCCTAAGACACTTGTCAAAACAAATGTTCGGGATGTACCACAAATCTACATATGCCTAAAATCAGATTGCGATTCAGCTGTTGCCTCACAATGAACTGATTTTAAAGTTTTATTAAGCTATAATTCACATGCCATATAATTCATGCACAAAAAGCATACAATTAAATAGTTTTCAATATGTTCACTAAGTTCTCCAGCTAGCATATTCATGAATATGTCTACACTCTAATTATCTACAAAGTATATAAATGAAGATTATCAAGATAAGAAATTATGCATATGCTACCATTAAATTATTAAATATATCTGATAACAAATAGAAAAATGAAGTTTTCATTCTATTTTTAATTTTAATAGGGTAGAGTGTGAAGACAGCCCCTCACTATCAGAAACTATGCACTCAAGTTTCCCACATTTGGGTAAATATCAGAGGTCAGCACATCTGAAGAGCAATGGATAACACATGGCCCTGTGATTATGTTTTCTCCCCTGCTGTTTATCCTAAGTATTAATTAGTATACACAAAAAAATAAAATTAATAATTTCTAAATCCATAACCTGATACAAATCAGTTCTGAAATATATACCGCTAAAGCTCTGGGCTAGATTAAATTAAAACCCAAAGTCAAATGATCTAATTAAAAATGTAATAAATAATATGTGTATGTGGGATGCTTTCATTTTATTACTATGATAAAGTTTCAGTGTAAAGACTAAAACCTTCAGGAGAAGAAATATCTATCCCATTATGCTCATCCTGTTAACATAAACCTAAAACTAAGAAAGTGCATTCTACATTTGAAGAGAGAACCTGAGACTTTAAACTTACCGCTCTTCTGTGGAAAGTACCTATGTAAGAATAAAAGATTTTGTATTCTCTTTTTAAAAAGAAATAAAAATGTAAAAGCACAGAGCCCACTTTTTTTAATTCTGACATCCCCGACTCATTATTTTCCCTCTTGTGCTGGATTTCAGTCCATGATCTTGCACAACGAAGCACCAGCTCTAGCACTGAGCTTTAAAATGAACTCAAAATCTGTCTTAATGTTTAAGAAGCAAGTAGTTATCTCAATTTTGAATAATATCAATTTTAACTGAAGCACTTCCTTTTTGTCGTAAAGACAGAAAACTAGCTATGCCTGCTAGCTTTTCAACATGTAAAAACATGTCAGGTAAAATGCCGAGAGTAAAGTGAAGTTTCCTTATAGATTTTCTTGGCGAACTCAACAACTTTAGTGAACATTTGGAATATTTGCTTCATTGTGTACAGATTCTTTAGGAAGTACTTTTTACAGTCATACTCACAGCGAGTGAAATCATGATGATTTGTTGTCAGATTTTTAAATTAGGGAGTTTGAAGGTTTTCTCAAAAATTAATTAGTAATAGCCACAAATAGAGGAATAATACATTACAGACAAGTTTCAAAATTTTCATTTCAAAACCTTAACACTGCTGTTTTATTTAACATAAAAATGCTTTACTAAAAAAAAAAAAAAAAAAAAAAAAAAAAAAAAAAAAAACTTCTTTGACAGAGTACTTTAGTCCCTAAGGATTCAGTTGAAAACACAGACCAGCCCTTGAACTTTATCAAGATAAATCCCTGGCATCCATTAATCGCCAGCGAGGATCTTCAAATTAGATAAGAGCAGGACTCTTGGCATGGGAATGAACACAAACACCTTCCCTTTCTCTGAAACCGAGGCTGGCAGCCTTTCAGCAAGGGCTCACTCACAGAGCTGTTACTCTAAACTTCCCAGCTATTGCTTGGGAGTTGATAATTCTTAAGATATGAGGAGAGTTCTGATTTCTGGCACAGCATTCCTGAGATAAATACATGATCAGAGGGATGCTTTGAAATTCCCAAAGACACTCCATTGCCCTATGGCTGAAAAAAAAAAAAAATCTTTCAAAAGGTGTCTCGTGCTAAGAAGAGAGACAGGGGAGAGAAGAGATAGAACAGTTTGTACTCCATCAGACAGTATGTTAAATGCATGCCAGGCATGCTACGTTCCACAGGATAGCCAGAAAAATGCTACTACCTAAACTATTGGTTTTTACTTTAACAAACTTTTTAAATGCAGTACCTAAGCAGGAATCTCTAAGTAAATGCATAATTTCATTTAAAGTATTGAGAAGAGAGATTTAATTTCAACATTATTGAAAAGAAAAATGTCAAAATAAAACACTTTGCTCATTCATTAAAAATTTTAAGTATATTAATGAGACAGCCAACTAAAGTATTTAACCACCCAATTATTTCTTATTATTAAAACTAGAACAAATTTAAGTTAATTTTAATATATGCACAGTAGCTTACACCTCTAATCCCAGCCTTGACCACGTAAGTCAAAAGGACTACTGTAGGTGTCCAAGCGTCTGTGGTATGCAATCTTGTGAGCTGTGGAACCTGGTGCTGGCCTGGAAAAGATACTGTTTACAAAAGATGGAGAAAAGGAGGACGAGGACTAAACTAACTGAAAATATAGTATAATGTAATCTAATATGTAAATAGAAGCCTCTAATATCAGAAGCCATAAAATAAAACAGAAAACCTTAAGTCCACAAATGAATGAAGAGAAAATCTGATAAAGCAATGAATATTATAGCCTCTATGCACAAGGAATTCCATAATAGTCGAGAAATTTGTTACGTACGACTGTATTCACTGGCCAGAGTAAGTGGCAGTAAGACAAAACCATACATACGCCACTGGACAAGATGCAAGAAGCTGTCGCTTCTGTAATATGTCTGCCAAAAATGTACTAATGCCAATCTAATTCTAAGGCAATGTTAGATAAATATAAATAAGGAACAATCAAAGACTTGAAGGACATAATCTCAAACTGGATCACTTGACTTAAGACTGTCATTTAATCCTAATTATATACAGTGTGTGTGAAGAGGCATCTGAAGAAGTGGTTAACAGCATTATAAAGAGCCAGAGATCAGTTCCCAGCACCCATGTCAGTTGGCTTACTAGTACTTATAACTTCAGCTTCAGGGGATCCTCTAGGTGCCACAGGCTCCTGCCACTCATGGGTAGATATCCACATACAGACACACATAATTTAAATAAAAGAATACAAGTAGTCAGGCACAAAAAAAAAAAAAAAAATCAATGTAGGAAGGCTGCTTGCTGGGTGGGGTTGGATGGGAGCTAGATGCCAAGAAGAGGAAAGTAAGGCAGGAGTGGTCAAAGTACATTATATATTCATGAAAAATTATGAAAGAATAAATAAAAATAAGTAAATATGCTTAAAGAAATTAAGATAATGTATTTAGTATTTTAAATTTTAAACAGCATTATATTAATTTTTAATTTTCTTATTTAAAGATAAAAGTGTATTTATATAGAAAACACAGAATGTATTAAAATATATATAAATATCATACTAACAATTTAATGTCGGGCTGGATAGATGGCTCAGAGGTTAAGAACACTGACTGTTCTTCCAGAGGTCCTGAGTTCAAATCCCAGCAACCACATGGTGGCTCACAACCATCTATAATGGGATCTGATGCCCTCTTCTGGTGTGCCTAAAAACAGCTACAGTGTACTCATTTACCTAAAATAAATAACTCTTTTAAAAAAGAAAATAAAAGAAGAGAAAGGAAAGGAAGAAGAAAAAAAAACAAAAGAAGAAGAAGGAAAAGAAAAAGTGTATGCCACTATATCTGGCTCCTTTTTATTAAAAAAAAAAAAACAACTTAATGTCTCAAGAAAAATAAAAATTTTGTAGTAAGAACTTCTCTGTACATACATTTGTTTCCAGATAAAAATACTAATTTTTAAAAGTACTCATTCAATACCTGTATGTTGGAAGTAGAACAAAAGAAAACTTTATAAATATTAAGATAACACCCAGACAGACTAATAATAGACAGACTGACAAAATATTGTAGCTGGGCTTTGGACAGCATCCTGAGCAACATACATAAGCTGGTCAGTTAGAAAATAGACAAATTATTAAAAACAAGAACAACACCAATAAAAACAACAACAAAAACCCTTAGGGCTACATAATCAACAAGATTCTGTAGTTAGCTTTCTCAGAATTCCCAGGCTTAGAACACCTGGACACCTGGTTGAAGTCTTATATCTACTGGCATCTAGATTCCAACCTTTTTTGTTGTTGTTTTCATAAAGGCTGACACAATACTGGCAGCAAGAAACTGATGGATAACCATTTGTAAGTTCAAGAATGTCTGAGGAGAACCACAAAAAGAGGGGGACAGAGGGAATGGCATTTTTACATACACTGTGCTAATACCCTACTAAAAATATACCTAAAGTAATATCAGTGGCATATAAGATGTTAATAAATAAAAATATTGTACAAACACACAACAAATTACTTTTTAATAAATTAGAACAAAACATTCCACTCTAATGTTGAAGCCACAAAATTTAGGCTTTCATATTGAATTTGTTCACCTTTACAACTTGCGAACATAAGCACAGCAATAGGAAGGACTGGTCACACACCTGTCAAAGGATCTGAACTGCACGGGCGGGTCAACACACAGATCTCCCAGAGCACCAAGGCAGGCTGGGGGCAGAAGGGCTGGATCCACTGTGACTCCATCTGCTGGCATATTCACCAAGCTCCGGAGAATGTCCTTCACATTGACATTTTTTGAAACTGGGACTGATGGTGTCACCTTCCTGTCCAACTCGTTTCCTCCATCAACTTTTGTTTCCTGAGATTTATTGACTTCCAAAGAAAGAGTGCACAGCACCTCGCTGATGGCATCTGGCCCTGCGCTGACACCCAGAGGCGCTGCTGGAGAAGCTACAGGCGCACTGCTTCCTAAGCCAGAAGCTGTTTCCTCACCAAGGCCAGAGTCCCTCCTTCGAGTAGATGAGGGGCCTTCCAATGATTCTTCCACAGATGACAGAGTTAAGGAGCTAAATTCTGCTGGTGTGCTTTCTGCATCTCAACCAAAAACAAAAGATTAAATTAAAAAATCAAGAACTAATTTTAAAGGTATATTAAAGTCCAAGTAGCCATCCAGGATTTGGTGTCATGTTCTCTCAAAATCAAAAACTATTACATAAACTTTAAAATATAATGAGGGCATGCACCTCACAACTAAAATAGATGATAAAATGAATAAATAATAGCTACCTGTATCAGCCTTCAGAAGTTAATTGTAACATAAGCATGGATTAAAAAACAAAGTTGAACGCCAAAAGTGCATAATGTAAAAACTTCTACCTCACACACAGTTTCCACTGCTGAAAAAAATGGTCACCTCTCCCACATGCAGAATAAATCAATACTGTTGATGACCTAGCTCAACAAGAAGCACACCCATCCCTGCTAAGACAGGCCCACATATCCCAGGGCTGCTATTAATCCAAGAAAGACCTTGAACTTCTAACTTTCTAATTCCCTCCACTTCTTGAGTATGGAGATTACAGATATGTGCCACCATGACCAAATTATGAGGGGCTGGAGAATCAAACTCAGGGCTTCATGCATGCTAGGCAAGCACTCTACCAGCTGAGCTACATCCTCAGCCCAAACGACCCCATGCTGCTGTGTAACTTTGCTCTCTGATCAATCGAACTTCCAATCACTCCAACAAAGATGCTCTTTTCAAGTTCACCAAAAATCTACACCTTGCCAAATTTAATGATCAGTCCTCTAACAGCAGCACTTAAAGCTGCTGGGTGTCCTCTGCACTTTGATGATTCTTTCTTCCCTTGACTCCTAGGGTTTTTTTCTTATATCACTTCACCAATGGTTTCTCAGTAATGTCTGTCTCAATCCTTGGTTCTCTTGTCACCTCTATCTACATCTGTTTTCCCTTAATGATCCCAATCCTCTCCACAACCAAAGGAGCAAATATATATAACATTATACATATATATAATATGTTGACTGTTATTTCACTGCTTTATCTATATCTTGTATGTCAAAATATCTAAAGTCAACAGGTTGAAAACTGGAATATTTCATCTTCAATCTACTCTAGTTATCTTACAGTAATTACTGAATACCTTTTCTTTTTAAAATACCCACACTAATATTCAGAAATACTGTTCTTCTGTCACCCAAATATATCCAAAATCTGACTTCCTCTAGATATGTGAGGTCACAACAATCCTAGCCCCTCAAGGCACCACATCAAGTGAATTACTGCACTGTGCGCATAACTGGTAGTAGAAGGCTATTGCTTTAATGATCCTACTGACTCACACTTCTAGCATTTAAGAAATCCTTCCATCTGAGCTACTTCAATAGAATAGAATCGTTAACCAATAAAATAGAATCCAAAGTAATAGCCGGTTCCAAAGCTGTGTTTTAATAAGACCTGCCAGACTTGGCTTTACCAGAATCCCAATCAGCTCTGTTAAGAAATTTAGCTGACTTCTACTTTAATGAGAAAGACTACATGGAAATAGAAAAGTCTTTCAAAGTAATGGAAGAAAACAAAGAATTAAGACCTTCCCCAATATAACACTGCTGCACTAAGCCAACCGCAGCCCAAAGCCCTCCCAGCTGAGGCACTAGACAGCAGAGAAGCCATCGTAACCTCAGTCTCTGGAAATATCTGAGAAGGGCGAGCATTCTCACCATGTCATATTCAGATGATACCCACAGAAATCATGAAATATGAAGGTTGTTGTAGTTTTAAACTACTAAGCTTCAATGTACTATGCTACATGGCAGCACAGAACTAAACACTAGATTTTCTTCTCTGAGGTGTATTCTCAACACAGAATCCAAAGTGTTACTTAATTTTTTTAAATTTTATTTATTATTATTGTTGCTTCCATATTTATAATGTACATATGATGCATGTATATATACACATATATACGCATCCACACCTGAATCATAGTGCACGCATGCTATGATGCACATGTGGAAGACAGAGTGAAACATACAGAGTAAGTTCTCTCGTTCCATTGTGGATTCTAGGGAACTGAACTCAGATCATCAGGGTTGCATGGCAAATGCTTTTATCAGCTGAACACTGGCCCCAGTATTATTTTTAAAATGCATGTCAGTAATAATTCTGTACTCAACACTCCAATGACTGCTCATTTCTCTTAAAGAAAAGTCCATAAAGCATCTCTCCTATCATGCCTGACATTTTATTTATTATCACTTTCATTGCCTTCTAAAATGTCATAAAATTTGTCTATTAAAAAATATTTTGTCTCCTCCTGCCAGAGATAAGCTCCAAGAAGGTGGAGTCTCTTCCTTCCTGTAGGTTCAAATCCACATGAATACAACAATCTAGTACATACTTAATAAAAACCAATGGGGGCGGGGTGCCCCCTCCTCTCAGTGCAGCTAGTTCTGTAACTATGAAAGCTGTTTATCTACGTATATGCCTATAACTGAAAAGTCCTTTTTTGTTTGTTTGGATGGTTGGTTTTTGTTTTTCCAAGCAGAATTTCTTTTTCTGTGTAGCCCTGGCTGTCTTGGGCTGGCCTCAAACTCAGAGATCCTCCTGCCTCTGAGTGCTGGGATTAAAGGCATGCGCCACCACTACCTAACTAAAAGCTACTTTTAAAACTATACTGATCACTATTAATTGTTTAAACAATTTCCTAGAAGTCTGTTGTAAAAGACTGAATTACCCTTCACAACAAACACAAAAGTAAAAACTTTGTACTCTTTACTTATTAGGAATAACACTTTCTCATCTTTAAATTAGATGGACCACTTACAGTGCAAATCTCCCAACTGAAATAATGTAAATTGAAGAGTTATTAGTAAACATAGTTAAAATATTTTGCTCTCAGTAAATGTGATACTATAGTCTCACTTTACACAAAGTTTCCAGAGTCAGTGTCTTACCCAGGTAAGGCTTTGTTTGAACTCTGGGTACCAGAAAATAAAACCTGGAGACTTACCAGGAAGTGATACATTCCCATTATCACTACTAGTTTCCTTAAGAGACTGACTGTGCCTTTCATCTTGGGGTTCCAAAATGTCTCTGTACTTTGAGACCATCAGAACAGAGATAAAGTACACAACAGCCAAAGCCAAGAATTGAGCTTGCTTGCTATCCTCCTGATGAAAAAGAAAAGCAACTGTTCATGCCACTATTAACATTTTAATCTTATTTCACATTACAACATTTAAATGTAAAAGATATTCACAAATCTTTCAATGTGCTCAGAAAATAATGTATCATTTGTATAATAATTTATTACTAAATGTAATAATTATAAAATACATTTGAGCAAGATTAAACATGTTCTTGTCAGTTGTAACATTAAATGAAAATATACACAAACACAGAATCAGAAAACCCAATTCAACTTTAAAAATAATTGAGTGCTCAATCTTAAGAAACATGTTGTATCATACTTTAAAAAGCAACTCAAATAGTAATTATCACAATACAAAAGTAACTGATTCTTTCTACTTCTCATCATAAAAATCAAAACATATAAATTTAGTAATATTCCAGCAATGTTGCATTATGATACCCAGCATGTCCAGAACAAAAATCCAGAAGAAAAGAGTAAAGCTATCCCAGAGAGAAAGGGATGGAACATCCAGAATAGATTAACTATCACAGACAAACACAAGTCAGGACTAAATACAAACCAATTTACTCAAAGAAAAGGACACAGTAAACTGATGCATAGAGGCAGCCACCCTAGCGCTACAGATGACCTGCATGTGACTGTCGATGACCTCTGTACCCAGTGTGAAACGATGTTACATACACATCATGTCTGGTAATACCTCAGAAAAGGTTTAAATTAATTATTTTAAATTTAAAAAAATCAAATATGCCTATCAATCCTAAAGTTACAAGCATCTAAGTATTTGGTACCTTTCTGAGCCTGCGGCTCTCTCCCAGCAACTTGGCACTGGCCCTAGGCCTTCAGCTTTGAGAAAACAAACGGAAACTTAAAGGACAACTATCACCCACTGTCCTTAGACATGAGATTCTCAAAAGATAAAAAATTAAATTAAAAGATGTTAATTACTGTCAGAAATTCTAGACACAGGTTCAGTAAAGCTCAGACATTAAACTGTCCCTTAACAGGTCTGCTTGAATTAATTCTTCGACACATTTCCAGTATTTCTAGCAATCTATTGCATTTTGTAGGTTTGCAAGTATGGGATTCTTAGTCTTGGTAGAAAAGATAAATGTACATTTTTCCTTTTTTCTTAAACATCCCTTTCCTGTCATGTACTATAACTACTGACGATGGGACCATTAGGCAACTCATTTACATAGTTTTCTAAGTTATTGCTTACTTAGGCCTTACTAAATCTTTATTCATCACATCAAATTACCTAAATCTTTAACTACCTTCTTCTAACTCTTTCTACTATGTGCTTTCTAGCACAGAAAAAAATCTAATGTTGCCATCTTCCTCACAGGACTGTAAATGAGATAAGACAGACACCGCACCTGGTACTGTGCTGTTCAGTCAGTATTCAGAAATCACTGTGCAATGACAACACTCCAAATCATAAACCTGTACTAAGACCCAGTCAAGAACACAAGAGGGCACTAAAATACCAGAGAAAGAGAAAGGACAAAGAAAAATGATGCTCATAAAACTTCATATGAAGTACATATTTAAAGTACCCAATACAAAATATACAGTAAGCGTTCAGCAAGTACTTACTAATAATATTTGCAGTAGTACAGAGATTGCAAGTTACTCATTTTAAGATTTATATTTTATAAGACTTTAAAATTTTTAACATCAAAATCTGCTAAAAAACAAAATTATTTTTATCTTTAACAAGTTAAAAAGACAGCAAGACTTGTGACTATAGTCACAGCTCTGAAGAGGCAGGAGCAACCGAGATAGAAAGCCAGCCTGAGCCACATAAAACAATACCTCAAAAATAAAACACAAATAAAACTTTAAAATACCACAATGGTACAAACATTCCATTATTTACCTTTTAATATATTTAACAAACCCTTGATGGAGAAAGAAGCAATAAATATTCAGTAAAATAATACAGTTTTAAATGATAGTACATTATTACATTATGTGCAAAGATTCTGGAGGTAAGACTACAGGGTTCGAATCCTGACTGTCATTCACCAGCAACAACGTTTGAGCAGGTCACTTGAGTACAATGGAAGTTTTTGGATTTGCTGAGACATAAAAGAACAGGCAGTGTCCAGTGTCACAGTACACTGTTCACTCTGACAGACTGGCTCTATTTACTCAGATAACCTCTCACCATTCTAAGACTCTAAGATCAGTTCCAAGAAACCTATTTTCTAGGCCTGCCCATTGAAACCTACCGACTTCATTTCACAGAACTTCTTTCTACTTCAAGTACTTTGGGCTCAACAGGATGCATGCACCAGCTAAGAGAACACTTGAAAGAAAAATTTTAACTTACAATGTCCCTGAAAACAACTGCTCGAAGCCGATTAATGTCCATGTCTTGCAGGAGCCTGTCAAGATCTCTTACTGGAGATATACCACCAGTCACAATGTCCACTGGGCTCTGTTTGAGATAAAATAAGTAATAATAATGCACACTCACACATTAAACAATTTTTTAAAAAATAAATGAACACAGTAAACCATCAAAAAAACATGGCATTACATGCTTTCTGTCAGTTTTTTCACGTAAGCTTTCTTTCCTTGTGGGAGCTGGGAATGGGGGGCAGAGACTCATGTGGGGAAAACTGGCATCTCCGAATGAGAAAGTATCATAGTAGCAAGGGAAAAGCAGACAAGATTAAGTACGTGCAAATATTTACCATGTATTTAAATACAACATTTGCATGTTATACTGACAGAAGAAGTGACTATTTTGAACCCATGTTAGATTTATTTAGCTCTATGTTAAAATAAGCAAAATATTTAGGATCTTAATTGTGGAATATAAATATGCTTTTGTAAATCAATGATTCCATATCTTACTTTTGCTGCAGATTTCCCCATGGGAATCAGGCTATGGATTGTTTTCAAGCTCTTTGCTGCATCTCCTCTGGCTTTCAGCTGTGAATGCTGCTGACACTCTAAGCAATTCCTTACAGCCACTGCACACACTATAACGTATTTTAAGAAAAAGATTGGGAAAGAAAAGAAAATTATATTTAAGATCACAGCACAGATACAAATCACCTTCACTATACAATTGCTGCTACACTTCATTCAAAATAGATTACCCTGAGTAAATTCTCAAAATGTTCCTAGACTATCACCTAGTGTTTACTGACTAATTTTCTTCTCTGTTATGGCTAACATCTGAGAACAGCTCAGCTAGCACTGCTGAAACTTTGGATTCAATCCCTATCCTCAGCAGTAGACAATGTTTGGTAGATATGCCTGTAATTCCAGCACTCAGGAAGAGGAAGCAGAGGATCATAGTTCAAATGCCATCTTCAACTACACAAGTTCAAAATCATCATCATCTTCATTGAATCCTGATTCACAAAATGTCCTCCAGCCCCCTCAAAAATGGTCTAAGGAGTTCTGCTGAACTGAAATTGCTTCAGGAACAGTGTGCTTGTCTTACTGTACTTCAAATGAGTGAACCAAGAGCCTCAAAGTGCTAAGCAACAACTCAACCACTGCAGTACCCAGCTGGTTCAGTTTAGAAATCCTAATAGATTTAAAGATGTAGCAGCCCTACACAAATAAATCTATATTTAGATTTCAACTGCATTAATTATAGTTTTCAACTTGATATCAATTTCCTAATTTTTTGATCTACAATTTCCTCATGGACAACAGAACAAAACAGTTGTCACTGCAATATAGGTATTAGCACTAAGGACAGAAGTTAAAAGTGATAGCTTCTACTTTATAATGCACAATATGAACTTTTTAAATAATTTCTACAAATTAGTACACTAATTCCTTTAGAATATTATAAATCATCTAAAAGCTATGGTCAATAGTATTTTAAGTGAAAATTATAATGGTATAAAAATCTAATTATGGATATTTACTAGTTTATAGTACTTTTTTTTTTTTATTTTAGATATTTTCTTTATTTACATGCGAATTTCTCCTTTCCCAGTTTCCCCTCCAAAAAACAAAAAAACAAACAAAAACAAACCCCTGTTGCCTCCCCCCTCCCCATGCCTGCCACCCCGCCCTCTCCCACTTTCTGGCCCTGGCATTCCCCTACACTGGGGCATAGAACCTTCACAGGGCCAAGGTCCTCTCCTCCTATTGATGATCGATTTTGCAATCCTCTACCATACACATGCTGCTTGAACAATCAGACCCCTCTATGTGCAGTCCTTGGTTGGTGGTTGAGACCCTGGGAGCTCCGAGGGTACTAGTTAGTTCATGTTATTGTTCATCCTAAGGGGCTACAAACCCCTAAGCTCCATTGGTCTTTTCTCTAATTCCTTCACTGGGGACCCTACACTCAGTTCGATGGATGGCTGTGAGCCTCTACATCTGTGTCAGTAAGATACTGTCAGAGCCTCTCAGGAGATAGCAATATTTAGGCTGGCTTACCCTTATTCTTGATAAATGTAGGAAAATGTTTCATTAATTGACTGTTGCTGCTGTTATTTTTACAGATTACTGTCTTCATAAAGCTAAGGTTCCTAAGGGTTTGCTTCCATTCCTTGGACCCTCTTTCCCCACTATCTCTTCTCCATAGCATGTCAAATAACCAAATCTCAATAGTTACACCTAGACAGGAAGCCTCGTGCAAAGAACAAGGGTTTACTTCATCTACTGAAACCTTAACACTGAACTGTGGAACAGTCATTCTATGTATGTTTGCTTTCACTTAAATAAGAACTGTTCCCAGAAGAACTGAGATACAATGATTTTATTAAATACTTTACTAAACTATGCCAGCTTATTGGAATTAGTATGTACTTGGTGATGCCCACTGAGAACCTTCCTACTGAGATGTGTTTGGAAAAGGATCAGCATTCCACGGTACTCAGGAGACAAACTAAGACCTCAGCCAAGATGAACAGACATGCTGAAAAGATCTTCTAATGATTTATAATATCAAACAGAAGTTAACAGAGAGGGCTGAATGTTAGTCAGAATCACCTTAGCAGCACGCTGGCTGATTATGCCCACCTCACGACCAAACTTGTTAGCCACTACTAAGTGCACGAAAATGCAGGCACATGGCAACATGGTAAGTATGTACCTCCCCAAAATAAGAAAAATTTTACTCTAATGAGTGAATAACTGTTAATGTTAAATGGAATTCTTAATTAATGGCTTTTTAACAGTTTACCCAATCGGAGACACTGTCGCAGAATTCCTCCAGATGACATATTTTTTTCAGCTTCAATTTCAGTGAAGCCAAGAGAACTTGCAAATATGAGCACATCCACAAGGCTAATTAGCCTCTGAAGAAATGTCACTGAGGCTTCTATTGAAAGGCCTTGAGTAGGCTCAATATTCTCCAGTTCATGCTGTAAAATATAAGGGTTAGTAATTGTATCTACATTCACATTTACCAGACGCATTCCTCAAATTTCCAGATTTCAAGTTTAGGCTTTCTGGAAATCTACAACAATAGACTGATTTCAATTTTCAGCTAAAACATAAGCCAACAAGGCAATGAGAACACTCTCATCACATTCTTCACACGTTAACTCATGTCTAATAAAGTACTATTCCCTATAAGTTTTTCCTTCCTACAACACATCCTAAAATCTTTTCAGGTAAATATAAAGATTTGTTTTTATTACAGCAGTTATTATGTATAGAAACCACTGCACAAAGCTATAATCATTGAGGATGCACAGCATTCATGATTTCACACCAACTGTATAGTGAAGTCCTTACTGTGGCCGATGTAGCAGCTGAAAGCAATGGCAGTATCCCCCCACAAGCCATGACCATATTGTCCATCACTTGAGAGATGAGATGAATTGTGTTGTGTACAAAGATGACATTATCACTGCTATTCACGAAGTCCATAACTGTCTTTGTTGAATGGCTGTCCAAAGATAAATTATGTTTACTGATGAAGCTAAGGAAAGGAAATCACAGTATATCATATACCTGCTTAAGGAGAGGCAGGAAATGCAGCAGATACTAAGGTGCACACATTCTCAGAACAAGCAAACCACTCTGTCAGAAGTCACTGTCTATGCACAAAGCATAGAGCCTCTGCTAAAACCAACACTATTCATTATATATTTGGATTAAAGAGTTGAATGAAATTATGGTTATTAAGAAATCACAGAAAAAATTAGGAAGCAAACAGCACTACATGTGCTATTTAAAATAAATTTTTACTAATACTTTCTTGCACAGTGGTATAAAATTCTCTTAAAATGTGGTAAGAATAATTTACAAAAAAATCAACAAATTGAATTCTTTTAAAATTATAAAACACAATGTAAAATGATAGAACATATATAGATTATTTGTTTAAAATATATGAACAATACTATACATAAATTTAAACTACATTTTGGTGTTTACAATAGTAAGCCCCATTGGAATACCTACCTTCTAGTTAATTCTAGTCTATAAATATTATGACAAACCTTGAGCAATTTTTAGTATGGGGAATCTTGGATTTTCCTGGGTTTGTAGTACAGAAATCCCATGCATAGGATGGAGAATAAATGGTAATGTGATAAAATACTAACATAGAGTAATTTATATTCTGCTTTTTCAATCAAATGTTTGGGGTAATGCAAATGTTTACATAAATTTCTTTGAAAACAGAGACTTAGCTTTATACATGTCTTCTATAATGAATATATGAACAAACCTTCTCCACATCTGTATATCTGTTTCTATGGAAAATAAGAGATCAGTGAGCAGACGCTGATGCATCTGAGACCACTTGAACTCAGGAATGCGAAACATGGTCGATCTGGAGTCCCTCCTCTGCTGGTCTACTGCATCTGGTGCTGTTCCTTGTCCTGGTTGTTCCTGTTGCCTTGATATCTAAGAGAGAAAAGGTTAAGAACTAATAAAGTAAGTTTAACTTCAAAAGAAGGCATTAGCAAAGAATTCAGTAGCTTCCCTAAAATTCTAATACACTACAAAGTAAAATTAAAAGAAACTTATCAATGAGTAATCTTACCATACCTTTAAAGCAAAGTTATCATGGTACAATGCTAATACCATAAATCAACAGTAATTAGCATAGGGCCATGTTATTATAGACATTGCCACTATGTAGCATTTCACAAAGGAATCAAGCAGTTTTCAATTCTGAATATTAGCTGAGATGACAGTTTTTATGATCCAGACAGTAACTAGATTATTCTTCATTAGTTAAAATAAGAATTAACAAAGGTCAACATAATGAAGAACAGACAAAACGACAAAACCAAAAGAAAGGGAGGAAATGAGGAACAGAGGTTTAAAAAAATGGGGAAAGCAGTAATATGCATCCAACCACTTGTACCACATGTGACTGTGAAATGCTGATAAACAAGGAAGCCTTGCCTCTCCATCTCACAAACTCTTCTCATAGTACAAACAGATCTTACATTTCAAACCAGAGTCATGCTTTGGTAATTATATAGCACCAGGTTGAACCAGAAAAGAAATGTGCTAAAACTGATTTAGTTGAAAAATAAAAAGCAAGTATTTCATATAGTTGCTCTATAAACTAAACTTATGCCAATTTTGAAGTTAAAAGTGGTAATGTTTGATGATATATGTTAAAATAATAAAGGCTAATATTTAATAAACTCACATTGGGGTGGAGAATATAATCACTGGTAGAATATTTACATAAAATGCATAAAATCCTGTGTTCAATCCTCAGCATCACAAAAATGAATGAGTGAATGATGGTCATAAATTCAGACTGTCAACTATTATAAAACCATTACATTTATGTAACTATGACTATTAAACTAACCAAATACAAGTATTCACAATTGCAGTTTTTAACTCAGTGCAAGTTTATGCCAAAGAGACAATACAGACACACATGATATACATAGGCAAACATGCAGGCAAAATATGCATGCATATATGTTTTTTAAAAGACAATATCTAGCCAGGCGGTGGTGGTGCACGCCTTTAATCCAAGTACTTGGGAAGTAGAGGCAGGCGGATTTTTGAGTTTGAGGCCAGCCTGGTCTACAGAGTGAGTTCCAGGACAGCCAGGGCTACACAGAGAAACCCTGTCTCAAAAAAACCAAAAAAAAAAAAAAAAAAAAAAAAAAAAAAAAAAAAAAAAAAAGACAATATCTATAATTACCTCAAGCCCATGCCGTTGAGACTGTGGTGCTTCTGTGCTTGTACTGGCCTTCAATTCAAACCTCTCAGTATCTGAAGCAACACTAGAAACATCCAGCTTGGCGATCTTTTGCTCAGAGGTAGCAGGAGCCTCAGAGACATTGTCAGCACAATCACTAACTGACTCAGTTTCGCCAGCAAGATTAGTTGCTTTCATCCCTTCATCCAGCATCTCATCACTGTCTGACTGTACAGTTGTTTGGGGAACGGGGACTTCTGATGAGGTAGCTAAAGATCTGGCTGTGGCCACAGTTGGAAACCTAGACTCTTTAGAATCTGCAGTTTCAGGATCATTATGAATTTCAGTAACAGGTGCTTCCTCGTGAACTTCACAGCCATTACCACACCTGTCTGTCTCTTCTCTGCCTTTGGAGGCAGCTGCAGACAAACTCTCACTGTGGAGCTCTGTGGGCAGACTAGCTTCCTCAGTAGGGCTGCCTTCTACCTTCAGTTCCACATAATCATCATCATCTTCTTCCTCTACTCCAGATTTTTCCAGTACCTCTGGCATCTCTGCAGCATCCTGTTCTGAGGGAGAACTTATGGGAGCACTTACTTCACTGAGGGTCGCTGTGTCTTTGCCTGGTTCCAAAGAATGAGAGGTAAGAGTCCCTGGCTCCGCTGCATCAGAAGATGTTTCTAAGTCACATGCATCCTTTGTCTCATTTGTAGTTGTTTCTTCCATGGTGGCTTGATCCAGTAACTCTTGATTTTCTTGCTCTATTTTCTTTTCATCACTAGATATATCAGGTGTCCGCAGTTCAATGTTGGATGCAGAATCTATTGAACTTGCTTTCCCAATACTTGAGTTCTCATCACTATTTCTAGTGAAATGAGGAGAGATGGGAGGAGAATCCTTCCGATCTGCATGCTGGGGTCCCACTGAAACATCAACATCCCTGGTAACACCAATGCCTTCTGGAACCAGGCTTGAAGAACATGGCCCTATTTCTTCATCACCTTTTCCCTGCTCTTCCCTAAATATATTGGCAAGGTTTTCTTTGTGTATTTCAAAAGTAACCTACAAGAAATACATATAATCAGTTAAGAGATAGATTTTTATTATTAAATTTATATATTTACTTACATTACAACCCAATATCAACCCTTTGTCTCCTCCAAGTATATGAGCACTATTCATAGAACATAAAATTAAAATTCTTTCAGTAATTTCATGTTTAATACCATGAAAACCCATTTTTCTATCATTTGTCTTCTGAAGAAAGTTTTTAAGTAAATTAGTTATTCTTGATATTATAAAAGCTCTAGACATAACTATAAACTATAAAAGCTTATTTATACTTAGCTAATGGATACAAATTATTTTCAAAACTTCCCCCAAAGGTCAACCATTACTTTCAAAGTTTAAATTCATTATGAATGGTGTCTCTCTCTCTCTCTTTCTCTCTCTCTTTTTTTTTTTTTTTTGGTTCACTCTTTTTCTGTGCAATATAAAAGCTGGAGCCTTTATAAAAAAGAACATCAGATCAAATAATTTGTAAATTCCCCAAGTATGTATAAATATATTCATCCTATTGTCATGGTAAACTGGAGACAGAGTTATTAAGAAAAAAAAAACATTCAGGATTTGAAATGCTTGTAAAAATATGTTTGTTTGCTTTACTAATTTCCCCTTAATTTAATCCAAGTAGTCCAAAAGTTAAGTGGTAATTAAACAATTATCACTATTGTTATCTTTTTATCCTGTTTTTCTAAAGGTTTTTGTGACTTAAAACTGATAATTCACAATTAATGACCAGATATTGTTCTAAATTAGCCAGCTAAAAGACTACTCATTAATCTTCACAATGATTTGATTGCTAATCTATAGCTGTTTGTAATGTTTGGAAAGCACTTCTATAAACTCCCTGTTACAGATACTTACGTGCTATTAACAGCAACCTTTTTTTGCCATTACTTACAACTTATTTGGCACTCAGATTTACTAACTAGGTGATAAAAGAGAAACTAATCAAGATGTTAATATTATCTTATTATTTCATATATTAAGAATGTTTAATTCATAAAAATTTAGACTTTTAAAAATTAGCAGACATGTTTTGCAACTGGCTTTGCTTTAAATAAATGTATCTTTTCACTGTGTTATGTCATTCAATACTTGCTGAATATGACATCATAGTTTCTAATTTATATGTTAACAATGTTTTCCATAACAGATAAGACACACATTTTCAATGTAACTGCATATGAGATATCAATGTAAATCAGTAAAGATTACTACCACAAACAAGATCTTAGAAAATGATAGGATAGCATTCAACAATCACACATGGCAGCAGATATAATAGTAAAATCTAATTTTAAATACTTTCTGACTAATCTTATACAAAATATTTATTCAAGTCTATATTCAAAACTAACTTCTCTACTAGGAGTTTTTCTTTTAAGACAACAAACATAAGGTATATGCTATCTCAGGAAAACTACTAAAGCAAATGTATTATTATGAAAATAGCATTACATGAATAATAGCAAAGGGAAACAATCCCATAAGAAAGCCAAGTGATACACATAAGCACTGTATGTTCATTCCTTCATACAATGAACAAAAAGTGTTTTTGGAATAGATAAATTCACATGGCTCAAATATAAAAAGAATACAGTATAAAAATGTCTTTCTACCACTCTCAACTTCAAATGCAAAAGTCCTATAAGAGCCAAGCAATTAACTATTAATTTTTCATGTATCATTCCAAGCACTGTTCCTCACATATACAAAGGTATAAATTTTTAGTCTACTGCTTTTTTTATTCAAATGTAACAAATATAACCAACGTTTTTTCATAGTTTTCACCTAATTATTCTCGGTGAATTAGCTCAAAATACTAAAGTCTTCTTATAATAAGTTGGTCTAGAATATTTTCATAAAGTCTAAAGTAATTTTTATAGATTTTCTGTGAGATGTTTGATCGTATGTCTTGGACACAAATATATTATATTGTCTTTTCCTATCAATTTCTAAGTAGGAATACTACATTTAGCTTTTGGCCTTTTTCCTTTGGTATATTAGAGCTGTGTTTGATTTTTATTTTTTTGACAAAGATTGCTTGTAGTTGATAAGTTCAGTGTGCTCCATCAAAAAGCACAGTGCTTTAAGCATCCTTTGTATTTTGAGCTGAGGAACTGAGAAATGGCAGCATAGGAAGGACCTCTGAACTTACCCTCCCATGTCATAAGAAACGAGTCATGAAACTCAAGACATGCCCCCAAGAGGCACCTCCCTGTAATGGGAGGAAAAGAATAACTTGATTTCCACAAAGAGCAGATACAGGGAGGTATATAAATTTCTGACAGTGCTACTTATAGCTCACACCTCACCTCTTCATCTTATTTTCACACAATGTTCCCCTCTTAGTCTAATTGAACATCAAAGCAGCAAATTTAATGGTTTCACTGATCATTCTTATCCTTGTAAAAGGTTTAAATGTATTTAAAGTGAATTGTCATGCATTTGCCATGCTTACCTTTTGTCAATTGTCTAACTGCCAATAAGATAAAATGGATGGTAAGGAAATGTTTTTCTCACAAATCTGCTGTCCTTACTTTGAAGCTCACCATAATTATTAGTAATGACTCATAATAAATTCAAAATAAACTTTCTCCTTTCATAAAATGTTTTAAACATTTCCTTCTCAAAGGGACATGAGTATATAATTTAAAGAGAAATCCTATTATCATTAGTAGCTGACTAAATAGGCTCATAATTGGGGACATTCTAGAATTTATGTAAGACAAAAAGGTAAACTTGGTGCACAAATTTCCAGAAAGTACCAAAATTCTTAAGTGGTAATTGTTCACCAGTCAATAAAATTCTTTACAATACACTAAATTAAGCTCATTTTCATAGGTGATTCTGTATTAAGTTCATAACCAAAAACTAACATACTGATGGTTCATGCACAATACTGTATTACTGACAAACATTTGCTCTCACTATCACGTAAAAGCACTCTATCATCTTCATTATACACAAAGATGTATATATATATATATATATATATATATATATATATATA
>NW_022196898.1:35250012-35254513 GCF_008632895.1 Mastomys coucha | reverse complement strand
ATATATATATACACACACACACACACACACACACACACATATGCATATGTATATATACATATATAAAGTTAAGGCAAATCATGACAAAATAATACAGTAGCCAGATTGTGAAAACACAAGTCCATAACTCCAGCACTATTGAAACAGAGAAATGTGAATCTGGAGTTCCAAGTGTAAGCCCCTCGAATCACACACAAGAGGGCCAGAAGCCTCCCCTGAAGACCTACAACCACCAGGTTCCAACTACAGAACACTAACTTCCCTACATGGACCCAACCCAGTCATGCAGAGTAAAAAGCTCAAACTCGACTTGAAAATCCACCAAACCTTACCCTAGAAGTCTCCACCCTGGAAAGCTCTACCCTCTAAGAAACAGTGTGTGTGTGTGTGTGTGTGTGTGTGTGTGTGTGTGTGTGTGTGTGTGTCCTATCTTCCGCTCAGTTCTCTGCTGCTTCTCACCCAAGTAGAGGAAGCTACCCTTGTGGGTTTTTCCCTCCCAATGAATCTCTTGTATAAAGTTTGTTATGCGGTGTAACTTTCTGGTATTCCTTGGCTCCTGACTGCCAGAATACCTTTCCCATCCAAGTTGTAACACTTACACAAAGTCTATCTTATCATTTGAGGGGTTGTATGGAAACATACTACATGAGTAGCTTCTTAAAATAATGCATATATTAAAAAAAATCCAAGTGGAATCACCAAATTTGGTAGGGGAGGTAGACAAAGTCCCAACTAGGCTTCTCTTGTCACAAAATTAAATCTTCAGTGCCAGGAATGAGTTATATCTAATTAAGTTATTGGCCAGAGAGATCCCCATGGAAGCACCGAAACAACTCAGGCAATTGACAAGGCTACCAGTTGTTCTTTACAAACTGATAATAAAGCCCTATTGCTGAAGACAATACCTACATAACTCATTGAGTATAGAGAAGCCAGAAAGTTGCCTGCTAGAGCCTTCACCCCTAATGACTAAATGTTCACAGTACTGGCAAGTCCTCTGCATGTTACCAGAAAAGAAAAGTAACCACCAGCACAGGTATAGATCCAGTGATCTACAGTGCTTACCTGCCTGCCTCTATAGATGCTGAAATATGCTGGCGCAATGACGGCACAAAAGCTGCAGGAATAACTAACCACTCTTTGATTGGGTTTAAGGCCCATTCCAGAAGACTGAATCTATACCTGATGCTGCTCAAGGGGCCAAGAATCTGAGGCTTAGACAGGCCACAAAGCTGAAGAAAACCAAACACTATTGTTCTGCTAAAGGAATGTAGCAGTCTATTGATTCCTAAGCTGCTATACCCGTAAATCAGGCCTCATTCAGCCATCATTTGAAAAACTTCCTCCTACAGCAGATGGTAACTAATATACAGACCCACAGCTGGACAATGTGCTGAAAGGGAGAGACATTGGAACATTCAGTCGTAAATGGGCTGTCTTCATCAAACCCTTCCTCTTAGGACTCAGGGAAGAGGAAGTGTAAGATTGTAAAAGCCAGGAAGGAAGAAGGATGGTAAAAAAACAAGGTCATCTAACCCAGCAGTACCGACATACATACATATAAGCTCACAAAAACACTGGCAGCAAGCACAAAGCCTGCAGGGCTCCGTGCTAAGCAGCTTCCCAGTGCTGAGACGGCAAGTGGACACAAGCCCCCATCCTCAACCCAGAAGCTTTTTCACCAACTAACAGCCACCTGCAAAGACTTAATGAGTGTGAAATCCACGCTGGCCATGCCCAGGAGCAGAGGGCCACTTTTGAATTTGTTTTGTCTCATAAAGCTTTGTTAGGACATTATTTGACCTTACAGGTCTTTTGTTCATATACCACAGTTTCTGATTATGTAATTTTTTGGGGGAGGGGTAATGAACATGTGTGTGTGCCTGTGTACATTTCTCATGCTTGTTCTTCGTTGTTCTGTTTTGTTTGACTTATTTAGTCTAGTTTGTTTTTTTTATTTGCCAGTTTATCTTCTAAAGAGAGAAAAAGAAGGTGTGGAGTTGGACAAGTTGGGTAGTGGGGAGAATCTGGGAGGACATGAGGGAGGAGAAACCATGATCATAATATATTGTATAAGAAAAAAATAATTTTCAATGAAAAAAAAAAGGGGGGGAAATTCTACCTAAGCTATACAGGGAAACTCTGTAACAAAACAATAAAATAAAAGCTAGGGCTGCAGCTCTGAAATCATGAGCTCAATTCTCACAAAACTCCTTTACCCCTAGCACTGCAGAAGCAGCAGCCTAGAAAAGCTAATACTCTTTACTACTATGATCAAAAATAATCAATAATTTTATCTTCCCTTTTATAAAAATATTATTCTTTTCTCATACAATATATCCTGATTACAGTTTCCCTTCCCCAAACTCTTCTCAGATCCTCCCCTCCCATCTGGACCTGTCTCTCATCAGAAAAGAACAATAAGAGAGAACAATAAAATATAACAAAACAAAACATAAGAAAAGACAAAAACTATCACATCAATGTTGGATAAGTCAAACCTATAAAAAGAAAGAACTAAGAGAAGGCACAAGAATGGCCAGATCACCCTGAATGTGCCTGATCTCCTATGATCAATTTTACTTTCTTGAAAAATCTAAACATGTTTACATGAAAATCTGGAATATAAACTACTAAAAATTTTAGTGAGCACTTTAGTGTAACTAATAAACATTCTAAAATACATGATAAAACATTCTAAACTATAGACACTCTTTCTGGAAATTCTACAGAAATGTATCCCATGAGAAGATAAATATAATGGATGTGCATACACACAAAATGGGCATCACTGCTTAGCGATTACACATATGGATCAGTGGTACTGAAGGTATTACCAGAATATTAATATTAAGTCATATGAGAACATTTGGACATTGAGTGGCTTAGTGGTTTTGTGTACATACTTTTGGAGTACATTCTAATTTTCTTGTTATTTTAAAGTTTTAAAAGAAATTTAAAAAGGTTTTTTATTTAAAATTTTAACGGTAAGACTACTTCACTAATCAAGCATACAATGCAAGTAATCTGTGAAAGATAAAAAATGTAACATTTGACATTTCTTTTATGTTTTAGATTATATTTTATTTCTGTAGGAGCACGTGTGTGTTCATGCTCCACAGCACATGTGGAGGTCATTTCTCTCCTTCTACCTATGAGTCCACAGATCAAACTCAGGTTATCAGGTAGGCAATGCACAACTTTACTCACTAAACCATTTCACTGGCTCTTAAATTTCCTAATGGATGACTTTTACTCTTATTATTCTACAGTGTTGTCTATAACATGACTGAAATGAACAATTAAACAGCTTCTCAGATTGTTAACAGTAGGTAAAATACTTGAATCATCTAAGATCTTGAAGTATTTTACCCAAATTCGTCCAGTTGAGCACAATCTAATTCACATTACATTTTTAATTCAAGCATAATTAACTTTTACTTGTTCATTATTTTGTGTTTTTTGGCAACATAGAACATACAGTCTAAAGACTGAAGCTCAGTTTCTATATTTTATAAAAGGGTTTAGGGTCATTCTCACAATTAATTATATGGGAATAATTTAAATTCAGTGATAAAGAGTAAAAGCATTTCAGCATACCAAATGAAAACACTGTTATTTAATTGTATTAGATTTTACCCTTTTCTAAAAAGGAGAAATCGTTTAAAAGATGAAAACATAGGCTACAATGAAATTACACAGGTTGCTGGGTGCCTGTCTGAAACCCTAGCCCCAGTAAGCAGCCCAGTGCAGTTGCTAGAAGCCTATTACTGCTTATAAAACCTAGTTCCGCTGTTGGAGGAACAGCGCACAATGACAAACAGCTTCCCTGCAACAAAGGTGGCAGGAAATCTATCAAACTGAACAATAAAATTGCAATTGAGTTTCTTTGGCTTTTTATAGCAGCTGCATATATCCTGATGTAACTGCAAAAGCAAAAGCCATCCAATTCTGCAGCTTAGTTCTTGATACATTGGTTCTTCATCAAGAACTATAATATAAAGTTGAGATACTGAGACCCAAAAATCACTGCACAAAGCAAAAGGTAAGCTTTAATGACATATTAATTATATTACCACATGCAAAAAGTATTTAAGATGCTTTTAAATAGATACTTTTACAGAGAGAAAATTGGCTATAAGAACCTCAACAGATTCTTAGCATGTTAGGAATCATTCACCTCCTTAGCTAAATAACTCACACTAGCTAACCCAAACTCTATTAGGTATTCATATGAAGAGCTTTGAAAATAACTGTTAACATTTCAAAGTCAAAAAGAAATGACAATAGAAATATTGAAATAAGTTGTTTTGTATAAATTTTATAGAGAAGAAATATCATTTAATTTTTAATCAATGAATAAAATTCTCACAGAGAAAATGAAATTATGTGTGTGGAAAACTAAAATTAAAAGTTGAAATTACAGCTGGGTGATGGTGGCACACACCTTTAATCCCAGCACTTGGGAGGTAGAGGCAGGTAGATTTCTGAGTTGGAGGCC
>NW_022196898.1:35242923-35250002 GCF_008632895.1 Mastomys coucha | reverse complement strand
AAAAGAAAAGAAAAAAGTTGAAATTACAGGTTTGATGCCCCAGCGTAGGAGGATGCTGGAGTGGTGGGGCAGGAGAGGAGCACCTTCATAGAGGCAAAGGGAGGAAGAGAGGGCAGATGTGAGATGGGGGTGGGGGGGGGGGAAGGAGCTTGTGAATAGGATAACCAGGAAGTGGGATATCATTTGAGATGTAAACAAATGAAATGATTAATTTAAAAAAAAAAGCTGAGATTACAAGAGTCAATTTGAAACAAGCTTTTCTTTGCCTCTCACAATTTCATTTAGTACTTTAAATATAGCATCATGGCAAAAATATAACAGATCTAGTTTTATTCCAATTTAAAAATACAAAAACAAAAATCACTCCTCAACCACTTAAGTCAGCATTTCCTTAAAAAGGAGGCAGAAGACTGGCTTTTATAGGAAATCAGACACAAGGCCTCTCCTTAAAGCAATTCTTTTCTTTACAGAGCAGTTTTAAGATCTGTTTCAAATCAAAGGCCCTGAAGTAAAGGAAAATATAAACTAAACAATGCCTGCCTCTTCTCTCTGACCACTCTGTATTTATTCTATATAATCCATGTCTTTAAAAAAAAAACTACTGCTTGCAAATACAATATTTCCTACCTTCTCTGCACCATATTGAAACTCACAAAACAATAAAGAATTTTATAATTAAAACACTATTAAGAAACTAGAAACTGAGGTACACATTCAGTTTCTTTAGACTCTCCACATCTCCACATACTTTTTTCTAAGGGCTAAAACATCTTACAATACATTATCAGCTTAATGCAAAGGTAGGCAGGCGAGAATTTTATGAAAGTAACAAAAATATTTACTGCATACACAGAGGAGTATTCAAACTTCTTTGTGCATAAGCATTTTTATGCATGTGTGTATGTGTGTATGTGTGTGTATGTGTGTGTATGTACATATATGTGGGTGTGGGTGCATATACATGTATGCATGTTTGTATGTTTTGGAATAGAGCCTCTACAGTGCCCAGGCTAGTCTTGAACAAAGGTTTATCCTCTGCCATGTTTGCAAATAGCTGGAATTATAGGCACATACCACCATACAGAGCAAGGAGCTACTTTTAAAGTACAGATTTACAGTCTGTGGTATCACTTAGTAGTAGGGAACGTGCATTGTACACACAAGGCCCTGCATTTGATCCCCACATCTAAAAGTCTCTTCTAGAATTCCTCCACCACGGGAATAAGATTTTGAAGCCAAGCAGTGGTGACACACACCTTTAAACCCAGCACTCAAGAGGCAGAGGCAAGTGGATCTCTGTGAGGCCAGCCTGGTCTACAGAGTGAATTACAGACAGCCAGATATAACACAGAGGAACCCTATCCCACAAAACAAAACAAAACAGGATTTTGAGGTTGGACAAAGAAAACTACAATAAGATGTACATCTAAATTATCCTGCAGAAGTGATCCAACATCATACTGAGTAGCCACGGCACAGGTACTCTCATAAGCAGCCACCAACACTATTCATGGCTTCCTGGTAAGACAGAATTGCTTAATCACACACAGAATAAGTCCAGAAGCTTTATACAGTAATGACAAGCTTCTTTCCTCCCCTTCCTACAGCACATGCTTCATGTGTCACTCACAGCTAAACCTCAGCACAAAGCACAGTTCTATGGATGATGTGAAGAAATGTTAATAGCTGCTGATAAACTGCAAGAGAAGAAAGAGAAGAGGGATCACAGGGACGTACATAGTTCATGTTGGCCCACACTGCAACATTATGCATAGCATTCTCCTTCATGCAAATCACATGTCTCCATGAAACCTATTTACCACATTTTTCCTAAATGAACTATCTCTATGTCTTTGCTTACTCTGTCTGCTTCCTCGACCAGAGAGTCACTCAATTTATATCTCCATGGACTTCTTAAGACTGTGCTCAATGTCACCTGTTCCACAGACACCTCCATGACCTCAAGTAGAAGCTGCTGCTCCTCTCACTGTATAATCCCTTCTGTGGTATTCATGGCCTGGATCTTATGTACAGTCCCTTTTATATGTATGTTATATGCCATTAGAAAACAATACTTTCCAGGATAATATGTTTGGAATCTTCTTTCAACTTTCTTAACTTCTAGGAAAGTATTGAAGTAGAAGAAGCAAGAAAGAACAAAAAAGTAAATACACTTTGTGAGTGAGAGAAACAGGAGAAAATTTTAATATTGGAAGGAAAAGAGTAGAGAACTACAAACAAACTGGGAAAAGAATGACTGGAAATGCTGAGGAGACAAAACTCTACCAAACAACAAAGAGCTCAGAGAGAGAAGTGGAGATGGAAGAGGTGCAGCTCTATTAAAGGAGGAACAGAGTACAGAGAAAACAGGTGGCCATCAGAAGGTCAGACGTACAGACTGCGCAGAGATAATGGAGAGAACAGAAGACAAAGACCAAGAGGAAAGCAGAAAGCTGAGCAGGCACTCATGGAGGTACAGATAGTACCAAGCGTCCAGCTCTCGAGCAACAGTATGCGATGCAGGAAACTGATACATGAGCCAGGGCTGACAGGAGACACTAACATATATCACATGGGTGTGAATTCATACAGACTGAGTGACCAGTTAAGTCCAAAACAATGGAAAGGACTTGGGTAAATGGAAAGGACTGTGTACATAAAGATTTAACACACAGGGGCTTACTGGAAAAAGGACTATAACCCTACAACCAGAGCGTAGTTTCTGTCAAGTAGTAGAAATATATTAAAAAATATGTTTATCTACGGCATCAATGAAAGGCAAGGTAGACATATGTGAAAAAATAATTTTAAAAAAACTAACAAGTTATTAAAAGAATGAATGAACAGCCTATGAAGGGAAACAGCATATTGTTTTTAGATTGATACATCCATATCATGGTATTATATTGTTTGGGTAGAAATCTACAAAGAAAATCCAACCCCACTTAGTTATGTAGCTAGATAGGAAAACTTCACAGATCCTCTGAAAAGATCTCATATACTCCCAAAATCTTCTGGTGACACTTAGCATCTCTCTGAAGGTAACAGTCCCCTAACCATCTTTCCTTCAGCAAACTCATATACACTCAGAAAATATGAAAAATATCTGCTTCTTGCTTGGCACTTTCCTAACCTGCAATGCTACCATATAGCTCTGGAATCTAGTTCAAATGCATATGAGGCTCACATACAAGCCAATTTTTCTCCTTATCTCTCTCCAAAAAGTGAAAACCTACTAACAGAAAATCAACCCAGATTACAGCAGCCCACTATAATAGAGGAAAAGCAGTCAGTTTTTATAGTACAAACTAAAATAAGGTATCTAGGGATGGGGAACTCTTCCTATACAGGATCATACTCTGGATAGTTGGGGCTTTAAGAGTCAAGTAATGCTGTAGGAAATACTCAATTAACCTTGTAGTGCAAAAAACAGCCATATATTAATAAATATATGGACAGGAGTGATTATGTTTCAAAAAGTTTATTTATAGCAACACATCAGGCAGGATCTTGTCCTTGGGTCATAGTTAGCTGAACAATGCTTTGGACCCAAAGCATTGTTCAGCTACACTGATCAGTCTTAAAAATCTAGTGTGTATAACAAAGGCACATCATGAAATTAGTGGCAATTTTTATTTCCCAATAGATTTTCTTAAGATTTATATTTTTATTATTTTAATTATGTGCATTATGTGTCTGCATTTGGGGGGGTGTGAATGCAGATGCCCTCAGATGCCTGACATACTGAATACTCCTGGCACTTGAGTTACAAGCAGTCCAGCCAACTGACACAGGTTCTGGTAAATGAACTTGGGTCCACTCACAGAGATCCTTCTGCATCCTGAGTGCTAGGATTAAAGACATACAGAACCACACACAGAGAAAACGAAGATTCTGATTGTGATGACACATACATTAAAACTTTAGCCTATCAAATACTTTAAATAACAGACAACGTGATGCGAAACAATAAGAACTTAGAGTAAGAATAATAAATGCCAGTAAAGACATAAATGTATGCACTAATTTGAGGGGGGAAATTACATTATCCTACAAAGTATAACATATTACAGCTATAAGAATTGACACAAATTCTCAAAGACACATAATTTGCTTATCAACTGGTAGAAGAGGCACAGAAGACAAACTAAATGAGAAAATGAACACAGTACAGGGGTAGATATGAATGAATCCAAACAACAGTGTATACACAATGATTTGCAAAATGCCATTTAATATGCTAGCACTAACCCTAAGTTTAAATATGGAAAAGAATAGTACTGGTTATTAAGAGATGTAAAGGTTTGACAGTATGACCCAAGGACAGAGAGAATGCCTAGCATACAGACTGCATTAGGCTCAATAACTTGAACTAGCTAACAAAAAACTAAAAAATTATATAAAGGTATATACTTCAGTAAGAGTATAAAGCAGATACATAAATAGTAACATCGGAATTACATTAGTGGGGAGTGGGAGGAGGAGCTATGAAGAATATAGACAAAACATTTGAGAAGGGATATTTAATTTCATAAATGCTAGGTATTAGATACCTTGCTCTTTATATCCTTCAGTGTCTCTAATATTTCATTATAAATTTTTAAAGCTAAAAAAGCAAAGAGAAGGCTGGAAAAAGTGATATAGGCCTACCAGTCAAACTTAGGAGGTAGAGGCAGGAAGAGCACAAGGTCTAGGTCACTTGACTAAATTACTAAGTTCATGGCCATCCAGGGTTACATCAAACACTATTAAAAACAGGAAAACAGGTGATTTTTTTCCTTTGAAACCAAATTTTTTTACCTGATTTTGACCTGAGAAAAGTGAAAATATGAGCCAGAACTTTTCTTTTTATTCAGCTTTATATTATTTACAAGAGGAAACTGAAAAACAAAATGAAAACCTCCCATCTTTGAACACGGTGCGCCACCTTGTGTTCAAAACTTCCTAACAATAATAAAAATCCAGAAAAAAAGAATCTTGAAAATGGCAAACAGAAAAATCTAAATTTCTATATATTATGACATGATGTTCAATTTTACTTAAATGCACATAATACTTATGCTTGAAAATAACTTTAAAATCTATATAATTAAGGAATATTTTTATTAATGCCTTGTGGTTTTTACTTCACTATATTTTCAGAAAATAACTTGCCGTTTTCCTTTATTTCAAGCACATTAATATTTTACATGAGTAAAATTCAAAATTGCAGTTACTTAAAACATCATACACTTTCATAAAGCAACTTACCTTTGAATGTGTGATGGATAAGGTGTCTACCCACACTCGCCAGCCACCCCACTCATATTTGACTGCATGGTAAAGCAGAATTCTGAATATGGCATATACCATTTCTGTTATCTTTTGCTCATCTGAATTCTTAGGATTAAAATAGCAGAGAGAAAGCATCCATTCTTGCCACACAGAGCACTGCAGCAAGCTCCTGAATATAATTTTAAAAAAAAATTGAATTACTACAAAATATAAAATCACCAGAAAATTCTAAAGACTAAAGGTCTGTAGAAAGAAAGAGAAAAGATGAGGGAGGGAGGGAGGACAAACCAGGCCAGACTTGGTATACATGTCTTTAAACCCAGCACTCATAAGACAAAGGGAGGTTGGTCTCTAAGTTCCAGGCAAGCCTGCTCTACAGAAGGAGTTCCAGGGCAGGTAGGGCTACACAGAAACCCTGTCTCAATGTGGGGCAGGAGCCTAGACCCAAGACTTAGTTATGTATAATACATCCAAAACAGTTTTAACAATGTGGTAATAAAAATTCTAGCTCTTGTGTGTTATATTTACTCACACTTATAAAGAGGAATTTTTCTAGGGCAAACTGGAATCAAAAAGTCAACATGAATACTGTAAATAAATGCTTTCTGTTCCAGCTTACCTCCTGTTTTCTCTACTGTTATTAAAAAGTTTAATCATGTCAGAAAGAAATGCTCGGCGAACCTCCATGCTCTCTGGGCACTGGGGAGAATTTCGAAGTAGGGTTGCAATTACTTTTAGTATCTCTGTAAGACAGTTCATAAATAAGTAAAAACCAAACACAACAAAAAAATTCATGAAAGTAGATTAATATAAACAATTTCTTGAGCTTTCCTTTATAAATATCTACTAAAAACATTTTGTAAACCTTGGGGAAACATGCAGGGGCTGGAGAGATGGCTCAGAGGTTAAGAATACTGACTGCTCTTCCGAAGGTCCTGAGTTCAAATCCCAGCAACCACATGGTGGCTCACAACCATCCGTAATGAGATCTGATGCCCTCTTCTGGGGAAACATGCTGACTTAAAACTTATTTTAAAGAATTTTTAAATGTATAGAAAGGAACCAATATTTGTTCAACAAGACAATGACTTAGTATCATGCTGGCTATCTCTCCTCTCCAACAAATGACCTTGACAAGCTGAAGCAAGTACCCTACCACTGAGCTACACCCAGTCAGTTACCGTTTATACAGTCCAAATAATACATTCAGGTTATAAATGAACAAAATGTTTAGACTCTGCAAAGAGTTAAAAACAAAAATTCCCACCATACTTAAAATCTTAAGGAAAAAAGATAAATTCTCACTCTAAAATAAAATTTATTGTATATATATAGCCTTTCCTTTATGAAATAAAATTTTAAAACTATTTTAAAAAAATGAAAGTGCATTCAACCATGCTGAAGGATCTCAGAATGGAATGTAGATACTATGTATTGCCTTCGAAGCTGGGCCCTCGGAAAGAAGTCAGTGTTGTTCTCTCTCCAGGCCCAGATGAGCTGTTTCTCAGGCACCACGTTATACACACTGCCTGCCTTCCTAAGACAGTGGTTAGGGTTAAAAGGTCAAACAGTATGGGTTGAGTGGGTCCTCTCCAAAATGAAGGTACACCCACAAGACAAGGTTAAGAGGTAGGACCATTAAAGTAATCAAGCCTCAAGGTCTCTACAATGAATGAGAGGAAAGCCATTTTTTTAGGGCTCCAGGGCGGTTTTCAGTTTGCGTGTTCTTGTTCTACCCTCCTCAGTGGGCAGAGCAGCCCTCACCAGACCAAAAAGAGAAACCTTCAGCTTGGAATTCTGAACAA
>NW_022196898.1:35234278-35242913 GCF_008632895.1 Mastomys coucha | reverse complement strand
AAAAAAAATTGAAAAAATTGAAAAAAGGCAAATTCTATTCTTTTCAATTATCCAGTCTCAACCACTATGTTAGAGCAGCATGTTCTTGGTTGATAAAATACTCTAAAATTTTTACATTTAATTATTTCCCTTTTCACTCTGAACAATGAATGACATATATCTTGGAAAGCAGAGGAAACTGAACTTTGAAGTTTCCTGCTTTTAAAATTGATAAGATGGCTGGGCAGTAGTGGTACAAGTCTTTAATCCCAGCACTAGGGAGGCAGAGACAGGGAAATCTCTGAGGGGGCAGCCTGGTCTACAGAGCTAGTTCCACGATAGCCAGGGCTACACAGAGAACCCTGTCTCAATCAATCAATCAATCAATCAATCAATTAATTAATTAATTAATAAAAATAGAATACAAAAAAAATTTAAAAAAGTTCTTTGAAGAAAAAAAAGCTATGATGTGGCAAACTATACACAGAAGCTGCACAACAGGTAACTGAATTTTAGAACTCCTCCTCATAAAAAAGTATTTGCAATTCTGAAAGCCCTTTAGTTACTCTGATGACATTATCTTAAAAATAAGACAAGAAATGAACATGTTCAATATGTAAGAATTCTAAGTTATATAAGACTGTGTCCCATATCAAACTTGGCATTCTTATACTGGCAGTAATTTAAAATAAAAACTGCCCACCATTGTTTATATAACTCAGCTTAACTTCACTAAATAATACAATAATAATAAAAACTTTTCCAAAAAACTAAACCAAGATCATATGAATAAAATTTAAAACTTTTATATAATAAGACAAGTAACAACACCAATTGGTGTAACGTTCAATAAAAACCTAAGTAAAACTATCATGATACATTCCTTGATAAAAGATTTATTTGCTTCAATATTAACTTTTGGGTTTTCGTAGAGACTTATTTTTAAAGTACGTAGAGAGTACATACGAGGGTTTTGTATTTTCACCGTGGAATCGGGATCTGGATGCTGCTTGTGTATCACCTGAGTACAGATCTGTTCTATAAGAATCTGCAAACGGAAGCAACAAGCTGTGTGAGCACTAGCGCGGGGGGTCACTGTTAAGGAAGCTGAAGCACAGTGAAAGCTCAACGAGGGGACCTGGATGCTGGCCTCACCTTGCAAGCCCAGCTCTAGGGACACTGAGGCAAGAGGGCTGCCAAGACCTGACAGCCAGTCTTGAAGACAGAGCTAGATTCTGAAACAGCCTGAGCTTCGGAACAAGATGCTGTCTCAAAAGTAAAACTTATAATATAACCCTATAAATTCAATGCTAAGTTGTCCAAATACATAAATGCCTTTAATACCATAATGATATTTTTACTTCATTATAAAATGATAATATCATTATAAAATGAATATCAAAGTCAACACAATGGAATAAACACAAAATAAAGATAACAAGATTACTTAGTAATTCATAATTAATAAACTTCTAAGATGCAGCCATATTACCTTTATGTAAATAATTTAAAAGTGGTACATTTTAAAATAAATGATCTCATTTTACTTAAATACTGACCATTATACAGTCACCTTAATATATACCTTTATACCTTAATACTATATACACCTTAATAATAAGTTACTGAGTAAATTTCTAGCTAAATCCTTACCTCAAACAGAACATTGTACATGGTCATTGTGATTACATTTGTCTGAAGCATGAGCCTCTCGGCCAGCAGTGAGAACAGCCCATGTCCGAGCATGACTTCAGCTTTTCTCCTAAACAACATGAAAGAAATCACAAAATGTAGTTTTGGGGTTCACAACTAGATAAAGGGAATACAACTGCGTTTTTTGTTTGGTTTTTTGTTTGTTGGTTGGTTGGTTGGTTGGTTGGTTGGTTAGGTTCGTTTTTTTTCTGTGTGACTGTAAATTCCAACTCAATTACTATCACAACATTTTTCAACCCAGAACGTTCAAAGCTAACCACAATGTAAGCACAGCCAAAGTTCAAGAGGGGCTGTGCTACAGCAGAGCGAAACTTGAACTAAATTCTTGAGAGCATTATCAGTTACTGCTATCTGCCAGCACTGGGCTATGACTAGGGACAGTTATCTAAGGCACATGGATGCCTCAGAATCACAATGTAGAGGGAAAAAAATAAATGTACATAATTTAAGAAACTGAACGCTCTAGAAATATGTGCATTAAAACTAACATTCCAGGCATAAACTTTAAAACTAAAAATCATGTACTTTAATTCTAGCCTGTGGTCAGCAAACTTTTTCTATATAGTAAATACTTAAGATCTTGTGGACCATATGGTCTCTGTCATATCTCGCCATTGCCTTTCTACAATGAAAACAGTCACAGGTATGCAAATAATGTGTCTGTGATATAATAAACTTCACATGCAGGTGGCACCTGGGATCAGAAAGGCTGCAGTTTACCACAACCAGTTTGTTCTACCTCCAAAATCTGAAGTTCTGTAATAAACTATGAAGTAGCAACAGATAGAATGTGACAGCTGTCACATTTAGGTCACTAGATCATGGCAAATGACACAGATAATACACAGCAAAATTCAGTTCACCAAAATAAAGCCTTCCATGCATGTACACAAATTCTCATAAAAACCCACCACATTAATAATTTAATAATTTTCATATCAGAATTTAAATTATCTTGTCCAGATTTATCTATAAAATGTGCAATAATGGCATTGAACTCATAAGGCAGATTATGAATTAAAACTAAGTAATTAACACCACCACCACAACAAAAAAAGCAACTAGAGGAACGCCAGAACAGACACGACTCCAGAACTTTAAACAATAACGGCCAACAGGTGATTCAGACCCATGCGCACTCACTTTGGGGCCAGGTGCTTTAGAAAGTAGCCCAGCGCCTTGAGTGCCTGCACTCGGATTCCTTCACTCTTCGATGCCAGAAGTTTATAGATAACACTGAAGAAAGAAAAATTATAATTTTCAAGGCTAACATCATCAGAAACTTATTTCAAGTAGCATATCGGTAAATTTTCTTTATACATTTCTGACATCTAAAATTCATTTATTTCAGTTTATAGTTTCTTTCAGTGAAAACAAATCAGAACTAACTAAACATTCCAAAAAACTCAAGTATTTCTCCAGGCACATACATGTATGCTAATCTGCTGTATAAACCTGCCTTAAAACACTAAACGTATGAATAATTATTATCAACATGAGAAACAATGGAGTGGACCAGTAATACGTGATCACCAGAAAAGGCATATAAATAATACATTTTAGGGTTTTTTTTATTTAAATAATTTCCTTTAGTTCACTACTTGGTCACAGTAATGAGAAAATTAAGTGGCAAAAATGAAAAGCAATCCTTTGTATCTATACATTTTCCAAGTAGTCCTATCTATGCTTTTACCAAGTTTCTGCTCAGGCTTCAACTGATTAAGTATGGTTGCTCATGCCTGCAACCCCAGTACTTAGGAAGCTGAGGCAGGGGATCACCATGAAGTATGAGCTACCTAGGAAGAAACCCATTCAAGGACTGTAAACTTAACTAGAGATATATGGCTAAGAAAGTCATAGGCCCTAGTGGGGAAGTTGATACTTCAAGCTGACATAGCGCCAAACTGCCTTTTAAATACCTATGCTCATACCAACAGACAATGCCCCTCTTTGCAGTGAATGGTTATAAATGCAATGACTCGTGGCTGCTCAAGATGCTGAGAATAAGTGGCTGTTGAGTATGTAAACAAGATGCTTATACCACACACTCAAAAGTTTAAGGGAACATTACAGAAGAGGGCAGAAAAGCCTTCACAGCTGGAAGACAGGGAGAAGGGTCAGAAAATGCCTTCTTGTGGGTCTGACATTGAGACTGCAATCTTGAACACACCACAGCAGGTTCCTTTACAGGCCTAGGCCCCTACAAGACACTGTCAACAGTCAGTTATGAATGGAAAAGGGCTTATGGGGCCCCAACTCTCTCTGCTAAACTACTGGCTACTGAAAAATTCTGGGAGAGAGATAGTTACTGTCTTCAGGTTATACCCAACTGTGAACCCAACCAAAATCCAATGCATAGTTACACACCTATGGTTACAGAGATGGTCCAGTAAGTTTCAAAACAAGACAAGAAGATATGAATGTGGGAACAGAATTTTTTAGGAGACAGAGACTACCAGGAATGGGAGATGAAAGTAACTAAAATGAGTTTTATACAAGCATAAAAATGTCAGACATATTTAAATAATAAAATATATAATGAAACAAGAAAAAATTAACAAAAATGTTTTATTAATTAAATAATTCCAAAAGTAAAATAGATTTAAAACCACAACTAATAAGATAAATTTTACAATACATTCTCAAAACTAGTATTAATTTAATCTTAAAAGAACTCTGAAGGCCTTCTGATATATGAATAAACACTCAAAGTAAAATTTAAATTGTTTATTATAGCATTCTTTTCTACATTAATATTTATAAGAAAGACAAAAATTAGAATTTTATGATTACTTAAAAGTTAAGATAGGGCCAAACTGATGGTACACACCTTTAATCCCAGCACTCAAGAGACAAGGGCAGAAGGACCACAGTGAATTTGAGATCAGTTTAATCTACCCTGTCTAAAGAATTAAAAATAGGATAGCATCCTCCTAGGTAAACAACTGCAATTAATAATTAATAATATATTAATAGAGGGTGCAAGAGGGGACAGAGAGGGGAAAAGGGAACACGATCAGGTATTCAGGAGGGAACAGGACTGAAGCCCTGAGGGCCAGCAGAAAGGATGGAAACAGGAACCTCGGGAGGTAGGAGGTGGGGGGACCTTCCAGAATGTACCAGAGACCTGGGAGTTGAGAGACTCTCAGGACTCAAAGGGAAGAACTTTAGATGAACAGTGGGAAGAGGGAACTTGTAGAGCCCATCTCCAATAGAAAGACAGGGCAACAAGTAGAGGGACGGAGTTGCCATCCCACAGTCAAAACTCTTACCCAGAATTGTTCCTATCTGAAAGAAATGCAGGGACAAAAATGTAGAAGAGACTGAGGGAAAGGAAGTCCAGTGACCGGCCCAAATTGGGATCCAGCTCAAGAGGAGGCTCCAAGACCTGATGCTGATGTTATGGTATGCTTCATATAGGAGCCTAGCTTGGCTGTCCTCTAACAGGCCCGACAAGCAGCTGACTGAGACAGATGCAGATACTTATACTCAACCAATGGACAGAAGCCGGGGACCCCTATGGTTGAATTAGGAAAAGGCTGGAAGAAGTTGAGGAGAGTGATCCCAGAGGAAGACCAGCAGACTCAACTAACCCAAACCCCTGAGATCTCTCCGACACTGAGCCACCAACCAGGCAGCATACACTAGCTGGTCCGAGGCCCCTGACACACAGATAGCAAAGGACTGCCTGGTCTGGCCTCAGTGAGAGAAGAAGCACCTAACCCTCAAGAGATTGGAGGCCCCAGGCAGTGGGGAGACCTGGGTTGGGGATGTGGGGGAGGGACATAGAGATGGGGAGAGTGGGTGGGAGGAATGGGATGAGGACCTGTCAGAGGGTAGATCAGGAGAGGAATAATGACTGAACTGTAAAAAAAGATTAATTTTTTAATTAATAAATAATAATAATAATATATTCATAAGAAAGAATAACAGAACTTAAGACTTATTCACAAAAAAAATCATGAAATAATCTCAACTTTAACAAAATCTTAAATTATTTCCTTCTATAGACCTAGAATCAATAATAACTCATATTTAAGAATCTAGCATTTCCAAAGTAATGCTTTACATTAAATATAACTAGAAATCTCCAAATGCTGACTCTTACCGCAGCCCATTCCTTTGGTCAAAAGCAGGAATCATGGAGTTAGGATGCTCTGCCATCAATGCAACAAGCAACTGTAGGACATCCATTAGATTGTCATCCTAGAGTTATTTTAGAAAAACAAAAAGGAAAATAAAAAAGAAAATCAACTCTTTGAATACTGAATACTTATGAAACAATATAAATATCAACTTTAAATAAACAAGGAACCAAATCTACAATATACCAGTTTTAGTGTTCTTTTAATATTTTAGTTATAAGTAAAATATTTACTTACAATTACATTTCAAATATACAGTTCAAAGTATATACCAAATAGCCAGAGATTTTCTAATCAGAGAAATAAAATGGCTTTCATGTTGCACTGTATCACAATATTGCTGCAGCATGCTATATAGAAATGGGCAGCTGACATAACTGAATGGTTTGTCAGCTCACAACCAGCACCCAGGGATCTCACACCTTCTGCTGGCCTTCGCAGACACACACAAATCATAGATATATATGTCAGCATAGATAGATAGATAGATAGATAGATAGATAGATAGATAGACAGACAGACAGACAGACAGATAGATAGATAGAGATAGATAGATAGATAGTTTAAAGATAAAAGAATTATCTGAACCCATTTAATTTTTTTCCCATTTAATTTTCAAATAAGCAATTTTAAACAAATATGACTAGTTTAACAAAATATGTAATGTAAAACTATGCAAACAAAAATTAGTAAGAAGAATGTGTTATGGACTTAAATCCAATCATTTTTTAGCCAATTTTCAAGTCTACTTTTCTCATTGTTACACAAGTTCATAACAATTTGCTTTGGTGTACTTTATAAACTAAATAAAATCTAATTTTAGCAACTTCTGAAAACCTTTCAAGATGTTTCACAGGGACATACTGTACCAATAAAATCATTAAAATGAGGATTCATTAACATTAAATAGACATTTATTCTCCATGACAGTGATACAATTAGTAAATATTTCCTTGGTGTTTTTACTTTTAAAAAACATCCCTAATGCAGCTTAAAAACCTGAAGTCCACGAACCAGACACTCCAGCATTACCTCATGCATAGTCAGCAGGTAGTTAAGAATGGCCTGCAGCTCGTCTTCCTTCACCCCAGAGTCCTTCAGAAACATAACACATGTATCTTAGCCTCACACACAAAAACCATTTTTAAGATCAGAAACCATACAAAGATTTAGTCAAGTTCATCAGCTGCTAGAAATTAAAAACAACACAAAAATCTAAATTTAAAATAAAATTTTGAGGATGTACCAATGAATTACAATATGAAGACTACAGAAATCAAAGGACAGGTCTCTTGCCAAACCTAATGTGACAGCTAGTAGGTAGCACAGCTTAAAGAATACAGAATAAAATAGAGGGAAAATCTACACAAGCCAGTAATCCTAACACCTAGGAGGCAAAAGCAGGAGAATCAAACTATCCTGAAACTACACATGAGTTCAAGCCCAGCCTGGGCTATATGAAACTCTGTCTTAAAAGAGAAAAAGAAAAGGGAAAGGAAAACTACACCAACGACAAAAAAGGATATTGGCAAAAAAAAAAAAAAATCTAAAGTACAGACACAATATTTTATTCTTTCTTTTGTCTCTTTTAAAACAAAATCTCATATAGCCCAGAGTGAGAGGGATAGAGGAGGAGCTGTGCGAAAGGGAGACTGAGAGGAGAGGGGGCAGGATATCGGGCTGTAAATTAAGTAATGAAATATCTAAAGTATTTTCTAAAATCAAAATGCTCTTTTTAAAAATATTAAATTTTGAGGCGGTAGGGCTAAAAAAAAATTAAATTTTATTTTACTTATAATAAAAAAGCATAAAAACTGATAATTTCTAAAGGCTGATAAATCTCTGTGGTATATTTATAGAAAAATTCTGCGTCTCCACCACTGAATGCCACACACAAGGACCCTGAAAATGAAAGTCTGGTTAGGTGCTTTGTTGGCTACTGTAGCACACAGGCAAGAACAAACCTAGCATTAAACAGGACTCTAAATGTTTGCCAAATGAAAAGACAAATACTCTTGAATTCTTGTAGAAATTTATATAACATGCATTTAAACTGCCAAACTCCAATTATGTAGTAATTTATATATACCCAAGAGTAACAAGAATAAAAAACAGAGTATGAAAAAAAAATCTCACAACAAACTTTCTGTCTTATTTTACTGGCAAAGAATAAGCAAGCAGAGACCATATTTTATATAAAGTTATCAGCTATGGCATGCATGGGGTAGGGGAAGAAACAAACCTACCTTCATCACTAATTGCTTAATGAACATCAGTAAGAATGCTCGCAGAGAAAGTATTTCTTTCTGATTGGGTCTTGGTCCATCTTTAAAGACATACACAATTAGTATTTCAAAGATCTCAAAGGTAACTAAAATACAAAGCTTTCATTTCCAAGAGCTTTTCCATTTGCTTAAGAGAAACATAGAGCTGAGCACTGAGACACAATCTTTTAAACCCAGCACTCAGAAACAGAAACAGAAGCAGGATCTCTGAGTTTGAAGCCAGCATGATCTACAGATTAAGTTCTAAGCTACCCAAAGTTGAGACCCGGTCTCAAACACACACACACAGGCGCATACACTCGCCAATCTTCTAAAGAGTGACTTCTTCTTTTATGCCTTTTGAAAGACAATCATTCGTTCTCATATTAAACTGTATATGCAACACTCTAGAAACACAAAATAGACTCTACTGCCTGCTAGACATAACAAGGCCTTTGGATTCCTGTATACATAAGGCATGAGAGCAGGCGAGGGACTGGCTGGGAAGAGCAGGGTCAGCGGGGGGGGGGGGGG
>NW_022196898.1:35212002-35234254 GCF_008632895.1 Mastomys coucha | reverse complement strand
CATGGGGGGCGGGGAATGCTGATGGGGAGTGAGTATGATCACAATACATCGTATACATATAAAATGTTGACAAATAGTTTTTTAAAAGTTCATACTTAAAAGAGGTGAAAGGATTTCAAAAATAAACATGGTGATAAAAATTATACTTGATAATAGTATTATATTTTGTTCTGAAAGCTCTTGTTTCTAAGACAACAGAAATTTACCAAAAACATAAAAAAAAAAGAAAAGAAAAGAAAAGAAAAACAAAAGAAAAATCTAATCTTTAGGCGGTAAAATGTTATTATGCAAACTGGGTATGAAACAACTTTTTCTACAATTGTCCCTTTTAAGCGCTTACAGGAAAAATTCTCCACCACACAAGACTGTTAATGAACAAGAGAAACATTCTGCTGACTACCTCTGGCATCTCCAGTACTTGGGCAAGTCATTGGTCACACATGGCTCACATTAAGTCAATTTTCATGTCTCAAGCATATAATTCCAAAGTACAAAACCTCTGAAACCAAATAACTATTGTTCCAAGACCTCAAGTTAGGGACCTGTTTGCCTCATAAATTCAACAGTTTCCCCCACTAATCAGTATTTACAGCTAGTGCCCAGACCACCAAAGCACAAGACCACCATGACCTTCAACAGATCAATTAAAATAGGAAGAAAATTGTGTAAAATGTGTTCCACATGATAATTCCTAGACAAATAACAAGCTAAACAGACAAGAACTACAAAATTTGCCCAGCTCTCTTAGCTGACCTGTGAGACTCCTGAAGTCACTAGTTACTTATAAAATGAAGATCAGGACATGAAACTAGCAATCAACTTGTACATGAAAGTCCTACACCACCATGAAATCTTCATCAGAAAGTTCTGGCCTAGATCTGCAAGTGCCTCAGCTTAAACACATGGTATGAGCTGTGTTTGCAGCTTTCTTACTGTTGATGCATTATTCTCAGAGAATAAAGAGTTCATTTTGAAGGTAAAGTAGCATAAGGTCGCATAAAAGTACAAGATCTATTTTTATAAGTCACTGAACAGTCAACGCCTTTGACAATAATGAAAAGACATGGTTTTCTGGCTCCTGAGCATTGACTTCTAATTTGACGCAACAGTCTTTACATGCTATCAAAGAACAGGATGCACCCTCATCTCAGACTGTGTGTTAGGCACCTCCAAGTGCAGCACAGTAACAAATGCCATAGAGTCAGGCACAGAATCAACCCAAGCGAAGGAGCAACACAGAGACCAAAAGAGACTTGAAAATACCTGCTACAGGGCGCTGCTCTTCACAGTTAGGAGGGCTCAAAAGCAGAATGGCTGCTAAGTACTACAAAGGGAGGGGATTCCTGAAAACACGAAAGAGCTAGTCCATGTGGAGACAAAGGTGGCGCTGTAAGCATCTTCGAATACCTGCACCAGTTGCACCTGAGACCTGTGCTTCCTTTCAACACAAGCCAGTTTGATCTAGGTTTTACAAAACTTGAAAAGTTTTACTTTGACCTTTCATGAACTTTCCACATGTTCAGAGAATATCACCCTTGCAATGCTATTCCCTTTCCTGATTATGAAAGCAAACAATTACTGAAATTTTAGAATTTCATTACATCTTTATTATAAACAAAAACCTCCATTTCTATGAAACCTCCATCTCCACAAAGCACCATGTTCAATGATTCTCACTCTGGGCTAGCTCAGCACCAACACCAGTAAGCAACTAATATCTTTTTCTCAGAGGCAATGTGTTAACATCTAGCCTGATCATATCTGCTTACCAAACAACTCATTTAAATAAAAACAGCCGCCTTTTCTACAACAGTAATACACGGTTGGCAACAGTAATTTATAACAAACTAATAAATTTTCCTCAACCACAGGCTGCACAAATGGTTCTGAGGTTAAGAGCACTTGATCAGAGGATCCAGGTTTGATTTCCAGAACCTACACAGTAGCTCACAACCTTCTACTCCACTTCCAAGGGATCTGATACCCTCGTCTGGCCTCTGAGGGCACTAACCACACATGTAATACACAGATATATATGCAGGCAAAACACGTAATCACATAAATTAAAATGAAAAATATTGTATTGTTGGTTTCTTTTATATCTTGATTTTTTTATATCCATGTGAACAACATAGCATTCAGAGAGCAGAATTATTATACCTAATCCTTTGGGGGTGATACCACTTCGGTTCTGAGGATTCACTGCCCAGTAGTAGTACTTCAGTGTGTGCATGATGAGCAGCACTGTTCCAACTCTCCGAATAGTGTTATATATATTGACTGTCCCAATGAATTCAGTGGATAGGTAAGTATAAAGCATCAACTGAACCTACAAAACCAAAAGGAAGAACACAGGCAAGGAAGATCATTGGTACCCATCTCATAGGCAACTATATTTGGACTACATTTATTCCAAAGAGTAAGATGCTGAGCTTGATGACATCATATCAGACATCAAAACACACAAGCATACATACTTACTCCTTATAAAATAAATATCCCAAAATATCTCTCTTTTTGTTATATTAGCCCATGAAAATAATTTACTTAAACCCATTTAGCAACAATCAACTTTTCATTAGCACCTGTATCTTTATAATAAATTTTATGCTTTAAGCTATTGTTTTATTTTGTGTGCTTTTCTTGGTCAATGGCTGAGTAGATTTGTTTGTTTGTTTATTTGTTTAAAACAGGATCTCGCTATGTAACCCTGGCTGGTCTAGAACTCAGTATATAGGCCAGATTGGTTTCAAACTCAAAGGATTTCACCTGCCTCTGTCTCCTGGATGCTGGAATTTAAGAACTAATGGTAAATACCATCATGTCTGGCCTTAAATAATTGATTTGTACATATAAATGCATTCTGTATTTTGCAGAAAAGTAGACGCTAGGAGAGGGGGGATGATTTACTTGTTGGGTAAAGCAATTGGCAAATAAGTGTGATGCCCAGATTCAATATTAAACTGCACACAGTAGCATATGTCTGTAATCTCAGCACTCCTACACAGAGATGGAGATAGAAGGCATAGATAAGAGAACCCCCAGACACTTGAAAGCCAGCAGCCATGGGTAATGGTAAACAAGAGATCCTGTCTCAAAGAATGTGAAGGACAAGAACTTACATTGGAAGATATCCTCTAACGGCCACATGGGTCCCATAGCGCATGGGCACCCCATTCTCACATGATAATGCACACACTTAGATACTTCCACACACAGATATTTTTCAAAAGGCTGGTATGGCTAAAAATACTAAGTACATAAAAATGTACATATGTCTATATTTACTTCACATAAAAGCTCTTGTTGTATATAAGAAAACAAGAATGTAAGTGCTACCCCATCACAGCACAATTCATCTCCATACAGTTTCAATGAAAGCCTGACTCTAAACCTTAGCAACAGCTATACGCAAGTTCTTACAGCAACGGAAAATCAGGGCTACTCCTGTTCTCCTCTCACACCCCAAGCACAAGCTTCTCATTTTCTGCCTAGTGGGTATTTATATTTTATAAACTGAAATACTGCATGCCCAGCATACACAATCCCCCCTTAGACTAAACTACTTCCGTGCATTTGCAACTGAACATTTACAATACTTCCTGGACACTAGGCATTTTCATTTTCAACCCTGTGCTAAGACTTGCTGTTGCTTGGGACTTTTTCTAAATAAGCAAGTATTAAGTGCATACCTCTTAGATGCCCTATAAATAACCAACTTGAGATTTAATTAGCAATCTGAATAGTAGATATGTTTAAAAAAAACAATGGTGCTTAACTGGATTAAACTGGAGTTTAGAAGACAACCGAAATATAGAAAAAAATAAAAAATATGCTGAGATTTCAAGTAATTTTTTAAATGTTTTTGATGTATTTACTGCTGTTAAAATAGGTAGCCCCAACTTATCTGTCACTAAACAATACAATACTTCTTATAACATACTTCAAATTCGTAAGCACTTTATTTCAGGTCAAAAATATTTACATGTACCCATATACTTAGCACTAGATTGAGGATTACAGATAAGGAGATGAAAAGTACACGAAAAAGTCAAGCCACAAAAGCAGACACTGAGCCCTCAAGGCAGGGCAGAGAACCTGAGCAGCAGAACATTGGCACAGCAAGTGCAAAAGCACTGGGCTCCATCACCAGCACCTTAAGGACACAACAACAACAGAAGGTCATGACACAAAACGGAATGCAGTGTCTCAAGATGTTAAACATGGTGACTTGAGGGCCAGAGCTGCTGTGGTTAGATACGGTGTATCTGTAGGGAGAGCCTCATCAATCAAGAAGCATGAGGCGAGGCTTTGAAGGCAAAGTAGCAGTGCAGGCCAACAAAAGGAAAGTAAACTTCTAACAAGAAAAATAGTGGCTGAAAAAAACTGTGTCACACATATGGAACAGTCATTTTCCAAACCTACCTGTGCATTAAAAGACCTAGGAAACATTTTTAAACATTATGAAGCCTTAGTCATACCCAACACTAATCAAATCAAAAATCAGCAGTGGATGGAGTAGGATTCTGCTTTACATTTTTGTTTTTAAAAACTTTCCCCAACTGATTCAGCCAGCAACCACAACTGGGGAACCAGTCTTCAGTGAATCCATATGGTAACTGCCAACTTACTGAGGATATCTGAATTTTTACACTACAAAACCTAGAACTAGCGGAAAGGCTTGTAGCTAGCTGTGAGATTACCTCGCTCTGAAAATAACAGAAAACTAAAATCTGAGAGACTGAGAAAGGATATGATGAGAGTGTTTGTCATGTTTGGAACATACAGGAAGACCAGTGTGGTGATGCAAACCTGTAATCCCAGAATTTGGGAGACAAAGGCAGGAAGATCATGGCCCAAGACTGGCGGCTACAAAGAGAGAACTAGGCCAGCCGGGACCTACAGAGCTCAACTGTCTCAAAAATAACAACAAGATATACAAGATTTTGTAAATATAAAAAATAAATAAATTGGCCAGAAGGTATATAAAATCAGCCGGGCGGTAGTGGCACACATCTTTAATCCCAGCACCTGGGAACAGAGGCAGGCGGATTTCTAAGTTCGAGGCCAGCTTGATCTACAGAGTGTGTTCCAGGACAGCCAGGGCTACACAGAGAAACCCTGTCTCAAAAAACAAAAAACAAAAAAAAAAAACCAAAAAAAAAAAAAAGGGATATAAAATCAAATAATTTTTAAGAATGATATTATGACAAGGAAAATATATTGGACTTAACAGCAATATACATTAATAAATGAAAGTAAAGACCTCTATGCTAATTAGGAACAAACCTTTCTTACCTTATATACTCATCATACAATCTAATCACACCTACGCAGCAACTTTCTTTGTCACTATGTCTAATATCCATGAGTGCAAGAATCAAGCCTGACTTGCTCACCACTTTACCCATACTGACCAGAATGAAGTAGTTATTCCACAAATACTCTCTGAGTAAACAAAAAACCACTGCAGACCAGAAAAATGATAGTTCCTTCAAGGTCATTCTAAGATTACCTCTGAGCAAATCTAAGGTAAATGAAACTGTGAGACTATAAGGAGCTCCTCACTCCCTTCCCAAACCAAAGGCTAGACCATAAATCTACAGCTCCAACCTCAGGAACTACAGGAGGGTTCACTTTAACTCTACAGCAGCTCACACGTTCCCTGAAAGCCTAGTGTAACATGCACTGTACTGTGCTCTTTAAAAAAAGCTTCCTCAACCTTTTTGGTGGTCTCAACCACCAACCAAGGACTGCACATGGAGGGGTCTGATTGTTCTGGCAGCATGTGTATAGTAGAGGATTGCAAATTCGATCATCAATAGGAGGAGAGGACCTCGGCCCTGTGAAGGTTCTGTGCCCCAGTGTAAGGGAATGCCAGGGCCAATAAGTGGGAGACGGTGGGGTGGCAGGCATGGGGAGGGGGTTTGTTTTTGTTGTTTTGGTTTGTTTGTTTTTTGGAGAGGAAACTGGGAAAAAAGAAATTAACATGTAAATAAAGAAAATATCTAATTAAAAAAAAAAAGCTTTCTCTCACCCTGCAACCTACATGACCTGCCACTCAAACAATCCGGATCTATCCTTTGCTATAACTGTGTTTATGATAAACTAAGAGCAAATAAAATCCTTTATGAATATACCAAGCAAATAGCTGACAGAGAATTTTAATTTAATATCAAGTCAATTACAAATTCTAAAAGGTATTTAAGGAAATTTAGTTAAAAGTGTAAAGAAATAAATTGAGATACTATTAGGAACATGGAGAAGTCATGTGATTAAATTTAAAGTAAAAAACACTCCTCTATGACTAGGTATATAATAAGACACCTTCTGACAACTTCAAAAAAGACACAAAGCCTTACAAATATGCTGGCTAGTAAGACAAAAAAAAATGTCTACTAAAAGATTTTTAAAGTAACTTGAAACAATCTTTGAAAAGAAATAAGACTGAGGGTCATAGAAGAGAAAGAGGTCAAATTTAACCTGGAGATAAAAAGCTACAACCTCCAGCTGCCTCCTCTGATTATTTCCAAATGGCAATCACAGTTGGCAGCTGTGTTTCTCTTTACCATTTGAAAAGACTGGCTCAAAATAAGATATTATGACCCCAGAAGAGAAAGTCTGCAGATATTTTTTTCCTGACAATTAGAGTAAGTATGTGCTATAATAGACACAGCAAGTGGGCAAAGGGGGAGGGGAAATTGGAACAGGGGTTAAAATAACACCATTTCTAAGAAAAATTGTAAATACAGATGGTAAACTTAGTAGTATTAACTTAATATTAATACTACTAAGTTTTTAGGACAACTAATAGATGAGAGTTTCTTAAAGATTTTGTTCAAACTCTGTAGTAAACTCGTTTATGTTCACGTAGGAATAAGTAGTTTGTTGTCAAAGTACTGAAAAATTATTTGGCAAACACCTAAAAATTTTCTGTTATTTAATATTAAAATTAACATTTAATGAGACCACTATATTATGCCTTCGATGAAATGTGGTATTTCAGCATCAGCTGTAAAATGAAATCCATACTGGCTGAAGTATGCACAGAAGAGGCAGACAACAGGAACAGGAGAAGATGTGAGGAAATGGGGAGAAGGAAGAGAGGGAGAAGCAATGAGTGTGTGCATGCACATGTGCATGTACAAAAGAACAGAGCTATAGAAGTATAGATTCTAGGAAAGATGGAGTGGAACTGCTCTTGGATTTATACTCAGCAAACAAAGACCCTCTCAACTAAAACCTTATTTAACACAGAAAAATGAAGCCAAAGCTCTGTTAGCTTTTATAAATAAATGTGTGTGTGTGTGTGTGTGTGTGTGTGTGTGTGTATGTAGATATAGATATATAGATATATAGATATATTGACTGGAACATTTTCCTAAAAAAAAAAATACGCTTATTCAAAACTGGCTATCCACTGGAATTTGGCTTATCAATATATAGAGGAAAAAAGAAATCTCTAACGACTGCCACTGTTCTCAAACACAAACACTAACAGAGAGTGAAAGGAGATCAGCATACATCACCTTGGCTGGAGTGTGGATCCACACAGCTGGGTTAAGAAGGATGTGATCACACAGTTGTTTCAGGAGGGGCATCCCATTCTGCAGATTGCTCAAATACTTTGAAAACGCAAGGCAAAGTTCAAGTACTGCTCTGCTGACGTGGGATTTGGAAGACTGCGGGGGGTGCCGGGAGGAAAGTAGTTTAAAGGTTACTGCTAATTCAAAGGAAGGTAAGTAAATTACAAGCTGTCAACACCAAAAAAGAACTTGTCTACAAACTATGCTCAAAGTTAAAGAAGGCATGAAGCTCACTGCCACACTTCCACACAGAGGACAGAAAGCAAGGTAAAACAAAATCTACAGTTTCACTTAAGTTTCTACAGGCAAAGGAGACATTCTTGTAGACAGCATTTCTTAACCATGTAGACAAACAATTACATGATTTGCAAACCAATATTAAGAATAAAAAAATACTTCGTACTTTACCTTTTCAAGGCTATAACCTATTACCAAAAAGCCCTTACAAGCAAGCATCTGTTCCTGCATAGCAATTGAGTTCTTCAACAACTCCATGATGAAAGCCAGCAAGGTTGTACTAGAATAAGACAAAACGCAATGGTTTGAGAAAGAATATTCCACAAGAAAATATTAGATTCAACATATACAGCCTTCCACTTATCTTAGTCAAAATTTCTGTCTCAGGACTGGAATGTACCTCAATGGAAGAATGCTTATCTAGCACATGTGAGGTCCTGGGTTCAAACCCCCAAAAACACTTAAAGGTAAGTCCTACTAAAACCATCTCCAAGATTATTTCAGAAAAAAATATTAATTGTAGGATTAAGAGTCACTCAAAATTTTATGTATTTTATCACGAACATTAGTAACTTAGAAACTATGACAAACATGCACTGCATAGAAAAAAGTGAACATCTGAACATTTGGAAACAAGTAATAAATATAAGTGTAAGGAAAGTATCACGATCTTAATGGATACAGTTTTATAAAGAGGTAGGGGGGGGGCAGAGAGACAGCTCAGCAGTTAAAAGCACTGACTGCTCTCCCAGAGGTCCTGAGTTCAATTCCCAGCAACCACATGGTGGCTCACAACCATCTGTAATAGGATCAGATGCCCTCTTCTGGTGTGTCTGAAGACAGCTATAGTGTACTCATAAATAAAATTTCAAAAAGAGAAAGAGATAAAGGAGAAACTAGAATAGGAGGATGAAATGGGAAGGGACTGGTAGTGCAATGTAAAGGAGGGAAAACTAACATTAAAGGCCTTTTCAAAAGCCATATAGAAACCAATTACTGAAGAAGCTTCCTAAAATGTATACATATATGAAAGGAATTTAGACAAAGTCACCATATAATGGGGGAGACAATGCCCCAACTGGATATATTATGACACCAATAAAACTTCCAGGGCCAGGAACAGAATTCATCCTTGCTATATCTTGCTATATCTTGAGTCACTGGCCAAGGAGTCCTGCCAAGCTCCACAACTTGACAATAATCCCTACCACTGAAGAAGCCACTTACTTATATCCCTAAACATGGAGAAATAACCCTGGTGCCCAAAGAGAAGCTTTACTACTAACTAGTATTCATGATGCCCGCATGCGCTTTGCAAGCTACCAGAAGAGAGAAGGTATCATCATCAATATCATGCAGCTACAAACACTACAATTTACAACAGCACTCTGCCTACAAGTTATACGGGTGAAAGTGGCACACAAGTTATAAAAGTAACCAACCACTTTTTAGATTAGATATAAGGCCCACTCCTTGAGATGGAACCCATACGTGGCTCGTGGTACCCAAGAGCCTGAGACTAGATGGGTCTTGGGCCCAGGGGGAACCTAACACTATTATTCTGCTATAGGGACATAAAAATAAAATTACTCCTGGGGGCTGGATAGATGGCTCAGTGGTTAAGAGCACTGACTGCTCCCCTAGAGGTCCTGAGTTCAATTCCCAGCTACCACATGGTGGCTTACAACCATCTGTAATGGGATCTGATGCCCTCTTCTGGTGTGTCTGAAGACAGCTCTATAATGTATCTATATATGTGAAATAAATAAATTTTTTTAAAAAAGAATTTATTTAAAAATAAAAATGAAACAAACAAATAAACAAAACCCCTACTCCTAAGGGTATACTGTTACACCTAGAGATCAGTGCACCATTCAGCACTCACCAGTGAAGTCTCTAATACACACAACTAGAAACTGTGCAGAGAATGACAGACTTTGTAGCACTGAGCTCTAAGTGAGATGTCTTTATCGAACCCCTTCCCTCAAGGCTCAGGGACCTATGTAGAAGAAGAGGGGAAAGACTCTAAGAACCAGAGGTGGTGGATGGCTCCAAGGAAACAGTATCTGCCAGGCATGACGGGGATGATGAAGGTATGAATTCACAGAGAATGTGACAGCATGCACAAGACCTGCACAAAATCAAACCAGAAAAAGAAATCCCAGCATAGAGAGGAAGTGGACACAAAGTCCCACCATAAATCAAGAAGCTGTTTGCAATTGATAGCTGCTGAGAAAGGTAGTATCAGTTTTCTCCAATAGCATGGCAGTAAGCATATCCAGGGCAGGTCCCATGCCAGTAGTTGGCCAGCATAAAACTCTGTGTGTGTGTGTGTGTGTGTGTGTGTGTGTGTGTGTGTGTGTGTGTCTGTGTGTGTGTGTGTGTGTGTGTCTGTGTATGTGTGTGTGTGTACTTTTTGTTTGGTTTTAGTTTGGTTTGGTATGCTTGGCATTTTTTATTTATTAAGGTTTTGCTTGGTTTTGTTATCTTTTTTTTGTTTCTGTCTTTGTTTTTTAAGAAAGAGAAAGAACATGAAGTTGGGTGAGTAGAGATGTTGAAAAGATGTGCGGGGAATTGGAGGTGAGGAATAAGAATAACTGAAATGCATCCTATGGAAAAAGAATCAAATAGAAATAAACATACTCTCAAACCCAAAATAGATACATTATATACATGTGTGAAATTCTCAAAGAATAAAGATATTATTTAAAAAGGAAAAAAGGAATGGATATAACAAGACAATAAAGCATATTCATTTTTAAGAGTTAGGGATTACAAAAGAAAGAAATAAAACAGAGCAAAAAGAATATGGTTTAAAGTATCAAAACAAGCAGGGCTACAAACTGGACTAAGTTTGTTCCTGGGGCTAAAGAGATGGCTCAGTGGTTAAGAGAACTGACTGCTCTTCTGAAGGTCCTGAGTTCAAATCCCAGCAACCACATGGTGGCTCACAACCATCTGTAATGAGGTCTGATGCCCTCTTCTGGTGTGTCTGAAAACAGCTACTATATACTTACATATAATAAATAAAATCTTTAAAAAAAAAAAAAAAAAAGTAGTTTGTTCCTAGACTAGCATAGTGGTGCACACTTTTAATCCCAGTACTTGGGAGGCAATGGCAGGAGAATTTCTAGGAGTTGAAGGTCTACAGAGTAAGACCCTGTTTCCAAAACCAAAAGAAAGAATAAAGAAATAGTTTATTCCTTCTACCACCCACAATATTTAGAGAAGCCCAAAAGGAAAGGAAAAGAGAAGATCAGCTGCCACCTCCTTATCAGTGACTCCAGGAAAGACCACAGATACAGCAAGACTGGCAGTCAACCTCATTCTCAACAGCAGCGCTATGCTACACCAGTGAAGAGACTGAAAGGATGGGAGAAAGGAAAGAAAAACTAACCCCCAACAAAGCAATCACAAAAGCTTATTACCATGCCCAGAATAATTTAAAGTACAGTCAACAAGCCAGGTGCAATAAAGCATACCTGTAATTCCAACTACTCAACAATAGGCAGCAGGAGGTCAGCAGGTGGGAGGCCAGCTTGGAACACAGCAAGCCCCCAAACCACAAATAAAGTATTTAACTTAATAGCGTTGGCAAATGATACATCTGATCCTGCTCAGAAAAAAATTAAAAAGTAATTTTTGTTCCATAAAAATAATCTGAAGAAAATTAATTCATCATCAGTTGGATACATGGGTCATAGACACCAAGTCACATACAGAAGAATTTTGAAAAAACTGAAAGCTCATTCAAATTTCTGAATAAGTGAAATATGATCATTTAATTCATGATCAAATACTTTATTTCACTGGAATATGCAGCCACAAGAAATTCATTCACTTAGATAGCTCTCGTGTTCTACAATTTTTCATTAAATTCATATGTCTCTGCTTTTGTTAAGACTCCACTCTGTAATATAAGTTATAAAAATATGTCAATATACAACCTAATTTTTTAAGACAAAAATCCCCTTGTCTTACCATTAAAATGTTTAAATTTCAATGGATGACAAAAAAACAAAAATATAAAAACTTTTCTCCCCATAATAAACCCCTGCCAATTTAAAATGTTTAAATGTATGTATATATGTGTATGTATATATGTGTATGTATATATGTGTATGTATAATATGTGTATGTATATGTGTGTATGTATATGTGTATGTATATATGTGTATGTATATGTGTATATACATATACATACACACACACACACACCATGTTCTATTTGTCTTGATTGGTTTTTACTTTTTTGAGATAGTGTTGCTATATACCCCTTACTGTCCCAGAACTCACTATATAGACGAGGCTGACCTAAAATTCACAGTGATTCTGCCTGCCTCTGCCTACCAGTGGGGTAAGGACTACACAGGAAAACGCTCTCTCAAAACAAGAAATCAAAACCACTCACCAGATAGTCAAATCAACCTCATCAGATAAATACTGCCTATAATCCAGCTGGGCAAAAAGCGGAAACAAAACTTGTACTCCTCCAATGGAATGCATGGCACTCTGGATGGAATGTGTTAAAACTGCTTTTACATCCTTAAAAAACATAAAGCACAGTAAAGGTTTCAATGATTTCTGTTCTAAAGCAATTAAGACTAAAATACAACAGGAAATACAGGAACACTAAGATGTGGTTTGCCGCATGTTTAATAGAATCTAACAAGCACGCCTTCTGAGACGGTACCTGGAGCATGAGTGCATGTGGCGAGTGAACAAAGATGGAGGGATTGTCCTTCGGAGATGACTCGAGGCACAGCTGGGCATCTGTGGCCCGTGGGTTGTATGTGAAGGCAATGGCACTGGAGAGCTTGCCGTCATACAGCAACAGTTTATGGTGCTCAGCGAGGAAAAGGTCGCTTTCTGCTTTAAATTTAAATGTGCCCTGTTAATTACAAAAACAAAAAACAAGAAATTGTAAGATACACACAGCATAAGGAACTCTAACTACAAACAACCATAACATAAAGTGTAATGATACCAGGTGAGATATCCGACCCTCCACATAATGTGAGTCGTTACCTCCATGGTTTACCCTCTTGACTGTTGCATCATGTTAAGCTTAACTTATATTAACTTTCACTTATCGCAGGATATTTTCCAACACCTTCTGTGTCATCTCCTCTGAATCACTAGTTGTTTAAGAGTGTGCTATTTAATTTCCATGGTATAGATCTTTCCAAGTTTTCTAATCTCGTTCTATTCATCATAATAATATATCCAATGACTTCAATCTCCTTAAATTTACCAATATGTTTCGTAGCCCACCAGATGGTCTGACCTGAAGACTGCTTCATGCACTCTCAAGAAGAACATATACCAAGTGGGTGCTATACAGAGAGTTCTGTGTGTTAAGTTCACCTGGTCTATAGAGTTGCCCACATCCTCTGCCTCTTTGTTGACCTAAGTTAGTGTTTGTTCTTCTACAGTCAAAGTACATACTGAAATTTCCTATTATTATTGTATTGCCGTTTGTATGTTCCTTCAATGCTGTCAAAAATGATTTTATAGTCACACATCTAAAGGCAATGTTTTAATCAATGAAAGACTGCACAAACAGGGCTGGAGAGATGGCTCAGTTATTGAGAGCACTGGCTGTGCTTACAGGGTCCCTGGGTTCAGTTCCCTACATGCACATGGTAGCTTATAACTGTGTGTAATTCTAGTTCCAGGGAATCTCACACCTCAGATACGCATGTAAGTAAAACATCAATCAACAAACATAAAATGAAAATAAGTAAATCGTACTTTAGAAAGTAGGAAGACTGACTACTCAATAGCTCCCAGAATCACAGAGCTCAACAACACAACAGCTGTCTAGTTTATGTAAGCAGACTGGAAGAATTGTAAAATCAGTTGTACCAACACTATGGATATAACTAAATTATGTGTATTTTGGCACAGTTTAAATTTTTATTGAAGGACAAGATGGTCCATGCCTTTAATGGCAGCACTCAGGAAGCAGAGGCAGGTAGATCCCTGTGGGATGAGGGCCCTCTTGAGCTACACAAGAGGACAGTCAGAGCAACCTAGCAAGGCTCTGTCTCAAAAAACAAAACAAAGCAAAACAAAAGTTAATAAAAAAAAATTCATAAAACAGCTGGGTGACAACGGTAGTACACAACTTTAATCCCAGCACTCAGGAGGCAGAGGCAGGCAAATCTCTAAGAGTTCTACACAGCAAGTTCCAGGACAGTCAGGGCTACAAAGAGAAATCCTGTCTCAAAACAACAATTCATAAAACAATGAAAACATGACATAATTACAAAGAAGGAGTTTTTTCAATACTAATATACAAATAGTGTAGGGAGCTGCTTGGATAAGATCGTCGTCAGCAGCGGCCGATCGTATCCAAGATGGCGGATGTCTGTCAGACACAGGCTGCTTTTTACGGGGCTGAAGCGGGGATGAGCAGGGCTCCAAACAACCTTAATTCTTTCCCCCTGCCATAGGTGAGCATGTCCTGTGCCTCTCTGTAGGCAGCCACGCAGATACGATCGATCGTCAGATTGATCGTCAGCTGCTTAGATCTTAAGCGGCCACCGCTGACAATCGTATCTAAGATGGCGGCCGCAGCTGCAATAGACTATTCTACTGCGCATGCGCCCCTCCCGCGTGGGTGTATACTGCGCATGCGCCCTCCCAAGTGGGTGTGTACTGCGCATGCGTCCCTCCTTAGCAGGTGTATGCTAATGAGGGTTTGACAGGGAACCAATCCTGAAGGACTTGGTGGCTCAGGCTCGGGTATATAAGGAGCTGTCTCCAGACAGTCGGGGCCACTCCACGGAAGCAAGCAGACCTGCAGCACCTAGGAAGAAGAAGCAGAAGAAGCAGAAGCAGAAGCAGAAGAAGAAGAAGAAGCAGAAGAAGAAGCAGAAGAAGAAGAGCCATGCCATCAAGAAGAGCTGTGACACTTAAAAACCTAGGAGAGCTGTAACACCTAGGTACCTTAAAGAGCTGTAACACCTGGGTACCTAGGAGAGCTGTAACAAAAGAATATTCCTGAGTAAACCGTCGAGAGAAGAAGTCCAGGTGTTCAGTCGTTATTGCTGCTGGTAGGCAGCAGAAGCGCCGCACAAAATAGCTTATAAATATGTTCTACATTAAAAATTATCAGAGCAATATAAATCAAAACAATAGTGAGCATACAGTTACACTGAGCACACAGTTATAGTGATCGTAGAGTTATAGTGAGCGTAGAGTTATGGTGAGTGCAGTTATAGTGAATATACAGTTATACCGAGCGCACAGTTATAGTGAGCATAGTTATAGTGAGTGCACAATTATAGTGAATGCACAGCTATAGTAAGCACAGTTATAGCAAGAGCACAGTTATAGTGAGTGCAGAGTTATAGTTAGCATACAGTTATAGTGAGCGTAGAGTTATGGTGAGTGCAGTTATAGTGAATATACAGTTATACCGAGCGCACAGTTATAGTGAGCATAGAGTTATAGTGAGCGCACAGTTATAGTGAGCGCACAGACAGAGAGTGCATAGAGATGGCTCTGTGGGTATTAGTGCTTGCTGAGCAAGCATGGGAACCTCAATTTGGATCCCCAGCACCAAGGTGAGCATGATCACACTTATACACTTATGTAACACAAGCACTATGGGGAGCAGAGACAAGGGACTGCTGGCTACCAGCCTAGCTCAAGTTCAGTACAAGGTGAAAGACCCTGTGTCATGGTACTAAGGCAGAGAGTGATGTGAGGACAGCAGATGGCCTTTACACAGGTGTGCACATCACACACACATGTACACAACCAATGAGAGATTATGCCATACTCACAAGGATAGCTCTGACCAAAAAACCTGACAATAACACAAATAGGAAAAGACACAGAGAAAAATGTCATAGACTACTATGGCAATATAAAATGGTGCAATCATTTTGGAAAATAACATGGAAATTTCTCGAATATGTAACCCTGTTAACTGAGAACAAAAGATGAAGGCATACATCCACATGTTGTGTATTCATATCAATATTATTCATAACAACCCAAAGTGAAAGCAACACCATTTCCATGAATGGATAAGTGGGTAAGCAAAATTCAACAGACAAAAGAGTAAAGAACACCATGCAAAAGCCCTGGGTTCAGTCCCCACTTGGGGCAGGACAGGAAAAGAGAAAGAAAAACATGAATTAACCAAAAACATGAATAAAATGTTCAGAAGTGACAGTGCAATGGTTTAGATGACTTGCATGTGTCCCACAAACTAACACAAGTTGAAAGTCAATTCCCATTTTCCCACTGTGAAGATCTGTAAAGTCCAGAAGAGGTGGGGCTTTGGAAAGTCAATATGGTTAAAAGAAAAAAAAAAAGTACCCACCAGTAAATTCTGGTAACACTACGAAGGGACAGAACCCTAAAGAGGAAGCACATCTGTATTCCATGGCTCTTGTCATAGATTCTCTGCTAAAACTAGAACCAACTGTTCTTTTTGTTCTAGTCAGCCTGTCAGATGTATTTCACTACAGTAATGAAAAATGGACTAATAAACATGCAAATGTAAATCTGCATAAAGAAATTACATGTCCTAGAAATAGTGGACACATAATAAATAGAAAACACACAAGCCTCATTTTTAATGCCCTTAAAAGATATGCAAATGAACTTGAAAAGAAAAGATAGGGCTGATAATTGTAGAGCTAGAAGACATGGTTCATGCCCATGTCCCAACACTCGGGAGGTGACAGGATTATTATACAAGGGTAAGAGTTTCAGACTAGTCATGGCAACACTGCAAAACATTTCTCTAAAAGCTGTGTACTGCATATACACATACATTTTAAATAGATGATAGGTGGACAGATACTGCTTCTAAAATGTCTTTCTATTAATATAAAATATTTAGAAGTAAAATCTACAACAGTAATAAAACAAGAAAAAAAGGAATATTCAAGACCATATTGAAAGGTTCCACACCAAACATTACACAACATGTCATTTATTGGCAATAAGAAAAATTATGTCCAGTAATAAAGGAGAACCTAAAAAAATGCCCAGATAATACAAAAGAGAAAGAACAGTGTTTGTGGGAGAAAAAATAAAATTAAAGGAACACTAGAGGACACTGATTGTTAACATTCATCCCAGCTATTTAAAAAAAATATGCCTTATAGGTAATTTATAAGTAACTTAACTTTACTTCCCATGGTTCTGCTTGCTAATCATAGTTGGTCCTACCATAAATGTGTGCAGAGTATCACAATCACGAGGAAGCCTTCATGGCCTAATTACTTCCTAGGCTCACCACTTAACATCACTTCCTTGAGGGTTAAGCTTCAATGAATTTTACAGAAATTTATCATCGGACCATAGTACTTACAGGAGGAAAAATTAACCGTTTGCTTACTTCATTAAAAAAAGACAAATTAATTCAAAATGAACCACAAACCAACAGAGAAATATTAAAACAATAAAACTAAGAAAGAAAACAAGAAAATCTTTGTAGTATTGTAGTAAAGTACTTATAAGGACACACACAAAAAAAACTGAAAAATTTAAAGTCATACTTGATAAAAATCAAATTCCTGAGGCAGGTATGGTGGCACACCTTTTATCCCACACTCAGGAAGCAGAGACAGACAAATCTCTGAATTTGAGGCCAGCCTGGTCCACAGAGTGAGTTCCAGAACAGTCAAGACTACATAGAGAAACCCTGTCTCAAAAAAATAAGTAAAATAAAATAAAATTTCTGTTCTTCAAAACCCATACTAAAAATAAAAACCAAGGTACACAAGAGAAATTTATGAATCATACATCTGAGAAAAAATAATGTTCACAGCATTTATGGAACTCTTGAAACCTGGTAAGAAAGTAAATCACACAAAAGAAATTGGTGTGAAAACACAAATAAATGGCCAATAAGCAATAGAGAGATCTTTAGTATCTCAGACCAGTAAGAAAATCACAACCACAGGGAGGCCAGCCGTAGTAATGTAGAGCTATAATCCCTAAACCTGAGAGGTGGAAACGGGCTGATCAGGAAGTCAAGGCCAGCATCAACTATGTACTAAGTTCAAGGCTGGCTTGGGAATACTTGGGACCCTGTCTCAAAAGAAGTAGGAGTTGGGGGAGGAAGGCTATAAATGTTCCTCCAATGGGAACAATCCTATCTCTGAGTAAATATCCAAACAAAATGAAATAATGATGTCAAAGAGACACTTGCACTCCCATGACTATAACGCTACCCTTCACAATTGCCATGAGTATAAAAAGTGCTCATTAAGAGATTAAAAATGGGCTGAGTGTGGTAACACTTGCCTTTCATCCTAGCACTACTGAGGCAGAGGTAGGAGGATCTCTGTGAGTTCTAAATCAGTCTGGTTCCACGACAGCCATGACTGTGTAGAAAGACCCTGTCTCATAGGGAGAGGCAGAGAGAAAAAAAAAAAAAAAGATGGCACATATATGGAATGAAATATTATTTGGCCATTAAAATAAATTAATTAAATTGGGTCAGTTTGACACTGTGGATAGAACTGGAGGACATATAGTAAGTAAAATAGCCCAAGACACAGGCAGATAAATGTACCTTGATCCTCTTCATACTTAATCTAAGACTGTCAATCTCTTATGAGTGAAAGTTGAATGATGGATACCAGACAGGTGGTGGTGGAGAAAGAATAGTCAATGTGTACTACACATGAAAGAAAGAAGCTATAGTGCACGGTTGGCCAGCAGGAGAACTATAAATAAGAACAATATATTTTTAAAAATTCCAGGAAAAGGTAGGAACATTTTATCATGAAGAATGATAAATGTTTGAGAAGAGAGATATTCTGATCCTGATCTGAACATAATATAAATATGTATTTTAATACTGTGGTACCCCATGAATATGCACAATTTTATGTTGCCTTAAAAACAGATTTGCCTTCATTGAGGGAATTAGAGTATAAAAAAAAATTGAAACTTAAGCAAGCACTTTTCACAGTACCTCACACATGTCAAGAATGCTGCATTTCTTCAAACTGGGAAGTGCCCTTTGACCCCTGTGATTTCCCTGCCATGCTCCCAGTGCCCTGACATACATTATGACTACTCAAGGCAAAATCCCCGTGTATGACCCACCCTCAAATCAAACCCAAAAGGCATTCAGCCACTAAACAGTAGACAGTAAGTTAAGTACCTTGTACCCCAGGCCTAGCTGATAAATGGCAAAAATCTGAGCTGCATTAAGAGCATCGCTGAAAAGGTAAACCGCAGTCATCTGACCACAGAACACCCGATTCGCATCTGCTGTTTCTGATGAGCCCAGGAAGCATTTGTCAAATGTCTGTAAGAGAAAGCAGGTTTTACTTAAAAAAAAAAAAACCACTCTGGGAGTGATAGATAACACATATAAAAAATGAAACACCATGAAAAATTAAAACTCTTCCATTTTGACAAAGAAGATAGAACTGTATCAACATTATAATATAATATAATACAATATATTAAGTAAAAAAAATACCAAGACACATGCAGGTAAATGTGTGAGTGTGTGTGTGTGTGTGTGTGTGTGTGTGTGTGTGTGTGTGTGTGTTTCTTTCTGAACTATACATGAATAGAAGAAAAATTCATTTAGCATTTTTTTCCTTCACACCTGGAGTGGTGATTGGGAATGGCATCTTGAAAATGGATGAACACAAGTTCTCTAAGTTACAATGAATACAACTTGTTAACAAACAGACAATAAAAAGATAATCAAGCAAGTTGATACGATACTAAGTTAAGAAGCTAAACATCTCAACTGAAGGGCAAGCTTTGCAGCAGGAAAATGATGAGTGGGTTTGGGACTGTGGGACCCTTCTCTCATTAGCAGTGACTGCTCTGAGACTAAGGAAGCTTACCTTCTCACCATCAGCACTATGTTCTGGAACTCAGTGTTGCACACCTATTCTCAAGTGCAACGTAAGTAGATTATACAGTTAGTAAGTGACAGAACTGAGTTTCAGAGGTGTTTGATGCGACACCATGAGCTCTGAAGGCTAACATTATCAACATGAACAGAAGTATAAAAATGGTATGATAGGTGAATGGCTTAGTTTGAAGGCATTTTCCTTAGTGTTTTTATAAGCTTTCTATAAAAAGAATGTTAGAAGGAGACAAATAAGATCATTCTTATTTCCATTCTAACCTCTGAATTCTGAAAACATAATAAAAAATGATAGTACCAATAGCAGCGAAGAAGTATGGGCACGTATCACCTACTTCTTTATAAAATAACCATCTTTATCTAAACTCAGAACGATTTTATGATAAAATCTTAATAATACTCTAACTGATAAATCAAGTTTTATCAAAAAAATACAGTAGCCAAATTATGCCTATAAAAAAAACATTACGGTGTCCACAATATATATTCAGATTTTAAAATATTTTTGTTTATAAACTTCATCTCTTTAAAATAATAGTTTTTCATAGTGTATTGACTAGTTTTGTCAACTTAAGATGAGCTAGAGACATCTGAAGGATGGAACCTTAGAGAGAAGACAGACATCCTCCTCACACTTGCCTGGAGGCTACTGTCCAGCCCACTGTGGACAGTAACAGCTCTGGACAGACAATCCTGGGGTTGATAAAAAAATGGGCTGATCAAGACGAGAGGCCCAAGCTAGTAAGCAGCACTCCTCCATAGTCTCTATCAGTTCCTTTGATGATGAACAGTGATGTGGAAGTATAAGTCAAATAAACCCTTTCCTCCCCAGGCTGCTGTTGGTCATGGTGCTTATCACAGCAGTAGATATCCTAAGACACATGGCAACATTTTTGAAATTACTCACATCACTGGTGTTGACGAACCATGTTATCTCTCCATAGGAAGCAAGTTCACCATTCACGTAACATCGAAGCTCACTGTTCTTCCATCGGTTGTAAATGTGTACTATAGTTACCATGTACCACTGAGTAAGCAAAGATAACGATTCTCTTAGTAATACAACCACAGTGATAGTAACTAAAATGTGGAAGATTTAAATTTGAAAATAAAATTTGAGTACTTTGACTAACCCAACATCCAACTTCTAGAACAGTATTTGTCTCAGAAAAATCACAGCAGACTAATCTTAATCACTAGATATTTTTTCCAGTGTAATACTATGAAAATTTTCAAACATATCACCACAAATAAGTAGTATAAATATTTTCCTTAAATTTTGAACATTTTCCCATACTTACTTAAATGTATCTGCCTTTGACACATGTTATTGATGACTCTTTACTAATTCTAACTTGTATAAAAGAAGACAGTATAAAGTAAGTATCATTTTCTTTTCTCCTGTAATTTCTCATAAAACCTACAAATAACCACACTGGAGAGATGGCTCTATGGTTAAGAGCATTGTCTGCTCTTCCAGAGGTACTGAGTTCAATTCCCAGAAACCACATGGTGCCTCACCATCTGTCTGGGGATCTGATGCCCTCTTCTCTTCTGGCATCCAGGTATACATGCAGCTTGAGCACTCACATACATACATACATACACACATACATACATACATACACACACACACACACACACACACACACACACACACACTTTTAAAAAAAACCTACAAACAGCTAAATATTCCGTCATTTTATGATCCAAACCATAGCAGTTAACAGCTACGAAGTAACTTAAACATACTTTGAAAAAGCATAAACAGCTACAAAACCACACATGGCTAGCCCAGCACTCTGCAAGCTGTGTAACTTCTTGAAGGAGCCGACTTGGGAAGAGCACATACCTTTTGTGGCTTGAAATCAAATTTCACACAATGTTGAAAGCCTTTTCCTTTTGACTTTATTGAGGTTATAATCAAACAGCCTCCAACAAAATGCGCAGAGTAGCCAAGACCTTTGCTAGTTCTGAAACTATGAAGAGTAAGTTTTTATTTTACCTTGAAATAGCCTCATTTTCAAAATAAGGTGTTAACACTAATCAATGCTAGAAATACATACCAATACAAATATGGTTTATCCTTGTCAACATTAATATTATTTACAGGATCCATTCTAAGCCAGGTGTGAAATGTAAAACCATTCTGGTAAGGCCATCTGGCTATAGGAGGTAATGCAATAGCCTAAAGGAAAGAAATAGAGTTATTAACTTGCTTGAAAAATTTTATTATTGAACTCATAAAAATGAGACTTTCCAATGGTATGTGTCTCTCCTGTGTCATATTACTTTAAGTTATAAAAACATCACAAAGCAGACTTTATTTGGAAAAAACTTCTAGTAACTATTAAATCTTCCCAAATAAAAATTAGTAAATATTAATTAATTAAATGAAACATTCAGTGTAGCTTCTGAGACCAAATATATCTTCCCTTTTTTACTACAGAAATAGCCAGAAAAATTCTAACTTAAAGAAATAGTACTGCACTGGGCAGTGGTGGCACACACCTTTAATCCCAGCACTTGGGAGGCAGAGGCAGGTGGATTTCTG
>NW_022196898.1:35146518-35211964 GCF_008632895.1 Mastomys coucha | reverse complement strand
AAAAAAAAAAAAAAAAAGACAAATGGGGTACAGATCTAAACAAAGAATTTTCTTTTTTTATTGTAAAGAAAGAGACATTTATTATAATTAATGTATTTATAAAATATATGAAAGATTTAAGTAGAGATTATAGATAATATACTAATATCAAGAGTAAAGGTAAACTATTTATTATTTCAAATTAGCAACTAGTCTCTTTTACTGGTCAATATGACTAAATGTTGTTCCTCACTATTTTAAGGGTTTCAAAATTGTAATCTTTTTTTATTAGATATTTTCTTTATTTACATGTCATATGATATCTCCTTTCCCAGTTTCCCCTCCAAAAAAAAGAAAAATAAAATAAAATAAAATAAAAACAAAAAACAAAAAACGCCGGGCGGTGGTGGCACACACCTTTAATCCCAGCACTTGGGAGGCAGAGAGAGGCAGATTTCTGAGTTCGAGACCAGCCTGGTCTACAGAGTGAGTTCCAGGACAGCCAGAGCTATACAGAGAAACCCTGTCTCGAAAAAGCCAAAAACAAAAAAGCAAAAAAAAAAAAAAACCTGTCCCCTCCCTCCTCCCCCTGCTCACCAACCTACCCTCTCCTGCTTCCTGGCCCTGGCATTCCCCTACACTGGGACATAGACCCTTCACAGGGCCAAGGGCCTCTCCTCTCAGTGATGACGGACTTGGCCATCCTCTGCTATGATAAACAAAGAATTTTCAACTGAGGAATATCGAATGGCCAAGAAGCACCTAAAGAAATGTTCGACATCCTTAGTCATCAGGAAAATGCAAATCAAAACAACCCTGAGATTCCACCTCACACCAGTCAGAATGCCTAAAATGAAAAACTCAGGTGACAGCAGATGTTGGTGAGGTTGTGGAGAAAGAGGAATACTCCTTCATTGCTGGTGGGATTGCAAGCTGGTACAACCACTCTGGAAATCAGTTTGGTGGTTCCTCCGGAAATTGGACATAGTACTACCTGAGGATCCAGCTATACCACTCCTGGGCATAAACACAGAAGATGCTCCAACATGTAATAAGGACACATGCTCCACTATGTTCATAGCAGCCTTATTTAAAATAGCCAGGAGCTGTAAAGAACCCAGATGTCCTTCAACAGAGGAATGGATACAGAAAATGTGGTATATTTACATGGAGTACTACTCAGCTATTAAAAACGATGAATCATGAAATTCTTAGGCAAATGGATAGAACTAGAAAATATCATCCTGAGTGAGGTAACCCAATCACAAAAGAACACACATGGTATGCACTCACTGATAAGTGGATACTAGCCCAAAAGCTCCAAATAACCAGGATACAATTCACAGACCACATGAAGCTCAATAAGAAAGAAGACCAAAGTATGAGTACTTCAGTCCTTCTTAGAAGGGGAACAAAATACTTACAGGAGCAAATATGGAGATAAAGTGTAGAGCAGAGAGTGAAGGAAAGGCCACCCAGAGACAGTCCTACCTGGGGATTCATCCCATATACAGTTACCAAACCCAGACACTATTGTGGATACCAAGAAGTACATGCTGAAAGGAGCCTGATATGGCTGTCTCCTGAGAGGCCCTACCAGAGCCTTACAAATACAGAGGCGGATGTTAGCAGCCAATCATTGGACTGAGCATGGGGTCCATAATAGAGGACTTAGAGAAGGGACTGAAGGAGTTGAAGGGGTTTGCAACCCCATAGGAAGAACAACAATATCAACCAACCAGACCCCCCAAAGCTCCCAGGGACTAAGCCATCAACAAAGGAGTATACATGGCTCCAGCTGTATATGTAGTAGAGGATGGCCTTGTAATGCACCAATTGAAGGAGAGGTCCTTGGTCCTATGAAGGCTCAATAAATGCCCCAGTATAGGGGAATCGAGGGCGGGGAGGTGGGAGTGGGTGGGTGGGTGGAGGAATACCCTCATAGAAGCAGGGGGAGAGAGGATGGGATAGGGTGTTTCTGGGAGGGAGGGAAATCAGGAAAGGGGAAAACATTTGAAATGTAAATGAAGAAAATATCTAATAAAAAAGGAGGAGGGGGTTAGTGTGTGTTATTTTTGTAAATTACAAATATAAAACTAAACAGGATTACTTCACATAATTTTCAAAATGATATTCATAAGTCATTTTATATGTGTGGTTTTAGCACTTAGTTTAAATTTTTTAATATACCATTAGCTGGGTATGGTAACACATGCTTAGGAGGCAAAAGCAGGTAGATCTCTGGGAGATAATGGCCAGCCTGATCTACAAAGCAAGTGACAGACAAGTCATGGCCACACTTATTAATATATATATTAAACATTACAAGTATATATATTTGTAATATATGATGGAAGGGTTTCTAAATAGCAACAAAAGCTTCCAAAGTTAAGAACAAGGTTGGATGCTACACTACCAGACTCAAAACCCATGAAAAGATGTTACAATGTACTCTGTACTTGATAAGGTCTTCACTGGGTTACACAGTTCCTGCCCAAAACATGGTGTTTAAAAATAAACTGGACTACAATAATATGTTTCCATCAAAGCTTTGAAAAGCACCTTTTAAAATTTTAAAAGACATGATGTAAAATGGGGAGGAATATTTGCCAAAATGAGTACCTAATAAAGGAGTATTATCCAAAGCATACAATGAATTCCAATTAATCACTAATAAAAGACAAATGCCAGACAGATCATGGAGATGTACACCTTTAATTGCATCACTAGGGAGGCAGAGTCAGGAAGATCTTTATGTGTTTGAGTCTGGGCTGGTCTACATGGCAAGTTCCAAACCAGCAAGAGCTACATAGGAAGACTCTGTCTCAAAATAAATACAATAAAATAAAAATAAATTTAAACATATACATGGCCAAAAAATCTATATGTGTATATATATATATGTGTGTGTGTGTGTGTGTGTATGTGTGTGTGTGTATGTGTGTGTGTACATATATATACACACACATATACATATCTCATTTGCAGGTACACTACTAGTCAATAAAACCATGGAAAGATGCTCAATACTGCTAGTCATCAGGAACTTATAAACCAAAATCACAATGACAGGGATAGAGGTCTACTTCAGTAAAGTAGCACTCTATTAGAATATACAAAACCCTCAGCTGGCTCCCCAGCACTGGGGACAACATCCCACACACACACAAGAATCCCCTGTATAACATTAATTAGCATCATCAAGGGAAGAAACTGGAACCTCCCAACACTGTTAAGGAGAATAGTTCTTCAAAGTGCTAATCAGAGATCATAAAACCCAGAAATGCCAATTCTAGGGTTATACCAGTAGAAATAAAAGCTTATATCCATATAATCAACTGTACACAGAAGCTCTGCATTACATTAGTCTTCAAGAATCCAAGAGTTACAAATTCAAAATATCCATTAAGTAAAGAGCAATTAAATGTGAAAGGTACACACAACAAAATGTAAAAATCCATAAGAAGAAATAATAGACTGCTGATACAAGTCATGATATAATGAATCTTGAGAACATTACACTAAAAAAAAAAAAAAAAAAAAAAAAAAAAAAAAAAAATCAAGCCCATAGACCACATGTTGTATGATAATCATGTATATTCATGGTCCAGACCTGACAAAGTCAGAGAAACAGAAAGTAAATTGGTGCCAAGTGTAGGGATTGATAAAAATGTTCTAAAATGGATTGTGGTACTTTCAACACTTAATACTTTAGATTGTATACTATAATTATATGCTATACCATATACTATAAGATATGAGAATATAGTCTCAATTTCTTTTTTTTTTAAAGATTTATTTATTATTATATCTAAGTACACTGTAGCTGTCTTCAGATGCACCAGAAGAGGGCGTTAGATCTCATTACGGGTGGTTGTGAGCCACCATGTGGTTGCTGGGATTTGAACTCAGGACCTTCAGAAGAGGAGTCAGTGCTCTTAACCGCTGAGCCATCTCTCCAGCCCTAGTCTCAATTTCTTAAAAAAAAATTCACACTATATATTTCAAGCCTTGTTATTTTTTTAAACTTTTATTGCATTATGATGAGAAATCAAGCCTTGTTATTAACTTCAACTTTATAAGCATTGTGTACATGTGATATATGCATACATATTCTTTCATATGTATTAAATATGCCAAAACATGAGAAACATTACAGAAACATATTTATGTAATAATACTTGCAAAACTAAAAGCAGCTGATTTTCTATGAAGTTGCACTGAACAAAACCTACTCTATTTTCAATGTATGCTAAGGTTTCTTTTACCTAACATGAGATTAGGCATGAGAGCTTCATTAAAGATAATTTCCAGCCAGGCGGTGGTGGCACACGCCTTTAATCCCAGCACTTGGGAGGCAGAGGCAGGTGGATTTCTGAGTTTGAGGCCAGCCTGGTCTACAGAGTAAGTTCCAGAACAGCCAGGGCTACACAGAGAAACCCTGTCTCAAAAAAAAATAAATAAATAAAAAAGAGAGAGTGAGTTCCTGAAGTTATTTTAACTTATTTATTTTAAACAGCTAATCTCTTAAAACTTCAAAAGCTATCCAGCTGAACTTGTCCTATTTTTAAGATAAATGCAAGTAGCAAAATGGGCAGATTTCAACCTCTGAGAACTAAAAACAATAAATCTTAATTTCATACACTACAAAATGGCTACTCTTTTGAGAACACTTTTGCACACTGGAGGTAAATAATAAGCTCAATGGCGAGACTAAAGTTATCTGAAACCTTCAAAACTAAAACACTTACAAAAAATTTACAAAGGCAAAAAGCCATGAAAGTTTTAAAAGAAAGTCATGCATGCTATGCTTCTACTATTTGAATTTTGCAAATCAACTGAGTGATATGAAACATACCTACAGATTCACACACTTATGATGCCAAGGAAATAGGACTCTAAGTGGGATGCTAGCTTGGGCAACAAGGCCAGACAAAAGCAAAACAAAATAAGAAAATATCATTAAAGCATTTAGTTTTGTTTTGTTTCATTTTATTTGACTGAGACAGGACTTGACAGAACCCATACTTATCTCGAATTCCCTATGTAGCTGAAGATAACCTTGACCTACTGACCTTCCTACCGACATCTCCAAAATTTTGAAATTATATGCATGAACCAAGACACTACAAGTATCCTTCTAAAGTATATTATCTTTTAACAGACAGTGTCTAACTACATAGAACTAAACAAGCAGGCAGATTTTTATGGTTAGCAAAGTAATAAATGAAAGACTAGTTTAGGAAAAGAAAAGATTAAAGGTCTTCTATAAATAATTCAGTACAGACCAACTAATTTAATACTTAATTGATATTACAAATATCACTATGATACATAATGATCTTATTTATAAAATAGTAAGAACAGAATAGATAAAAGGGCTAAGGATGTAGCTCAGTGATAGTGTGCTTACAAATTATATCCAGCTGTGGTGGCACACACCTGGAATCCCAGCATTCAAGAGACTCAGGCAGTAAGAGCTCCAACTTGAGGATAGCCTGAGCTACTGAAAGTCTGAATATTATCCTGGAGCTGTATAGAAAGACCCTATCTCAAAAAAAAAATACATGTATTTTTATAAGAATTTCTTACAAAGCAGAATAATATGCCTAAGTTTCAAAGAGTCACTCTTTCTACATATCAGGTGTGAAAAAAAAAAAAGCAAAATGTTCAAAAACACAGAAAGTCAAAGTGTTCCACATTGGCAGCTACCTAAAGTTACAAAGAAAAATTCACGGAATAGTAAAACAATATATGAAAGGAAAACTGTTATCCCTTTACCGCGCCAAGCTTTGAGCAGGCAGCTTCCCCAAAGATTTTAAGCATCAATTTCTCTGTCTCTCAAACAGCTAGGGGAGAACTGTTCTAAGGGCTGAGTAAGCTCAGGCAGAAAAGCTTCCGCCTAACACAGAGCCTGTGCTGACTGGGAGGAGAGCCAAGTGTTTGCCTGGGCGCAGGTACTTACTGCGGCACTCTTTCCTGGAAAGTTGAAAAAGGCATCAGGACCGTACTTCTGAGGCATGTGCTTTAACACAGACAACAGTTTCCCAGCATGTGGAGGCTACGAAAGAATGTTTTATTAATCATTCTGTTCTCTATAAAACAAAACATTTAATAACAGTCATGCTTTAATATATACAAAAATAACTGAATAATACTATGAACTAAAAGGTATATAGAAGAACAAACAATGCTATTTTCAAATATCTTAGTGATATAATGAATTCTGTTAATTTTTTTGGTAGTACTATACAACACATTTGTTGCTTGGTAAATATGAACAATTCATACCTCAAACACTTCAAAATTGAACTTTGTAAGTCATAAACTACCTCAAACTACCACCCACTCCTTTATACATCTTAATTTAACAAATACTAAATAGTGCTTACTTATATTCCAATGCCAAAGGTACATTTTAAAGTCGAACTATGTTAACTTCATGACAAACGTATGAGGTGGTTCTGTTATCTTCCTAACTTTACAGAGGAGGATTCTAAGGCAGAGGAGCACGCTTCAGGTCATACAATAACTCATACAGGATCAGAATGCAGTCTAACTCTAAAGACCATAATTTTAGCCATAATACTTTGACCAGTTACAGTATGCCCTCACTCTCCTGTCTCTAATAGAGACTGCCTTTAAAATGGCCTACAGATCAGATCTGGATCTCCAGCTTCATTCTATCCACTGTGCCTTCTCACAGAATTCTTCCTACAACACTGCCTAAGTACAGCTATTCCTTTTGTTTAAAATGTGCTCACTAAGCCTACCTCACTCTCCTGTGAACCAAGGAAATCCTTCATACCCTTCAAAGTTCATCTTAATGTCCACTTCCTTGGGGCAGTCCTCCCTGAACTCAGAGAACTGATTAAATTTCCCTAGCATATTTCATTCTACAATATGTCTCACATGCACAGCATATATAAAGGGTATATTACATTATACCTGTTTTAATGTTTCTTTGACCCACAAAAATATCTAGTACATGAAACAATCAAGAACTAAAATGAAAATCTCATTAATATTTATAAGGAAAGCCAGGGGCAATCAAATACACATTACCATCTTAATCAGTACATAAGGAAATACAGTAAAAATATAGGACATTCATTCTTCTTTATTACAATCTGAAAACAGGGTCAAACCACAGGTGAAATCATTGGCTTGCTTCCATCTTATTTTGTTTACTAGTCTAAGTTATTATTACTATGTTAAAGTTTAGTAACCTTTTATCTTAGTAGTAAATGAAAAACTTCAATCTAAGAAATAATTTTTAATCAACCAGAGCACTCAATTATAAAAGTAAGCTTAATCACAAGTAACTGCAATCACATTCATTTTTAAATATATTCCAAAAAAAATAAAGTAACAAAAAATAACGGCAATAGCAAATATAATTGGAATATGACAGTATTTCTATTTAGAGAAATCATTCCCCCAAATTTCTCTTCCTGTCAGTGAATCAACAAAAATAAAAAAATAAAAAAAAATAGGATAACCTCCCCCAGACATTGTTATAGGATACTACACTGGAAGGCCTTTTTTAAAAATTGTCATTTTTCATATTACAAATAACCATGATCATCGGTGCACTCACTCCACATGTAAAAATTATTGATTTGTGTGTAGACTTAGATTTGGGGATTTTTCACCCTACTACTATCAAAGTCAAAGGCAGAAGTAGCTGGCATGTATAATTATAAAGAATTGGTAGTTTATTTGTTTACCTTTATCTTTTAAGCCTATTCTGATTGTCTTCCTTAACGTAAGCACCTATATTAACATGTCTAATATTGGTGTTATGTAGTCTGTCAAAAATGTTTCTGTAAAGTGTCTCAGCAGATTAAAGGTGCCTGCTGCCAAGACTGAACCAGGGTTCAATCCCCAGGACTCGCACAGTAGAAGGAGAGAACCAACTCTTACAGGTTGTCCTCTAACCATCAAACATCATAATGGTATATGTGTGCATACACATGCACACACACACACACACACAAATGTAAAGAGAAAAGAGAATTTAAAGGGCTTTATATTACATATATCATTCGGCTGACTGATTACTCTCTTCCTATGTTTTTGCATTTATTTATCTTTTCCATATAGTGTTTTTTCAATAAAATATATCTTGACTTTGACTCTCCTCCCCCAACTTCTCCCTTATCCTTCACACCTCGATAATAACCTAGCTTCAAGTGTTCTCATTCCCCACTCTTCAATAACAAAAATCTAATGAAAAAATGAAAATCAAAACAAATAACAATGAAAAAAACAGTAACACAAAGATGGTAAAAATAAAACCAAAACACACATACACTGAAAAAAAAAAGAGCTCACTTTAAGCGAGTGCACTATTCTTGAGTATGGCGCCTGCCCTGGGCTGTGGGTGCTATATCCAGGGACTGCCCACTGGAGAACGCTCACGTCCCTTTTCCCCACAGGCCTGAGCTGGAAACACCTTCCTAGTTAGGGTGGGACCTTGCAGCTACCGCCCTTTGCAGTTCTGTGCACTGGTTTTTAATTGCTATACAATATTTAATTCTAGATAATAGAGAGTAATGGGGGATAAAGATGATCAGAATAGATTGTATACATGTATGGAATTGTTAAAGAATAAAAAGTGTGTTTAAAATAATCTGAACACATTGTATATTTCACCTAGCCACTGTCTTCACGATGAACACGCATGCTGACAATTCACTGCTATCAAAAATTGGGTTCTAAGGTGAGTTGGAGGGATGTAGTAGGGGTAAATAAAATCAAAATGCATGTATACACCTACAAAGTTTTCAAAGAATTAACATATTTTTCAAAAGCAATGTTCAGCTGAGCATCTTCATGTACACTTCCTTGTGGAGCTATAAGTAGGCACTTAGCTAATTCACTGGATACAGTATATTGATGTGACTGAGCAGCACTAGATTTCTGTTCACTTTAACTCCCCTGATGTTCAGTCCAACCAAACACACAAGGTTTATTAACCAGAGTTATCCAACTCTGCTCATCATCATTATATTATGAATCCATAATACAATAGACAAAAGATAACAGGTCAGTATTTTTACATAAATATCCCCATTAATTATTCTGTATATATAAACTTCCATGTCTATAAAAATATCTGTCCACAACCTTCACGATTTCCATGTTCTTACTTTTTATAATACTTTATTACATAAAGTATTAATTATATATTCAGAATAAGTTACACATAAAACAAAAACAGTACACTGCCTGCTCCTGATATAACATAAATAAGGACTACACTTACAAACAGCACCATAAAGAAGAATAAACTGTACAAATGTATGCAACAAAAATCATTTTCTGACATGGAAAAAGAGGCACATTAAGACCATGCCCATCTAGAAATGAAAACACACTAAAACATTTTTCTGAAGTCAACATATCACTGCACAGAGTGGCACCCAAACAGCATATGAAGGCATCATGGAGTGGCAAAGAATGAAACCCAAGTAGTCGGTTTTGAGAGTTAAAGGACAGAGTGCTACGGATGAAGGCACTGCTCAGAGGAACAGCTCCAGAAGCCTGGCTCAGTCACAACATTATGGGGAACAAGGTGGGGCCAAGACACTGGCAGCTCCAAGTCAAAAACATCCTGACTAAAGAGATGGAACGACAAATCACCTCGTGCTCCATGGATCAGGCAGTGATCTTGAAGGAGCTAGGCTTCACTAACAGGGAGAACCAGTCCTAGTGTAATAAGCCATTCTAAATCGAAATGGGAAGATTTAAAACTAGTCTTAAAAAACAAAAGTTATCTTGAAGAAATTCATACATGGCTCTACAAATAGCCTAATAATCTTAACAAAAAACATGACAACAACATATAATTTGCCTTATCTAACTATGTCATAAAAGGTAACCTATAACAAGGAAAAAAATCAATGGATAAAATACTGTTCTGGAAATTGGTCTAATTACAGAACCATGCGGGTAAGGACACTTGCTAATACTATTATCATTCTCATCATTGCATTATTAGCACTGTCAAGAACTGAAAGGAAAGTATGAACATAAAAGAAATTTGAGGTGGAGGGAAGCTGGAGAGACAGCTTAGTGAGTAAAGCGATTGGAGCACAGGTATGAAGACCTGTGTTCAGTCCCCAGAATCCACATTTTAAAGACAATGTGCATAGCTAGGCATGGTGGCACATGCCAGGCAGATAACTGAGTTTGGAACTAGCCTGGTCTACATAGTAAGTTTCAGGCCAGCTATAATGGGACCCTGTTTTGGGAAGGAGAAGAAAGCAATCACAAGTGGGGAGGGAGGGAGGGACCTGGGAGGGAAAGTGGTGGGGAGGGGGGCAGAATCTGATCTGAGATTGAGTGAGGGAAAAGGACTGAAGCCCTGAGGGCCAGCAGAAAGAATGAAAACAGGCAACCTAAGGAGGTAGGAGGTTGGGGGGACCCTCCAGAATGAACCAGGGACCTGGGAGGTGAGAGACTTTCAGGACTCAAAGGAAGGGACCTTAGATGAAATGCCAGACAGTAGGGAAAGGGAAGTTATAGAGCCCACCTCCAGCAGGAAGACAGAACATCAAGTGAGGGATGGAGTTGCCATCCCACAGCCACATCTCTGACCCATAATTGTTCCTGTCTGAAAGAATTACAGGGATGGAAATGGAGAGGAGCCTGAGGTAAAGAAGGTCCAGTGACAGGCCCAAAGTGGGATCCAGCTCAAGGGGAGGTCCCAAGGCCTGACACTATTACTGAGGCTATGGAGCACTCACAAAAAGGGACTTAGCATGACCACACACTGGAAGACCCAACAAACAGCTAAAAGAGTCAGATGCAGATATTTGCACCCAACCAATGGACAGAAGCAGCTGACCCCTGTTGTTGAATTAGGGAAGGCTCAAAGAAGCTGAGAAGGGCGACCCTTCAGGAGGACTAGCAGTCTTAATCTGGACCCCCAAGATCTCTCAAACACTGGATCACCAAACCGACAGCACACAACAGCTGATATGAGGCCCCCAACACACACACAGGAGAGGACTTCCAGGTCTGTGTTCATTCAGAGATGATGCACCTAACCCTCAAGAGACTGGAGGCCCCAGGGAGTTTAGAGGTCAGGTGGAGTGGGGGATGGGGAAATCCACATGGAGACTGAGGGAGCAGTGTGGGGAGGGGATACAGGATGTAGAACAGTTGGAGAGTGAAGGGGGATAAAATATGGAGTGTAAAAAAAAAATTAATTAATTAATTTAAAAAAGAAAGAGAGAGAGGAGAGGGGAGGGGAGGGAGGGGAGGGGGAGGAGGGGAGAGGGGAGGGGAAGGAGGGAAAGGAGAGTTAGTGAGAACAAGGTGTGGTAGTCCATGTTCATAAGCCTAGCAATGGAAAAGTGGAGATAAACAGATGCCCTGGCCAGCCAACCTAGCCTACTTGGTATGTTCCAGGAAAGTAAAAGATCTCAATACAGTAACAATTAGATAGCACCTGAGGAACACCACCTAGGCTGTCCTCTGGACTCCACAAGCAGATGCACACACATAAACAAACACCAAAATAAATAAATAAATAAATAAATAAGCTCAAAAATAAGACAGAAAAGAAAAGAAAGAAATGAAGAAAAGAAGAAAAACAAGCGAGCAGATCTCAGTGATCTGCAGGACACAAGAGATATTAGGTGCTACCGATGTACCAGTGTAGCTCAGTGAACAGGCACCTGCGTAAGGCTCTGAGCTATCCAACCCCAAGTACAGAAAATGAGGGAAAAAATCTTTTTAAAAAATGTTTAATTTAATAAAGATTAAAGTTACCTAAAGTTTGATGCCCTAGATGAAGACAAAATGAAGAATAAAGGAAGTACTATTCTTAGAAATAAAGACAAATTGTTTTCAAAATTTGATGAAAATTTAAAACCACAAAAAGGAAAAACTAATAATGTAAACGCATGTTTTTTTTACACAGGACCATAATAAAGTTTAGTTACCATCAATATAAACCATTTGAAAAGCACCAGAGAACTGGAGTTTGCAATATATAAGCTAAAGGATATAAATTCTAACATGACAAATTGTAGATAACAAATACAGATTAAATGTAGTAAGACCTAAAAATTATAAGACAGTTGGCTGAACTAAAGACAAAAATCTTTAAAAGTCACTAATGGCTAGAAACAAAAATGGAGCAAACATTTACTAGTATTCCGCTAAAAAAAAAAAATTAGTAAAATTGCTTTTGATAAGGTACCCGGGATTCAAAGCAAGTTCCCCACCACTCATTACAAGAGCCCATCAAATCAATCACATCTAAACAGGATGGCTCTAACCTGCAAAGCCCCGGCTCCCTGAACATGCTGTTCTAATTGAAGGACCACTACCACTCAGAACAGAAGGAAACTGGATGCTACAGAACACATTTTCAACTTCAATAAATAAAAGATATATAGTTCTAAAACACTAATTTAACAAGGATCAAATTAGTCGTCTCCCTAAGACACCCAAACAAAAGCAGCCATGCATAAAAAAAATGATATTTTGACTGATGGCTTCCCCACATGTAGAATAATGTCAGTCGCTTTTTAAGCTACAACTGTGCTTGGAAGGGGAACTTCCAAATACTAGAGCATCAGGGGCTTAGGATGTTTGATTTGCACTTGTTCTTTTTACCCATTGTCCTTTATCTCCTTGAAGTTTACTGAAGAAAAGCTTCAGTTCTCTAACTGTCAAATTATAGCTGGCCAGCACTCCCAACATGTCAACGAGAAGATCTGAGAAAAAACAAACAAAAGGAAATATGTGAGCTATTACTATTTCTAGAGATAAAGAATTAAAATACACGACTCACTTGCAAGTCTGAATACAAGAGGTATAGATACATGCCATGGGGCTAAGAAAATGGCTCACTGGTTAGGAGCTCTTCCAGAGGACCTGAGTTAAAACTCCAGCTCCGAGAATATCTGAGACCTCTGCCCTCTATAGGCATTACACACGCATACATTCCTACACACACACACACATACACACACACACACACACAGACACACACTTAAAATAATGAGTAATATTTTAAACAGATAACATGCTATATAATCATGTAATTTTTTTAAAAAATTGCTAAAACAAATTTTAAAGATACAATATTTAAGAATCAAACTATTTCCTTACATACAAGAAAAAGTTATACCTGCAATCATACTGTCAACTTTCTCAATTTTCCCAAGTACTTTTTCCACGAGGCCTACTTCTGTGCAGACTTGAAGGTTTCGTATGCTTTTCTTCAGAATGGCTGTAAACATGCTCCAGACCTCTGCTTGACAAGTAATGTCACACTTTTCCAGTAACTCCACCATGCACGTGATACTCTCGCCTTCTTGGATAATGAAGTTCATCTCCAAATCAAACTGTCCTCCTACCAGCTTCAGGGAAAGCAAATGAAAACAGATTTCAAGGCATTATTCTATATCCATTACCATTATCAATTGCTTCTAAACTTTAAATTAGCAATGACTACCCATTTGCATCACGCCATACCCTCTAACAACAAAAGTCAACTTTTTTTAAAAAGATTTATTTATTGTATATATGTGAGTGCATATATATAGCTGCTGTCTTAAGACACACTAGAGGAGGGCATCGAATCCCTTTACAAATGTTGTGAGCTACCATGTGGTTGCTGGGAATTGCACTCAGGACCTCTGGAAGAGCAGTCAGTGCTCTTGACCTCTAAGCCCTTAGTCAACTTTTTTTTTTTTCTCTAGCCCTTAGTCAACTTTTTTTAAATCTCCAAAATATAAATTCTCTGAAGAAATTTTTAAATCTAGATAGCACAAAGGGGCTTAAGACTTAGAATATAAAAAATGAAATAATTTCAAAATAACAAATATAGAGTAACTTAAGAAAGCCACTACCAGCTGCATGAAATGATAGGAAAATATTTTATAAACTTGAGAGGTAAGAGCTTTTCTAAGCTCTTTAGGCCAGATGACACTAATCCCAGTGCTTGAGAATAGGAAGATCAAGAGTTCAAGGTCAGGACTGGAGAGGAAGCTCTGAAGTTAACAGCACTATATATTATCACAGAGAGTCTAGGTTTGGGTCCCAGCATTCACATAACAGCTGACATACAACCATTCCTAACTCCAAGTCCAAGTGATTGGGCACCCTCTTCTTGCCTCAGAGCACACCAGACACACACACACACACACAGAATTCTTACACACATGCAGACAAAAGATGCATCCATATAAAATAAAAGTGAACTAATTAAACAAGTCCAGGCATGGTGGTATGGTGTTACACCCTTTGCCAGCATTCCAGAGGGCAAAGGTGAGCAGTTCACTAAGTTCAAGGCCAGCCTGATCTATTTACCCAACCAGTCAGACCCTATCTAGTAAGAAAGAAAGAAAGAAAAAAAGAAAGAATTAATTATTTCAAGATGATCCATCGCTAAATAGTGAATCCAAGATTAACCTGGACTACCAAAGACCTTGTCTCAAAAAATTAATTAATTAACTAATAAGAAAAAAGATTTTGTTAAGACTTCTGGACTTCTCACTGATAAACTTAATATAAATTAAAATTCTGACCAGGGTCTATAGTTCAGTGATAGAGTGCTCACCTAGTATGTATAAGACTCTGAGCTTAATCAGTAACTTGGGGGAGGGGATACTTAAGTACATACACAAAAATATCATGAAATCAAAATATAATTATGCCCTAGAGAAAACTGTTCATAATTCATGTTGTAAATATAAATTACTTCCTAAAATAAAATTTAAAAAGTAAGGTTTGGGACAAAGCAAAAAATATAATGACTACAAATGACACCATGACATATGACCAAAACCTCACATTTGTTCACAAAATTAATATTAAAGAGACAAATAAAAATCATGTATGTTATAAAAATTCCATATCCCTAATAGTGTACATAATAAAATGTACTATGGGCAAGGGGAAACAGGCGCAGTTGAGGGAATGGGTATGGTATCTGTGGAAGTCCACATAGAAATAGAATGTAAGATTAAAACATAACCTCTTTGAGCATAAGAATAACTTCTGGTCAGAAAGTACTATAAAGTCTCAGGAGGGCAGCAAATGAGCAATAAATCCCCAAAGCCATAAAACACCAACAACCCTATACAGAGCTACACATAGTAACAATACATTATCCTAAAACCACTGTTTAAGGAGAGGAAAGCAGAAAGAGAAAAGGTCTTAGGAAAATCATTCAGACATAACAGTAAGGAAGACAACTTCAGCAACTAGTAGACAGAAACTGAAAGTTCTCAATTAGGTAACCAATGGCACTGCCTCAAATGCACACCAACAATATGTAGATAAACCAACCAACATAAAGGAACAACTTACTACAAAAATAATAAATACAGAGAGAGTTCTAATACTGTGAAAATTTCTTCAACAATTGTATGTCTTCTAGGTAGAACTAAATAGGACAAAATCCTCATTGCAACAAACTTGAGAGACCTTACCTTCACCTTAGTATTCCTTACATCCATCTTTCACTCTGATCTGTACACATTATCAGCCACAACCATCCTTCCAAGAAGCCATAGAATTAATTTGGGAAGTAATTTCCAAAAAGGCCCCAAATATTTCACTAGCTTCTAAACTGAGCTTATAGTGTGAAAGCAATATGCAGACAGATGTTTTAAATATTTTTCCATTGCATTAAATATTAGAAGATATGACTTTCAAGGAGAAAATTGATGACTGAAATTTGTACATACAAATGCATGGCATATTTGATATACTATATGTATGCATATCTATTATACCTAAAATCCAAGCAGAGAGCCTACAGTATGTCAGGTTAACCCTTTCTAATAGTTATTTGAAGCTGATCAACCTTCAAAACAGAAATTTGTCTCCAATGACGGGTATCATGCCCAGGCCCAGGCATCGTGGGTTATTATCTGAGAGGCAGTAATGGCTCTGCACTCCAAAATGTAATCTTCCAAATGTCACAGGGAGTTATGAATATCTGAGCAGCCTAATGCACTTTACCAGCCATGAAATGTGAAAATGTAATCTTATTACCTTTTTATGGTTGTATTTTTTTGAATAATGTAGCCTGGAAACTGATGTATAGTCTTTTCCTGCGTTTTAGCATGATTTGGTCTCCTCTGCTTTATAGAACATTTTTCAAAACTCTCCATTTCAACATATTTTAGTCCTGCATGAACTTCATAAACAATTTTTATAGCAACCTTCAGGGTGGCATAACATGTTTTATACAGGTCACAGTTTAATGTATATGATTATAGACCTTTTAAAGCATTTTATTCAAAGAATTCAAATGAACCTTTACCACTTTTGTACTAAGACCTTGATTCAAGCATGGCTATTTCTTCTCAAATTTTTTTATTAATAAAATGCCTTAACCTAAAATTGGTCACTAAAGTAAGTCACTTACATGCTCAAAAATTAAAAAAAAAAAAACACAGGAAAATGAAAAATAAGCATCTTCTCTTCAAAAGATTTATAAAGCTAGAAGACGGTAACTCAACACCCTGCTACTCCACAGGGCAGCTGTGCTTACTCTAGACAACTCAATGTGAGCGTGTTAAGTTTCTCCTCATAGACAGGACAAGAGCACCATGTAACAGGAACACTGAGCAGAGCATAATCTCAGCCTCTGCCACTAACTGAATATTGCTCTATTTCTTGTGACTTGTTCAATAATGTCTAAATTACTTTTATTCTGAGTTTGTTTATATATAAAACAAGCCCTCAAAAAAGAAAGAAAAGAGAAAATAAACTATGAATATAGTTTCTTTCCATGTAGAGTATCACATTCTTACAGGAAAACGGGGTAACTAGAGATTAGCACTTTCAAAAAACTAAACACATTTTTGAAGTGAGCAGGATACATAAAAGATACTAACACAGAGTTAGGGCAAACTAGAGTTCCAACTTGTGATGGTTTGGATATGGCTCAGACCAGGAAGTAGCACTATTAGAAGGTGTGACCTTGTTGGAGTAGGTGTGTTACTGTGGGTGTGGGCTTTAAGACCCTCATCCTAGCTGCCTGGAAGTCAGTATTCTCCTAGCCGCCTTCAGATGAAAGTGTAAAACTCATCTCTGCCTGCATCATGCATACCTAGATACTGCCATGTCCCCACCTTGATGCTAATGAACTGAACCTCTGAACTGTAAGCCAGCCCAATTAAATGTTGTCCCTTATGAGACTTGCCTTGGTCATGGTGTCCGTTCATAGCAGTAACACCCTCAGACGTGACTTGAACTCATTATTTTCTTAGGCTGACCTCAACATCACAACCCTTCTATCTATCTCAGCTTTGGCATTACTCTTTTAAAAAATAAATAAATAAATAAGAGAGAGAGAGGGAGAATATGACCAGTCTTCCCAACTGTCTGCCTTCATAGTACATAAGATACATAAACAATGGCAATCACTGGAGGGGCCATGTCAGAAGCTAAGCATTCATTCCATGGTGAAAATGACAATGCAACGATATCCATGAATCCTGAACATTACAGAATCACCACAGCAGTCAACAGGACAAGTACACGCCTACTCTTCACAAATCACTATTGTTTTTTTGGTCTCTCCACTATACTGACTGAACTAATGTATATGGTTAAAGTTAAAGTTTCTTAGAAGTTACATACCCGAGAAAAATGCATCTGTCACTGTGCTTTATTATAGTTATTTGTTTAATGTGTGTGAACATGTAGGTGTGTACACCATGGACTCTACTAAAATTAATTGTCAATGAAAAATGAAGCACTTAAAAATTTTGCATCTGACCAGGCAGTGGTGGCACACTTTTATCCCAGCACTTGGGAGGCAGAGGCAGATGGATTTCTGAGTTCGAGGCCAGCCTGGTCTACAGAGTGAGTTCCAGGACAGCCAGGGCTACACAGAGAAACACTGTCTTGAAAAAAAAAAAAAATTGCATCTGTCTTGTATCAGAAATTCCTTCTAGATTGCTATTTGTTTTCAACTTTGAAAGGGTAATAGCCCTTGGGGAGGGGGTATTTTATCCATTCCTTGAATAAATATATCATTTTATGTATTACATATGATAGTAGTTCTACATGAAAAGTCCCAAAGACTGTTAGTGTTAGCTATGTTGAAAGACTGAGTTAAAAACGGTTTTTACTTTCTTTCTTTTTATTTTTTTGGTTCTTTGAGACAGGGTTTCTCTGTGTGGCCCTGGCTATCCTGGAACTCACTCTGCAGACCAGGCTGGCCTCGAACTCAGAAATCCACTACCTCTGCCTAGGTTTTTACTTTCTAAACCATATATTCATTGTACATTTCTTTAAAAAAAAAAAAGTACATATTTTCTTGAAATCCAGTTGGAAGAAAAGAGCTTTAAATTTTAAGAAGTTCGTCAACCCCAAAATAGCAAACCTTTATGCTTCACCTTTTTCAAAATGTTTGCAGGCAAAAGATTCATGGAAAGCAGAAAATTTCTGAATGGAAGAAAATGGGTTTAGTTTTTTAAGATTCTAGTTGAAGATCTCTCTGAGTTCAAGGTCAACACAGTATAGCTAACAAGTTTCAAGTTGCCCAAGGGTGCATAGTGAGACTTTGTCTTTTAAACACTTGGAGGAGTTGTTATTGGGAGGGAGGGAAGGATAGCTTATCAATTAAGAACACTGGCTGCTCTTCCACAGGACCAGGGCTCGGTTCTTTTTTTCTTTCTTTTTTTTTTTTTTGAGACAGGGTTTCTCTGTGTAGCCCTGGCTATCCTGGAACTCACTCTGTAGACCAGGCTGACCTCTAACTCAGAAATCTGCCCGCCTCTGCCTCCCAAGTGCTGGGATTAAAGGCCTGCACCACCACCGCCAGGCTAGGGCTCGGTTCTTAACACTCACATGATGGCTTGCTGTCATATGTAACTACAGCTCCAGGAGATCCAAGCCCATCTTCTGGCCTCAAAGGCATCAGGTACACATGGTGTACAGACACACACACAGGCAAAAGATGCATACATGTAAAAAATTAATTAATTGCAAGAAGAGTCCCTGATTTCACAGACTTATGCTTGGGTTTAATGACAGAGTGGTACTTCAGATGCAATAATCACACCAGCCAGGTTCATCTGCCAGGAGAAATCTGATGACAGAATGGAATCCTGAAGCATACAGATCCCAGCATCTCACTCCTGATGATGAGGGTGCAATTCTGGACACACACAGCTAGCTCACAACCATCTGTAACAGGAGATCTGACTTCTGTGCTCTGCAGGCACTACATGCATGTGGTATACAGTCACAGGCAAAACAACTATACACATAAAATAAAAAATAAATCAAAAATTTAAGAAATAAGCATCTCAAAAGTATTCGTTATCCATGGCAATAAGGGAAATGCAAATTTTTGATATTTCATCTTACCCCAGTCAGAATGGCTAAGATTAACAAGAAATGCTAGAAGGGATATGGGGAAAGGGGAAGCCTTATTTAGTGTTGGTGTGACTGGTGGAGCCACTACGGGAATCAGCGTGGAGAATTCTCAAAAAGCTAAAAATAACTCTAACACGCATGCACACAAAACACAAACGCCCACAGAGAGACACAGAGACAGAGAGGGTGGAAGGGGAAGGAGAGAAAGAAGGGGAGAGAGAATGACTTAGTTTAAATGAAGCTATCCCATTTAGGCTGACAATACTCCACCCAAGAGATGTAGACTAAAAAAAAAACCCCAATATTAGGCATAAGAAACCCCCTTTTGAATTCTTGGTTAGGAGAGTCCTAGAAACCTCCATAACAATACAGATTATTGATGTTCCCCTTGGTTGTTTTACACAGGTTGAAGGTTAGCTGCTATTGCTATTTCTGACAAAAGACCAAAAGGATCCAAGATTGATCTAACTTGAAAGTCTCCTCCCACCGGGCAGTGGTGGCTCACGCCTTTAATCCCAGCACTTGGGAGGCAGAGGCAGGTGGATTTCTGAGTTTGAGGCCAGCCTGGTCTACAGAGTGAGTTCCAGGACAGTCAGGAATACACAGAGAAACCCTGTTTCGAAAAAAACAAAGAGAGAGAGAGAGAGAGAGAGAGAGAGAGAGAGAGAGAGAGAGAGAGAGAATGTCTCCCTAAATGCTATCTTTCAGAGTACTAGAAAGTGCTGTGCAAGATTCCAAGGGAAAGAAGCAACTAAGCTCTACAGAGCTGTAACACCCACCAACTACAGTTACTGGTGAGGTACAATAACCCTAACAGCACAATAGTGGCACTCACATCTGATGGTAACCACTACCTCTCTAATTAGACTTAAAACCCACTCAACAGGAAAAACAAATCATGCCTGGTATTGGAAACCTAGTCAACTACCTAAGTCAAACATCCTCTCAAATGAGAGAACCTACTACCGCCACTTCACTAAGCCAGCATAATTCCAAACCATGTTATACATCTCTATCTTTAAATCCACAGATAAGCATAACTCTCATCACTCATGAGAGAAGTTTCTCTTTGCAACAGAGACCATTACAGAAAAACCACAATTGATACATACATAACTATCATACCCAAGGCTCAGAGAACATGGGGGTAGGGAGAGCAAAAATTTAAGAGCCAGAGGATTAGGAAATCTGCAGTGAGAATGTATGTCCTAAAAATGACAGGGAAACATCACCCATGACAACACCTCAGCAGTATGGCTGCATAAACAAGACCTGAAAAAGCACACTATCACTGGACATGCCAACCTAGAAAAGAGCAATCTCATGTGTCCCCATATCCACACAGCTAAAGAAATAAGGAACAAAACCAATACCAATCCCTGAAATCATTTATCTGCAAGTAATACTAAACAGTCTGAGGATTAAACATATGTATATGTGTGTGTGTGTGTGTGTGTGCATATGTGTGTATGTGTGTGTTCGTTTCTTGAGCTTTCTTTTGATTTTCCTTTTTTTGTTAGTGTGATAGTTTTGTTTTTCCTTGTTTGTCTTTTATATTGTCTATTTGTTTTCTTAAGAGATAGGGGTAGGGGGCTGGAGAAATGGCTCAGTGGTTAAGAGCATACATTGGTCTTACAGAGAACCTGAATTTGATTCCCAGCACTCACATCAAACAACTCACAACTGCCTGAAACTCAAGCTAACACCTCTCTGACCTCCTTGGGCACACACAGAGACACATACACATAAAAATAATAAATAATAAAACTCCAAAAAAAGAGAGAGAAAAGAAGGCATCGGGGGTGAGGAGGTAGGGAGGAGCTGGGAGGAGATGAGAAAGGAAAAACCCATGACCAGGATATACTTGTAGGAAAATAATTTTATTTTCAATTTAAATTTTTCTGAAAACCTAGCTTTTTAAAAAAGCAAAATTAGCCAGAAGGAAGCAAAAGATAAGAAATAACAATGAGCAGACACCGACACAACCAAAAGCAGGAAAGCAACAGAAAGTTATCAGTGAAATAAAAAGGTTATTTGAATATATCAATATAATTGAATAGCTTTGGAGAAACAAAGCAGCAAGCCAAAAATCAAAATTGCCAGTATCAAAACTGCTAGAATGAAACATTTTTAAAGCCCTGTCTCAAAAAAAAAAAAAAAAATTGTGTATTAGGGTGGGGGAGGGGCTTGACAGAAAAAGTAGAATAGAATAGCATAAACAACTTTAAACACAAAATTTGCCAATTTAGAGGGCATTCACCAATTTATACAAAATACAAGCTACCATAGCCTTCTCAACATAAAATAGGAAATTTTAATAACCTTGTAACTATTATGGAAATATCTGTAATTTTAAACAACAACAAAAAACAAACTATGTCCACATAATTTCTCTGGATATTAAATGCTTCAAAGTGAACACAATTTTGTGCTTCTCAACTCAAAACAAAGACAGAAATACCATTTGAGTTGGATCTACCAGCAACACGCACATACAGACTGCCTCTCATGAACACAAACCTTCTTAACAAAGATAAGAAGCGCCTTCCTTTGGAAGAACAGCCAGCGTTCTCAACCACTGAGCCACTAATCAAAGTGCAAGCAGAGGCTGGACCTAGCTCCCCCCAACCCACACCCACACCCAGCACATATGCAGCAGATGTACAGCTTGGTCTTCATGTGGGACTCCCAAAAGCTAGAGTGGAGACTTACTATGACTCTGTTGCCTGCTTGTGGATTCTGTGCCCCTAACTAGGCTACCTTGTCTGGCCTCAGTGGGAGAGAATGTACCTAGTCCTGCCTGAAGTGACTTGATGTGCCAGGGGGAACTGGTGTCCAGGGGTGTCTCCTGCTTCTCAGAGATAAAGGGGAGGGAGGACTAGGGGCGGGGGAAGGGGAAATGCAATAATAGTGTGAAGTAAATAAATAAATAAATAAATAAATGGAAGAAAAATAATAAATAATAAAGGAAGACTAAAAAAAGAAAAGAAAGTGATCTTCCAGAAAGGTCAGGTTACAAGACACACAGAAATACAATTCTATTAACAATGGCAATATGGGGGCATTACAGGTGCAGCTGTTGTGTCACATGTGCGTCAGTAGGTGGCAGAGAGGAGAGAGGCTATGTCCACTCTCAGTGTTCTGATTTGTGACTCTGAATAATTAGTTCCCTAACACTCTCTGACAAAGGCAAGCCTGAGGAGACTACCAATCCAGCACCAGGGGCCCAGACTGGGAGCTACACTAAGATGAGCTCCAGTCCAGCGCCAGGTAGGATGAGGCGTAGGGGGGTGTCAGACTATGCCTGAGAGCAGGGGATAGCACTTCTGAAACCACTCCTGGTACGATCCCAGAAACTCAAAAGACCCCAGCAGCCACTAAGAAGAACAGAGTAAGTGATGAAGAAATGAAAGAGAAAGAGAAACAGAAGGATGTGTGCACAATGAAGATAGGGAGAACTGGAGACTCAAGGGTAGTGAGGAGCAGCCTGATGTGAGTAGCCAGGGATATCACCTGGGACAATGGTGGGGTCCTGGCCTATGCTACCAACATCTGGCCCTGCAGCAGCAGGAGGGGTCTATTACCACCAAAGGCTAGGTGGATGCCTCTGGGCTGGGCTGGCCCCCAGAAGCATGCTGATGTCTGAGGGCTGTGCAGAACTCACCCCACCCCTCACCTGAGCACCGGGGAGAGCTAGCCTTGGAGACTTGACAGCAGGAGAGCTGTCCTAACTGTCCTTACTGCCCCTAGCTATCTGCAATACTCTGGAGAGAGGGCTGTACATTGCAGCTGGCTTCTAGTAAGCTAGCCAGAGAGTATGAGTGTGGGAGAGCTGGCCCTGCCACTTGTCTCCCATGCTGTGGCATGGAACAGAGACAGATAGATATCCTTCTCACTTCTTCCCCTGCTTGCCCCTTACCACCCTGTCACAGGTATGAGACCTGGCTCTGGGGTCATGACAGCAGAAGATCTGGTCTTGCCCCTCACCAGTTACAGCTCTTGTAAGAGTGAGCCCTGCACTTCACCTGGGCAGCAGGGTAGAGCTGGTCCTGGTAGCAGGAGTTGCCTGTGAGCTGGCCCCAAGGGCATGAAAATGGTATAGCTGGTGGACTGACAAACTCACATACCTCTCACAATCTGATCCAGAGCTCTGGATTGGCACAACCCAACATCTATCGCATTAAAGAACTGCTGAGGTGTATGAACAGGCTGGTCCTCCAGATCCAAAACCACAGGATCTCCATGACACAGGGCAACAACAGGATCTCCAAGGGGAGTCCTAGTGAGGTTCCAGTATTAATAGAGTAGCAGAAGCCAGAGGCTTGTACCAGGAGTAATTGTGAAGAACATTTGCAAGCAAAGAATTGTAGAGCAAAGTGTATACTGTGGAGCACACTCGGACACACTATAGCTTCCATAATGAGATTGTTTTTCCTCTGTTCAGGGGGAGGTTGTAAGGATAGAGAGCGAGTCCACGGGGAGGAAGAGCTGAGTGGGATTAGGTACACAACATGATATTCACAAAGAACCAATAAAAATTTTAAAAAAAAAACACTGGAAGTGAAATCAAAATGCCAATATTTACAACTACTAGACATATAAAAACAATTTAGCCATAAAAACCTCCAAAACATATAGAACTAGGGTGTTTAACTTCAATAAATGAAGAACAGGTATATATTTATATAAGTCAAGACTTCCCAAAAGTGATATAGGTTCATTTAACAATTTCTATCATAAATCCCTGAGAGAATTCTACAGACAGGCAAAATAATTATTGTAAGATTTGTTATAGAAGGAAATGAACTAGAACAGAAAAACAACCTTAAAAGACAAAAAGTAGGAGGAATCTGCCTACCTAACTTCAGGTTTCTACATAGCTATAGTGATCAATACCATGAGGAGCCATCAGGAGGTCAGACGTGTAAGTCCATGGGATAGAACAAAACTTAGAAACACACCATCCCAACTGAGGTTTGACAAAGATGTAAAAAGCACCTTAGTGGTGACAATCCTCTCAGCACATGGGCTGCAGCAACTAGACATCAATAAGCAAACAAAATGCTTACGAGCATCACACCTAACCCAAAACAGCTTAATACGGATCGCAGGCTGAAATGTACCATGTTAAACTTTTAGAAAAACAACAAAAGAAAATTCTCAGGGCTAACTTTAGAGTTCTTTGACTTCACACCCAGAAGCAAATTAAATGGGAAAAACTTATGAATTAGGCTTTATCAAAGATTAGAAATTATTGCTTATAAAAAAACAATCTATATGCAGACTGTATTTGTAAACCAAATATTTAAGAGAAGGATATCTAAAATATACAAAGAAGTCTCAAATTCAATAGCAGAAACAGAACATACTTGACAGAAGACACAAAGAAAACAAATAAGCATATGGATAAAGTTCAACAGTACTAGATATTAAGGTAACTAAAACCACAAACAGGTATCAGGACATGTCAATCAGAATGGCTGAAATAAAAACAGTAACATCAATTTCTAGTGAAGCTATGGAGAAACTGAATTCCTCATATGTTGCTGGTGGGGATGTGAAATGGTACAGCCACTGTTCAGTAATTTCTTTCAAAAATTAAATATGCTACTACTATTTGAGCTACCAAATGTACATCTTGCATTTTTCCCAGAAAATGAACTCCGTATCAAAGGAAAAAAATATAACATGGATATTTATAGCTACTTTCTCATTGATAGCCTGAAAACAGAAAATAGCCTGGAAAACAGACCCTCACCCTTCCTACGATGTAACAATAAACAGAAACAGACACCTGATGCACGCAACAATCTAGATGAATCTTCAGGGTATTGTACTAGATTACAAAAAAAACAGAAATTCATACTATTCCATTTATATAAAATTCTTCATCTGGCAAAATAATGGAAAAGAAAAAAGACTTGTGCTTTTTGGCAGTCCAGAGGCCCGGCTAGGAGGCCATCAGGAGGCACCCATGTGTGCTGGGCAGCACCGTTATCTCCATCCTATCACTACAGTGTTTTTGTAAGATTTCCACACTGGAGGAAAGTAGAGGAAGAAGATAGGATTTCTCTTCTTAATTTTTCAACTGCATGTGACTCTGAAAATGTCAGAAAGGTTCAATTTTAAAAATAAGTAGATCTATGTATGGTGTCTACAATCCTAGCCGCGGTAAGCATGGGGCAAGAACACCACAAGTTCAAGGCAGCCTGGGCTAAAAGCCATGGCCAGCCTCAGAAAGAAACAAGCAAATAAACAAACAAGCTATGTTCTGACGCACACTACAGCCTCAGCAACTGAAATGACTGTCTTAAAACAATACAAGACAAAACAACTGTGTGGACTAAGGACTTGTTATAGGATTAGCTCTTCCACTGCTCAGTTCCTATTGAAAAGAAAAGCCAGATTAAAACCAACATGAATTGCAACTTGATAGAAAAAAAAAAAAGAAAGCTCATGTGAACACAAATTCTTTAGCCACTTAGAGATTCCATTTCTTTAATTCTCCTTCAATCTCTATCAGATCCCAAAAAAATAAGTATATTTAATCACTTACCCTATACATTTAAGAGTTGACATTGTAATATAACCCCCAAAAATTAAGCAATAGTATTATTAGAGAGTTTTACTATATATTCTATTGACCAAGCTCCAATACTTGCATTAAAGAAAAATATGTAAATTTAAACCTTCAAACAGGAAATGAAATTTTCTAAATCCATTACATAACTTCAGACTCAGGAATACACTGAAGGATAATAAATCATTTAAACCTTCATACACAGAACCTTCTTAAATTTGCATTTATCTACAGTAAATACAGCCATGTTCTTTAATAGATTACTAGTTCAATCTAGCAAACTAGTGATTTATAACACTGTCATATTTTAAAAATCAGAAATCTGTCACTGGTGACAAGTAGTCAGAAGTCCACTGAACTTCCATTACGTGGACTGAAACACTACAGGATATGAGAGAGAGCAAACGGTCATACATCCCATATTCAAATCAATCACCTCAATACTGCATCTATGTTTTTATAGCTGTAAAATTACATACTATTTAATATTCCTATTGTTCAAACATCCCACCACTATTATCATTCAATCTTCCAGTCACTCAATGCTTCAAAGCTACTTTAAAATGTATTGTTAATTTTATAGTTACTAATCTGAAGCCTTACAGAACAGTAAGATTTGAAAATATAAAAGAATGATCAGTTTTCTTCACAAAGTATGAATTGTTATATCTTAGACTTGAGACCCAAAATCATATTCCCTGGGGAAAACTAATGAAATGAATATTATCAAATATATATATATATATATATATATATATATAAAATAAAATGGTAAACTACAGACTATATTTGAAAACCAAATATCTCACAATAGATTATCTAAAGAACTCTCAAATTCAAGTCAAGTAAGACCCAAAAAAGAAAAAGAAAAAAGAAAAACATTGACAAAATTTAGTGTGATTGATCAAGAAAAATAAAAAGACTCAAATCATTAGAATCAGAAATGAAAGAGAGCACATTACTACTAGCCTTACAGAAAAGAGAGAAAGAGAGAGAGAGAGAGAAAGAGAGAAAGAGAGAGAGAGAGAGGGAGAGAGGGAGAGAGAGAGAGAGATCACAAAGGAATACCCTGAACGGAGCTGTATGTCTAAAGTAACAACTTAGATAAAAGGAACAAATTCCTAGAAAACCACTTAATCCTGAAACTAGATCTAGAAGAAAGAGAAAAGATCAATAGACTAGAAACAAATAAAGAGATAGTACTCAAAAACCAATGCAAAAAGTAAAGCTGGAGCTCTGATAGTTTCTGTTAAAAAAATGAACTAGTGTAATTCTTCACAAACTCCTCAAAACACTGAAGAGAAAGAAAACTTTCCAACTCAGTCAATGAGGCCAGTATTACCCTTGTACTAGACATAACAAAGTACGGGAGAGATCACTAATACATGAGAACAAAAATATTAGCAATATATACAAGTAATTCTATACAACAAGCAAGTCATATTTATTCCAGAAATACAAATTTAGTTTAACATATAAAAATTAATAAATATGGGGCTGTACAGATGCCTCTCTCAGTAAAATACCTAGGACCTAGGTTCAAGGCCCAGAACCCACAAATGATAAAAGTCAAATAAAGTGGCATTAATTTTAATGCCAGTCCTGAGGAGGCAGAGACAACTTGGATCCCTGGGGTTTGCTGGCCAAGCAGCCTAAGCTAAGTGAAAAGTTCCAGGCCAGTGAGAAAACATGGGTCAAAAAAACAATTAAAAAAAAAATAGACAATGGATGAAAACAAACAAACAAGGTTGAGCTCTGACCTCCACATATGTAAGCATGCACAGGCACCTGCACATGCAAACACACATACTTGTGCACACATACATATGTACATACAGCAAAAAGCAATAAATTATATATACTGAATGAATAACATGACAGGGAAAATCATATGATCATCTCCATAAACAAAAAATATGCATTTGCCAAAACCTAACAGCCCTTCATGATGAAAACACTTTTAAGCAGATATAGAAAGGAACGTGTTCAACCTGTAAGGGTCAGAACAACTAACCTCTTGCTTAACAGGAGTATCACTAGGAATTCGGAAAATAATCAATCTTTGCATCTACTACATAAACATATACATGTACACACACACTTCAATACATAAAACTGTAATTGGTATTATTTAAAAATGTGTGTAGTGAAAACTACAAGAGCGAGAACCAACAAAGTGAAAAACGATTGTGTATGGTACCCAGACCAAAACCCTGCAATAGCACTTCTGACCAAGGAAAATCATGAAAAACCAAGCTTAAATTATCTTATCATACACAATAGCAGGAATATAATCGAATCAAAAAGGCTCTCACAAAAAGACTCAAGAGCCAATCTAGGGCTGGAGAGGTGGTTCAGTGGTTAAGAGCACTGACTGCTCTTTCAGAAATCCTGAGTTCAATTCCCAGCAACCACATGGTGGCTCACAACCATCTGTAATGGGATCCAATGCCCTCTACTGGTGTGTCTGAAGACATGAAGACAGCAACAGTGTACTCATATACATAAAATAAATAAATAAATCTTTAAAAAAAAAGAGAGAGAGAGCGCCAATCTAGAGAATACCCTATTGAACATAGTAACCTGTAGTTCAGTGGTGAGAGCCATTACAATCATCCATTCGTTCATGAAATTCCTAAATCACAAGAACAAATTCACTAGTTTCCTCTGAGGCAGCAGTTCTCAATCTTCCAAATGCTGCGACCCTTTAACATGGTTTCTCATATTATGGTGACCCCCCCCAAAGATAAAATTATTTTCATTGCCAATTCATAACTGTAATTTTGCTACTGTTATGAATTATAATGTAAATACTTGATATGCAAGCTATTTGATATGCAACCCTTGAGAACCACTGCTGTAAAAAAAATTATAAAGCAGAAACAGCTGCTACTGTGAAAATTAGTAAATTAAAGGAAAAAATTATGCATTTATTCTGCCTTCTATAAATGTACACTAGTGAACATACCACTAGGTAAGCAAATAAATATTTCTTCATTGAAAGTTTCCAGTTAAATACACACACACCACAGAGAAAGAGAGAGAAAGACAGATAGACACTATCAACATTTTTTGTTAAAATGATTTTTAGATCCAGGCAAATAAATGCATTTGGATAGTGACTAACAGGGCTGATAACATAGCCCAGGCAGAGAAATCAGACAAACTGCTTCCAGTGAAAGAACACAGCGCCACCTACAGTCTAGTTATAGGAATGGAGGCTGAGTCTGACCAAGGTTCTAGACTGTGCTGCCAAAATGCAGGAAATAACAAAGGGCAAGTTTAACTACATCACAAGTATTCAATGAACAAAAATCCAGCCAGAAACACTATGAAATGTCACACGTTCCAGGTTAATAAGTTTATCTGATACTTTTAAAGTATATTAGGCTAGGAATGGTATTGTACACCTGTAATTCTAGCACTCAGGAGGTGAAGGCAGAGGGTGCAGAAATTTTAGGCCAATTTCAGTCACATAGCAAGTTCAAGGCCAGCTGTGGCTACAGCGAGCACCTATCTCAAAGAATCAAACTAATTAGTTGATTAATTAATTACAAATAAGCAAAACTAAACTGTAACCCAAGAATATGTTGTTGGATAAGAGCATAATAAAGAAGAAATTTTTAATAGTTTTAACTCTACATTTGAGGAGGAAAAAAATGCTATAAAAGAGATTCCAAAAAAGTTATAATTATTATATTGTTTATACTGGGCAATGTTTTCCAGGCTATTTGCCCTTCATTTTATATGTTTTGTTTGTTCATATGTTCTATCTTATTTTATAAGGAAATTTTAATGTAACATGTATTGACCAGTTAATTTATAGCTTTAAAATATCTACATTCAATCACAAATAAACACCAAGATTATTTTTTGCAGTAACTGCTAATAAACTTTTGATGACAACCCAATCTCTACACCGCAGACCCCTTAAACAGCATCACTCTCAGAATGCATTCTTGAATCACTATACAATTTCTCTGAAAAAAAAAATGTCTCTTGAAAATAATTTATATTTTTAGTCTTAATCCTCACCAATATCTAAAAATGCTCAGGAATAAGAATAACCTAGAAATACTGTTAAGACATCCACACTATCCAAAGCATACTGGGATAAACCAGAAATCCTATACCTGTCAATAAAGTCATGACAAGAAATTTGGCAACAAAAAAAACCACAGAGATTAGAAAAATAAATTGAGAAATTATTAACTTCAAAGGGGTTAGCTGTTGCAGAAAATGAATTTAAAAACAAAGAACACTATATGCTTTTTAAATTTTTCTGCCTTTTTCCTTCTATTGGAAGTAGAAAATAAATTAAATAGACAATCTTTGGAAAAAGTAATCAAGCAAGACTAGCCAGGAAACATGAGAAAAAAAAGAGGAACAATGAAAGTAGCTCCATCAGAAGATTAAAGCATAATTCAAAACAGATTTTTTAAAAGTGTAATACCTGCACATGAATGTCAGCTAGATATGGATGAGAATAGAAAACCCACAAATAGAACAAAAATATAATAAAATTACCATAATAAAGGCAATGTTAAAACACTCTGTATCAAGAACTAAGAGTTTATATATATATATTAACTCATTTAATATTCTACAAAATATATAAATTGCTGTACCATTCTTATTTCAAGGAACTGAGGCATACACAAAGAGATGTACAAGATTTCAGAACTGGAAAGTGTTGCTGTTAGAAATAAAACCAAGGCATGCTAACTCCAACGTCTATGTACCCCACCACTATGCAGTATGGCTTTTCTGTGTTTCATTTTAAGTGTCATCTCAAGACACTAAGGAGATTTTTAAAAATCAGTAAGATTGCACTAGAATAGGCAAGAAGTCATAAGTATGGAAAAATTTAGTTGGAAACATGTTTGCGACCAAAACACATTTCAAAATGATCAAAAATGTATATGACTATGGCTAAGGGTGTCACTCAGCAGTAAAGCACTTGTCACTCAAGGGGAACTGAGTTCTGAAGTAGACTTAAGGGTCCTTTGGAAAGTCAGTTGTGTTAGATGATGTTTTGCTGGGGCAAACACATGAAGGAACACTTCACTGAAGCAGACACAGGAGAAAGGATGTTCTGCTAAAGCAAGCACATGAAACGACACATGATGAAGTATTCTTTGCTAACGACATGCATGTTACAGATCCACCTTACATGTGTTGTTGAGCTCCATTTGTCAGAACTCTACAGACAGAAATGCACTAAAAAACTTCTGGTGTATGGTATGCTGAGGTTTCTTGCCATATCATCAGACTAGGGCTGCTTGGCAGAGTGATGTCAGGTAAGATAGACTCATGTGTTGAGGCAAGACACTCACTGAGAACACATGATGTTTGGAAGGTATAAAGAGGACTCTACGGACAGTGATGGAAGCTGAGCTTGGCTTGCTTACAGAGCTAGCTGTGCAACACTTGTGGGTCTCGAGTCTTTGCTGATCTTCACTTTGCTGAGAGAGGCACTGCCAAGAACGTCTCCTGGTGTCCTCCTGGTCCCTCCTGCTGACTTGTGCTGAGGCTGAAACCTAGCTGTCTCTGCTAGGTAGTGCCATGGCTGCTGATTCGTGTCTGCTATCCCAACTCTACTGAACTGGACTGCTGAGGTATCCGTAAAATGTTTGTGAGTAGATCGAGCTGCTGCTGCTGACCTGTGAACTCAACTGTCAATTTCCAGACAACACTGATGGGAGTTGCTCCAAAGAACCATTTCTAAACAGATCTACTTCCCCTGTATCCTTTCTTTCCCACTCCCTCTGGTGGGTGGTGGGCTAGAAGGCAGGTTAAAGTATTTAAGAACCATCATTAAAAATGGGTTTTGAAAAAAATTAAAGTTACAGAGTTCTCTCTCCAACATGGAAAAAAACTAAATGTTTATCAAATATTGCAGGAAAACAAAAATCTTTAAACATCTGAGTGGAAGGATAGCATAAAGTTGGATGGCCTAAAATACTCAAAAGCAAGAAAGAATTCTCTAGAGGCCAAAAGTCTTCTATAATGCCAAAAGTATACTGTTACTTCAAACTCCAGTGGTCAGATATGTCTCCACATCAGCATTGCCCCAATACCAACGCACCCAGACTGGCATAAAGTACAGTGCATGTACCTACCATGAAACCCTATTCTGATCCTAAGACTGTATCTCTCCATAGGGCTAAGAGAGATGTCAGTGTTTTGTTCTTGGGCCTACTTCCAGCTGCATATCTGAATCCTTGTCCTGCAATGGAATATTCCATAGCTACAGCTCCCACTCCCCAAAGTCACCTGGATCTTGGACAAGTTGTTATGCTTACAAAGCTGTGTTGTACAGAGGGCTGGCTTGCTGCTGCAGCCTGGTTCTCTCTCTCTCCCTGGTGCTAGGGCCTGCGGGCAGGGTGTGTGTTAGTCAAAAAGGAGGCGATGTATAAATGAGATATTTTATTGTAGGAAAGAGAAAATAGGTTGGTCAAGTAGAGAGAAGGAAAGGAGAGGAAGGAGAGAAGAGAGAGAGAGAGAGAGAGAGAGAGGGGAAGAAAGAAAGAGAGCAAGAAGACAAGAGAACAAAGAGCAGGAAAAAAGGAAGAAGGCAAGAGAGGAAGAGTAAAAGAGGAAAGAGGGCAAGAGAAGAGACAAAGAGCAAGAGAGAGAGGAGGGGCAAACCACCCCTTTTATTGTATGAGGTATGGCATGCCAGGCTGTGGTCAAATGACTGGGGGAGGGTCCAGCTAGAATGCTGGGAGCTTGGGGCATTGTCTGCCTGATAGAGCACATATCTCCTGCAGGGGCAGCTGTGAGGGGTTGTGACTGAAGCAGGAGCCAATGACTCAAGAGTTATAGCTGAGCTCCTTCCACCCCCTGCAAGCAGAAAACTGCCCACTGAGGCTCCAGGGCTCAAGGCCAAATACTCGACTGAGCCTAAGTTACCTGAGCAGACCACTGCTCCATAAAGATGCATTTCAGGAAACTGCCAAGACAGGCTCTAAAGCACGCTCACCTTTAGCCTTTGCTGGCCTTTGTCATCTCAACAACCATGATGTGGGCATCTGGAAACCTGCTGCCATGCTGTGGGAGCCCTGTCCTTTTTAACTTAAGATCTTAAGAATTGACTATGTCTGTTTGCCTCTGCCCTGACATGCTGCACAGCTCACAAAGAAGAAATAATGGATTATGTCATCGTTGGTGCACAAAGTTGCTCCTAATCATATGATTGTTTTCCAATTGTAATTGTTGAGGACAAAGAGATGAGGGGAATTATGTTCATGACACTGTGAGACCAAGTTCCAGATTCCCGTGAGTTAATTATTGAGTTGTCTTCCAATTCACAGTATAAGCTTACCTATAAACTAACCTAAAACCTTATTTTAACTTTTAATTTAATAATCTCTTAAAGAGAATTCAGCTTTCATATTGTCAATACATGATCACACTTCTATCTTTGTCCTGGGAATAATACACAAAAGAAAATACTACTGATTCATAAATAAAAAGTACATAAAACTGGGGGCTTGTGAGATGGCTCAGCAGTTAAGAGCACTGACTGCTCTTCCAAAGGTCCTGGGTTCAATTCCCAGAATATCACATAGTGGCTCACAAACATCTGTGATGGAATCTGATGCCCTCTTCTGGTGAGTCTGAAGATAGCTATAGTGTACTCACATACATAAAATAAATTTTTTTTAAAGTACATAAAACTGGATAATATATAAGCTTTTGTAAACTTCCCTCTCTGCTCAGTTAATAGAGACTACTCATGATTACAACATCTTAGGAAAAATAAAATTAAGAGGTGCTGACATCTTACATTACAAATTTTTAAGTCCTAGGAAGCAAGCTAGGAGAGGTTCTGGATTTTAGAGACTCTCTACAGGGAAGAGGTCTCTCTTACACATGTTTTAAACTATGACAGATTCCAACTAGATTTATACCTCAAATGTATTTACTTATCTTGTAATCTGTCAACAATTATAAAACCATAAGCAATAAAATATTTCCCTGCTGTAACAATTGCTAATAATAAGATCCCTAAAATATGAAACACTTCTGGTCCGCAGCATCTCTAAGAAGGAACAGTCAATCTGTTGTTGATGGCAGAGAAAAGGGACCAATCTCTTTAATCAAGTTTCTAAAAAAAAAATGAGTACTTTTAAAAACCAGTAATTAAATAAATATGGGCAAAGGATATAATAGAACAATTCAATGAAAACATTTAAACTCAGTCACAGAAATGCAAATTTAAATTTCTAACTTATCATTTTAGTTAGAAAGAAAAAAAAGCAGTTGCTGACACTGTTACAGATACCACATAGTTTAGGAGAGAGCTGCCATCTTGTGTCCCCACATGTGTGCACCTTATCTCAGCTGATCTGCCCAAGACCTCCTGAGCATGAATCTTAGTACCCTGGCAGCTCCACTTCCTCGCCAACAAGATGAAAGAGATGATCATGACCCAGGAAAACCTCGCCAGACTGCAGGCACAAGTGTGCATTGGTGGGAAAGGAAATGCTTGTAAAAGAAGGTGGTTTGTAGGGCAGTGGTGGCGCAGGCCTTTAATCCCAGCACTTGGGAGGCACAGGCAGGCATTCCAATAACATTGTTTTCAGGTTTTCTTTATCAATGTCAACAGTTGGGAGGTGGGAAAAACAAGAAATAAGGTGTCCTGGAAACAGAGAGAAGAGTGGAAGTAAAGAGATACCATATACATTATTATTTTATAAATTATGCTAATGCTTAATAATTAATACATATGTGTGTGTATAGAGAGAGAGAAAGATAGATGATAGCTCAGAAACTCCTTGTAAAGTATATGAAGATTTTTATGACCCAAAAAAGCAACATGCATGTCAGAGATTGTGGTTACAAATGAAAAAGAATTACTAAAAAAATTAATGTATTAAATTAAAAGCAAAATACCCAAGCAGTATTTTTATAGCCCCTTCTCTTAAATGTCAACTTTTCCCCTCTTACATTCTGATGCAGACTTCATTTTTAATGACTCAAACTGACTAAGAAGCATCAGGATGCTCAGGAAGCATAACCAATTATAACCATAGGAAAGACATTAAGCTTAAGAGCACTCACCCATAGTCCCAACTCTTCAGAAGTCTGAGAGAGGAAGACTGCTTGAGCCTAGAGTTCAAGAATGTAGCAACATAGCAATGTCTGCTTGAGACACAGTAACATATTTCCCACACAGAAGCACACCCAAGTCAGTGAGCCTGAACATCTCAAAATTCTGGGCTTGTTTGTTTGTTTGTTGCCAGTTTCGTGATTTTTGTGTATGTGTTTTTTATCTTCGTGGGAGTATATGCGTGCGTGTGTGTGTGTGTGTGTGTGTGTGTGTGTGTGTGTGTGTGTGTGTCTGCGCATGCGCCCCCCCCCTCCTCCTCCTCCTCTTCCTGTTTGACAAACCGACTGTGGTGAGGTGTTGAACCGTGAGCTTCAGGCATAGTATAGGCAAAGCACAAAGTAAGACCCCAACCCTAAAATTCATAATTATCCTCCTCCGTATCTCACCACCAGGAATCCCATGCTGAGGCCCGTAGCTCAGCTCATGCCCTTGAAATCTACACAAGCCTTCATGGAACACTTATCATAAGACCTCCGTGAAATTCCATCATCAACTAAGCACTTTTTATTATAAGATTATTTGATTTTAGTAACCAGGAGCTAAAATCAGTAACACATGGAGGATATGAGAAGCACTTCTTGCTCAAAATTTACCTGTTTGGTTCCAACTCTTATCAGCACCATTCTACTGCATCACCAAAAGCCCCTCAAGAACATTTTATCTGGGCTTGGTGCCGCATGCCTTTAATCTCAGCACTGAAGATCCAGAGGCAGGAGAATCGCTGTGAATTTGAGGACATTCTAGTCTACTTAGGGAGTTCCAAGATCTTATCTTTAAAAACAAAATTATTTAACCATCTTAGTAACCCCAATACAAAACCGCCATAGGTCCTCACAACCTTCAAAGTAAATGTTCCATCATTTGATCCATTCTGGCACATTTATTTTTCTTAGTATTATTATTTTATGTGTCTGGGTGTTTTACCTGCACGTATGTCTATGTACCACGTATTTGCCTAGTGTCCACAAAGTCAGAAGAAGGCATTTACCTAGAACTAGAGTTATAGACACTTGTGAACTGTCATGTAGGTGCTGGGAATCAAACTCAGGTCCTCTATAAGAAAAGAAAATGTTCTCTACCACTAAGTCATCCCTCCAGCCCTCTACCACATTTCAGAACACCTCACCTCCCATTTTATTCCATATAGGTTCCTGTTGGTTATAATGATATGGACATTAAATGGTCCCAAAGGCTGATGTATTAAAGGGTTAGTAATGACTGGTGGTGCTATTGAATGGAGTGGACCATAAATATGGTAAAGACCATCCTCAATAGATGGGTCAATTAGAGGTGATCAGTTATAAGGCAGGTCTGACTGGAGAAAGCCTGTCAATGAGGCTGCGTCTTTGGAGTACTTTACTTACTTACTACCTGGAGTATTTCTAAGTGACACCCTCCCACTCCTTCATACTTCCCCTCGAACTTTCAAAGTTTAGTATACCTCACCTCTACAGAAAGACACTTTCAGAGAGATCTAAAAAGAAAGAATGAGCGCCATCTCTCCAGCTTTAGAAATAGCACACATAAATCTAGCCTCTGCTGTTGTTTTTAGAAGCCAGGATACTCAGTAAGGCTGGACAAGAAACTTTCTTTAGAAATTTTAGAGTATGAACATATATCCTAAAAGGTTGAAAATGATTTAAACAAAGCCAAAAGAGGTGGTACATGCTTATAATCTCAATACTTGGGAGATATAAACAGGAAGATCAGGGGTTCAAGTCAACTATGATTCTCTAGTGAATTGGAAACATAGATTACATGAGACCCTAACTTCAAAAAAGAAAAAAAAACTGTTTAAACAAAAAGAATTATAATAATTAAGTCAATATTCAAAAAGTTTCAACACATACTAGAAGAGCTTTAAAATAATTAGAAAAGTAAACAGAAACAGTAAACAATAAACAGATGCAAACTGTCAAACTAAGAAAAAAACAAAATTATATATAAGTAATAAACCAAACTTTTGAAAAACTCGGCATCTTTTGAAAAATATAAACCAAGCCCCTTTCGTCACCACTAACAGGTTGTCCATGGGCGTGGGGAGGTTCAGGCCCACTGGTAGAGCACTTACCCAATGCTCGTAAGGCCCTGGGCTCAGTGAGCTCCAAAGACTGAAAGGGGAAACATGGAGAGGGAGACACTGTCATGTATCCTCTGGCATCTAAGTAAATGGGTTTCCCACTCAAGAAAAGCAAAGACTTTAAAAGGTTTTTGTTTCCCCTAGATTCTCTAGCCCCTCCATCAAAATAAATGCATTTTCTAAAAGCAACAAAGTAGAATGTAGTAAACTGACTGTCTCACACTAAACAATGAAGTTATTTCCCACCTTGAAATTTTATCCAATAGCAACACACTCACAGAAGCATTCCAGTGTCATATTCTCCCTCGGTTTGGATTACATGGATTCACTTTCTGTAAGTTAATAGTTTAGCCAGGTATCTTGGTATAGTGTTAGGACTAACAAACTTAAAGAGCAAAAACTGCCATTGTAAAAAGATGTCAATAAATCACTTTTGTTATCAAGTCAGATTAGATTTTCTTATTGTAAACTAGTGTTTTAAAAGAAGCAAATTATATAAAAATCAATACTGTCCTAATAACTACAGGACAATGTGTTAAAACAAAAAGATGGGGGAAGAAATGGCTCAGTGGTTTAGCCACTTGCTGTGCAAACAGATGAGTGTTCAGATCGCCAGATCCCATGTACACATTGTGTGGATGTGATAGGGGATCCCTGATGCAAGCTAACAAGAGACACTAGCCATATTGCTGAGCTCTGGGCTTGATACAGAGATTCTGCCTCAAAGGATAAGGTGGAGGACAATCCACTAGGAGTCTAGACATCAACCTCAGGCCTCCACACCCAAGCAAATATACACACATATGCACACACACACAAATGCAAATGTGCATACACACACAAAGAGGACATACATATACACATGAAAAGTGGGAAGGGGTGTCTAGGGACAGGCAAAGCTGTTGAAACAGTCAAGGCTCCTGTCATATATCATCTGGGGACCTGAGCCGGATCCCCAAAACCCATTTAAAGTGAAAAGACATAATCTACATCACAAAGTGGTCCTCTGACTGCAACAAGCATGACAATCACAGATCAATGACCCACAAACACAGAATAGTAATAAAATGTTTAAAGATTGATAAATAAAAATGTGTTCAAATATTTACCAGATGAGTTATTATTTAGTTTCCTTTAATATACATTAGCTATAATGGCACACACATTTAGTTCCAGCATGTGGAGGCAAAAGCAAGGCAATCTCTGTACGTTTGGGGCCAACCTGGTCTACATAGTGAGTTCCAAAACAGTCAGAGCTACATATTGAAACCCTGTCTCAAAAAAATACAATTGGACTAAGGGTATATAGCACAGTGGTAGAGCATTTGCCTGCATGTGCCAGGCCCTGGATTGCAGCCCAGTACCACCAAAAATAAAAATAAACTCTTTAAAAAAGAAAAGAAAACAAAGAAAAAGATCAAACACCTATCCTGCTTAGTTATGCTTTCACTGGGAAACTTTATCACTACAGTGCCTAGTCCACAGCTCGCTTTACAATGCCTACCTAGCCCACTGTAGAAAGGAGCTAGGAGGCTGGGGCCACACCCTGGATCACACAATCATCATTTAGTTCATTATCAAAGAACAACTCTATGTAAAACTAGACTGGGGACACAAGACAACGCAATTCTGTACAATGACTATCTGAGGAGTTGCATTTTAAAAATACAAATTGTTTTTAAGAGAGATGAATTGGGGACTGCAGGGGTGGCTCAGTGGTTAACAGCACTTGCTGCTCTCCCCAAGGACTCAGTTCCCAGCACCCACATGCAACCTAACACTATCTATAACTCCAGTTCCACAGGATCTGATGCCCTCTCCTGTCCTACATGGGCTCCAGTCAGTATGTGGTACACATACATACATGCAGGCAAAAACACTCATAAAAACAAAAAAAATATTCTTTTTTTAAAAGGATGATTAATGCTATTGTGATTTGTTTTGTTTGGAAAAGTCTTTATCATTTAAAGACAGACACTAACTGACATATTCACAAATAAGTAGGAATAGAATGGATGGAATAAGAATGGAAGGAAAACACATTACTGTTAGATGCGATTAGACATAATAATTAAGATATTTGCCGGGCAGTGGTGGCGCATGCCTTTAATCCCAGCACTTGGGAGGCAGAGGCAGGCGGATTTCTGAGTTTGAGGTCAGTATGGTCTACAGAGTGAGTTCCAGGACAGCCAGGGCTATACAGAGAAACCCTGTCTCGAAAATCAAAAAAATAATAATAATAATTAAGATATCTGGATAGTAAGAATTCATAAATGTAAAAGCCATGCTTTTATAATTTTTAAATGAACATAAAACAAAATGATAAAATATTATCAAGATACTAATGAGGTCACTAAGGAGAACCATAACTGTAAAGCCCTGCACATACACAGAAATGTGACAGCTTCAATCAATCTTTAATGGCACTAAATTAAAAATTAACCAAAATTACCTTTAACTATCAACCATGAAAAAAAAAAACATACAAGAACAAATATAAGAACAAATCACTTCAGATGATCAACAGACCTAATCAAGCAGCAATGGAATAAAAACTAGGGATAATATTTATGTTCTGTAAGCAAAATTAACAATAAGACATCTGCAAAACAAAAGGAAAAATAGAAAGGATCCAAGGCATATACTTCAATTTTGTTGTGAAATTAAGACCACTCCAAAAAAACAAAGTCCAGAGTGAGAGATGTAGCTCAACTATACAGTGTTTGCCTAACACATATGAAACCCAGGTTCAACCCAGTGGCGCATAAAAATCGGGCATAATGCCATACATCTATAATACTAGTATTAAGGAAGTGGTAGACAAAGACCAGAATTTAGAAGCTAGCCTAGCCTACATACTACCTTATCAAAATAATAATAATAATAATAATAATAATAATAATAATAATAATAATAAACTATTATAATAATATAATAATTATATAATAATAATAATAAACTATATATGCAGAAACATTGTCAGCTTAAAGAACCAGAGTCATGCTGACAGAGCAAAATGAGAGGAATGGGGCTGGAGAGATGGCTCAGTGGTTAAGAGCATTGAGTGCTCTTCCAGAGGTTCTGAGTTCAATTCCCAGCAACCACATGGTGGTTCACAACCATCTGTAATAGGATCCAATTTCTTCTTCTGGTGTGTCTGAAGACAGCTAGTGTCTCTGTGTGTGTGTGTGTGTGTGTGTGTGTGTGTGTGTGTGTGCGTGTGTGTGTGATATTAAAATCTTAAAATAAATAATAATAATAAATGAAAGGAATGGGTTTGAGGGGAAGCTCAGTTGGTAAAGTACCCCCTCTCACCACTGGGACCAAAGTTCAGTCTCCAGCACTGAGGAAACCAAGACTGGCAGGTCTCTGGAACTCGCTGGCTGGTCAGTCTAGCTCATCCAGAGACCCTCCAGGCCCAGTGAAAAAGCAAGGTTGACAATTCCTAAGGATTGACCGGAGGAGGCACCTCTGGCTTCCGAAATGCATATATAAAAACATGCATGAACACCTAAACACACCTACACACATACAGAGGAGGAGGAGGAAGAGGAGAAAAGGAGGGAGGGGTGAGGGAGGAAGGGAGGAAGGGAGGGGAAAAATAAGGAACAACTTTTAGACTCCCAAAAATTCTGCAGGCAAGAAAAAAGGCTGAGACTCCACAGTTGGAATGACATGCCATATATCAAAAGAGATTCAACAATTTTAATAGATTTTCCACTCGCCTGGGGGATGCCAACACATGGGAAATAAAGGAAAGTAATTCAGATAACAGATCTAAGAACTAAAAGGCAGGACCAAAAGCCTGGGAAATTATTGCTAGCTTAAGATCTAACCTACTTTCAACATCAGCCTGGCTGGGTTTTAGAACTGCTATAGACCAGTTCTCATTCATTTTCCCTGCTTAGGAACAGAAATTTATCTAGCAGTTATTTAATACCAATGTACCACTGTACGCTGGTGTTGGAGAATGATCTACAGAGCCTTAGAGGAACTACTCAGAAGAAACAAAAAAACAAAAAACAAAAACAAAAACAAAAACAAAAAACTTTAGGAAAGCCTAAGGAATCTTAAGTACTACTTAGCCTGAAGGGTATAAAATATAAATTTTTGTTTTTCTTCTTGTTGAGAAATGTTTATTTTATTTTATGTATATGAGTGTTTTGCCTACATGTAATGTAACACATGTGTGCCTAGTATTCTCAGAGGTCAGAAGAGGAATTCAGATCCCCTGGAACTGGGGGTAAGGATGGTTATGAGCAACCATGTGGGCGCTGGGTCCTCTACAAGAGCAACAAGTGCTCTTAACAGCTGAGCCAATTCTCCAGCCACATGCGATAAGATTTTGAACTTCAAGCTTTGTTCTAATGCAAAAAATACTGTAAGATTCCATGTTTTTGAGTTATAAATTATGTGTAATATTGTAATGTAACATAAATTTGTTCCATTAATATATAACTGGCAGGCTAGAAATAGTTCCATTCCAGAGCTAGAATAACCTGAGTTTAAGGCCAGCCTGGACTACATAAGCAAAACCCCATTTTTAAAAAAGCTGAAAGGTCATTTGCCAGTGGCTGTGCCTGGTAATTCAAAAACAACTCTTTTCGGACATCAGATAACAAGCAGACTTGGGCTTGGATCACTGAAACAGGAGAAACAAGGTAAGATTATCCCAATTTTGTTCCTAGAGGTACTTTGCAACTCATGGGGGAAGGGGGTGCTCCCCCAAAGCTTCACTGAGTTGAAAAGGCATCCATCTGAGTACAGAGAGACTACACTGGCTGAAACTCAAGAAGATCCCATGAGTATCTGATTGAACGCTAACCTGAATAGACATTCCATGAGACAACATCACCAACATCACAATTAGTGTAATGTAACCTGAAAACTTCCCACTAAGCACCGAGAGTTCAAAGTCTAAATTATGTCTACTTTGTGATATAGCAATTAGAAGGTACAGTATATTCTTAGAGTTATTTCTCACATATCTCACCATAAGGAAACAAGTACTTAACTACAATATGTTAATGAACACTTGAATAAACTTTTCTCTCTCTGGTAGGAGAATACTGTGTTCACAAAGTACAAATTTAGATTTAATGGAAAACATAGATTAGGAAAAGGAATAGTACACAAACATTTAAATCAACTAAAAGACAGGTTTCAGGAGTTTTGGTAGAATTAGTATCTTCCAATTATTCTTACAAATTCATCACTAAATGCTATTTTGTTTCAGAAATACAAGTTCAAATTTATCTATAATTCTTAAACAAGTATCAACATTAAAAAATTTTGCTCCAATGTTTTTCACAGTTTTTCAAGTATGGACATTTTTAACAAAATTACTTTCAGTCATAAAACTATATACACATTTCCACAAATCCCACTTTCACTCAAATTTCATTCAGATAAATCCTATTTCCTCATTCACAGTTAAAAGAACAACTTAAGAAGTAAAGGGACACACTGCACTTTAAGCTAAGAATATCACAGTAGCTAATTAGTAAAAATTATTTTTGATCTTTTTGTAATTGATTTTAAACATAAATCAATTTATCTTTCAGTTCAATTTTCAACTACTTTACCACTATTATAATTAGTAAATCTTTCAATATTCAAAGGCTGCTTATAGTCATTAACCCATATATTTTCATCTGTTATTTAAGATGATAAATCTTTAATCTACTCACCCAAGTGCAATTTAGCACACTTCTCCAGGCTAACGCAGAGCACACAAATGAGCCTCTTTTACCATCTCCTCCAGAGTTCCTCTAGGACAGTGGGTCTCAACCTTCCTCATGGAACCCCTTAATATAGTTCATGTCATAGTAATAACCCCCACCATAAAATTATTTTCATTGCTACTTCATAACAGTAATTTTGCTACTGTTATGAAGCATAATATAAATATCTGTATTTTTTGATGGTGTTAGGTGACCTCTATGAAAGGGTCAATGAAAGCCCAAAGGGTTCACAACCTACTGGTTGAGAACCACTGCTCTAGATGTCCCATAAGCTTTTCTACATTTTTTATCTTTGAGATTAAAACCATGCCCGGATTTTATTGACCTTTCTTATTCTAATTATCTTCCTTATACATTTTCTAATACAAAATATGTAACTCTCACTTCCTGAAAGTATACAGGAAATTCATTCATTACTCATGTCATAAATTCATTATATGGTGAAGGCTGAATTTTCCAATTTATTCTAGATCTTACATACTACTTTATTGTCTGCCATCATCAGACTAATTTAAAGTACTTAGGAGAGAGGGATTTATAGGTTTGTGCCAAAGACCAGCCTCTGCTTGGAGAGGGGTTCCTAAGAGAAGGGGTGTCTGGGAGAGGCAAAACAAATGACTGAAAGTCAAGTTGTGGGTTCCAAGCTGACAGCCTATGTTCTGCTCACGACAGCTTTCCAGACTGCTCACTCACAGTGCATCTGCCTCTGTTCTTTAGATCTGTGAAGCTCCTTATACAAGTCACATTGCAGCCTTATATTCTGCACAGCTGAGAATGTATATACTTTTGAACTCATGTTTTCAGCATTCTTTTCCATAGTCTTTTAAGAGGTGTCCTGAAGGTCACAGTGTTCTACCATTTTGTTGAGACATTAGCCACATCCTCGACTCCCGGATTCCTGCTGTCTCTGACTATCATGGAGTCATTAATGTTGGCAGGGAGGATATTCCTCAAAGGAGGAAAGTGAAGTAAAAAAAAAAAATATATATATATATATATATATATATACACATATATATATGTGTATATATATATATATATATATATATATATATATTATACAAACAAGCCTTACACCCACAGCAACTATCAACACTCATGAAGGCCCACACCCTGCTGGCTCTGCTCCAGGGACAGGAACCATGTCACCTGTCCCTGCCATGGCTGAGCAGGTTTGTCAATCATGAGATCTTATCGTGTTGCCTAGGCTGGCCTTGAATTCTTGGGCTCAAATAATCTTTCCCTCTCATACTCTGATAAAGCTAGGACCACAGTTACATTCCACCTGTGAGAGGTGAGAGGCCAGCTTATGATCCTTCCAGTTTATTATTGCAAGTATACTAAGGAAAGAAAGCTAGACAACCAAGTTTAAAAATTAAATGTCAAGGAGATGGAGATGGAGCTCAGAGACAGAACACATATTTGCACGCACAATGTCTGTGCTAGCTAGTGTTTTGTCAACTTGACACAAGATTCAGTCACAAATTTGATTCCTACCACCACCAACAAAAAAAGGGGGAGGGAGAAAAAAAGGTTACAGTACAGTACATCTATTGTTCAGACAGAAAGAATCCAATTTTACTCTTAGAGAAATCTCCCTTAAAATATAAAAGGTTTACCTGAGATTTTTGTTTGCCAAAAAGATATATTCATGGGATAAAAGTATATAGAAAGATGTCTTTGCAATTTGTATAATTTTTACCATCACATTTCTAGTTTGGAAAGGAGCTGAAGAAAGATCATTAAGGTAGGTCAAATACATGGCTAGAGAAGACAAAAGGTGAACAATGAACCCGCAGAATGTGGAGCAGGGCTTATCAGTGAAAGCAAGTGAGTCAGGAGATGGAATGTAACAGAAGAGACCTGGCAATCCACCAGGCTGAAAGGCAAGCTAAATAGCCACACTGTGACCTGTGCATTCATACAAATGAGGGCCGCAAACCAGCAACGCTGAGAAAACAGAACACAAGATAATTTCCCAAGAATTATCCATTCTGAGGACTTTTTCCACTTTGTTTTAAAAGTTTCCATTCCAAATTACTGCCAGTGCATGTGACTCAGTGAACATTTTCTTGCTTTAAATGTATTTGTTGAGCCACCAAATACAGAAACAGAACTGAAACAGCATTGTTGCTCAGTATACTTCCAAATCTGCAAAAAAATAGTTCACCACAAGTGGATTCAGTATTGCCAGGTCACCTCCAAATTTCTTTTCTTTTTTTCTAAAGATTTATTTATTTTATGTATGTGAGTACACTGTAGCTGTACAGATGGTTGTGAGCCATCATGTGGCTGTTGGGAATTGAATCTTTAGGACCTCTGCTCGTTCCGGTCAATCCTGCTCGCACCGCACCGGTCAACTCCGCTTGCTCAGGCCCAAAGATTTATTATTATATCTAAGTACACTGTAGCTGTCTTCAAACGCACCAGAAAAGGGTGTCAGATCTCATTATGGGTGGTTGTGAGCCATCATGTGGTTGCTGGGATTTGAACTCAGGATCTTTAGAAGAGCAGTCAGTGCTCTTACCCGCTGAGCCATCTCGCCAGACCCTCCAAATTTCTTTTCTAAAGTGTTAAAAATTAAAGTCTACCATGTTACATATTTCCTTTTTTCCATCAATATGAAAAATAATTTTTTGACTGATGTGGTCAGACACATCTATGATCCCAGCACAGGGAGAAGAATTGCCACAAGTTGAAGGCCAGACTTAGCTACAGAGCAAGAATGTCTCAAAGTTCCACCCACAAAAGAGGTCTTTATAGTAAGTAAGGCCCTGTCCAGTCACATACAATCAAACCTCCGAGGAACTAGCAGCAGCTTTGGGTGCACATTTTTTAAAAACATCTGAAATGAATACCTCCTTGCTGCTGACAAGACAACCTGAATACAGCAGAGCTGAGAGACAGGGTGAGGCTCAACCTACATACAGCACCACCCTGCATCTATCTGTTAGATATTAGAGAATTATAACAGGTCTTATCTGTGACCCACTACCCCAACCTGAAACCATTACAATTTTATGGAATCTAAAAAAAAAAAAAGTGTAATGGTTTTGCCCTGTCCTACTTATTCATTCTTTTAATTTATTAATACTTACTGGTAGATACATGCTAATTTCTAGGGATATCAAGAGTATAAAACATGTCTTCAAGGGCTGGCGAGATGGCTCAGTGGGTAAGAGCACTGACTACTCTTCCAAAGGTCCTGAGTTCAAATTCCAGCAACCACATTGTGGCTCACAACCACCCGTAATGAGATCTGACTCCCTCTTCTGGCGAGTCTGAGGATAGCTACAGTGTACTGTGTATAATAATAAACAAATTTAAAAAAAAAAAAAAAAACACATCTTCGAGTAAAAAAATGTAGACCTTAATGTATATAATTCCTAATGACAGGACAACTGTCCAATTAAATTGTTGTTTTAAGTTGGTCCTCTAAACTATGCCCTTCATCCTTTTGCTATTTTGTGAGGTTTTCATGGCATAAAAACTGTGTGCCATACAATTCACCTGTGTGTTCAGAGTTTTTAGTTTATTAAAAAGTACACAATCATCACCAGTATCTAGTTTTTTGAGGTGCTTATTTGTTTCTGAGACAAGGTCTCACTAAACAACTTTGTCTCACCTAGAACATGGACCTATTTTCTGACATTATGGATTTCCCTATTCAGAATAATTAATAAATACTATAAATGATGTAAATATTTAATATAAATATAATTTAATATTAATATACAGACAATAAGTATAATGCCCTTGCAGTGTTCTTTTTTCCTTCACTTTGCATAATGTTTTTTTTAAAGATTTATTTTATTTATTTTATGGGTATGAGTGTACACTGTAGCTGTACAGATGGCTGTGAGCCAACATGTGTGTGGCTGCTGGGAATTGAACTCAGGACCTCTGCCGGCCCTGCTCGCTCCGGCGTAGTTCACTGTAGCTGTCTTCAGACACACCAGAAGAGGGCATCAGATCTCATTACGGGTGGTTGTGAGCCGCCATGTGGTTGCTGGGATCCGAACTCAGGACCTTCGGAAGAGCAGTCAGTGCTCTTACCCACTGAGCCATCTCGCCAGCCCCCTGCATAATGTTTTTAAGGCTCATTCACAGTACAGTATCTATACTCCATTCCTTTTTGTATCGATGTGTTTTCAGATAGAAGAGGAAACAAAAGTATCCTTGTACAGCATCAACCACTTTAGCACTCAAATCAATATACATAGCTATCTTAGTCTTCAGGAGTATTGTTAAGAAGTCTAAACAAGCTAATGTTTTAAACTAACATTGTCCTAGTTTGCTTCTCTGTTGCTTTGAAAAACACTAAGCAAAGCCCCTTGGAGGAGGAAGGGTTTACCTGGCTGACAAGCTATAGTTTCCATCATCAAAGAAAGCCAAGGAAGGAACTTCAGTGCAGCAACAGAGGCAGGGACTGAAGCAGAGACTGCGGAGGAACCTTGCTTACTGGCTTGCCTCCTCTAGCTTGCTCAACTACCTTTCTTATGCAGCCCAAGCCCACCTGGCCATGGTGGCACCACCTATAGTGGGCTGGGCCCTCCTACATCTGTTAACAATCCAGAAAATGCCCCACAGATATGCCAAGGGCCAATCTGATGAAGGCAATCTCCTCTGTTGAGATTATTCTCTTCCCAGGTATGCCTAAGTTTGTGTTAAATTGACAAAAACTAACCAGCACACAGCTAAAACATAAATTCATGTTTAATTCTAGAATGAAACCAATGAGGTAAGCTCTACCAAGAAACTATATTTAATAGCAAAAGTAATGATTTTATGTTAGTTGGGGCAATGTAAATTGCTCTTCAATTTTTTTAATTATGGCCAAGAGAAAAATATTGATTAATACTTATTTTAATCTGGAGATTGATGTGGTTTAATAGGCATATTTGTATAACCTTATGTGAGAAAATGAAGACGAGAATGATAGTTAGTGGCCAGGCAGTGGAGGTGCGTGCCTTTAATCCCAGCACTCGGGAGGCTGAGGCAAGCAGATTTCTGAGTTCAAGACCAGCCTGGTCTACAGAGTGAGTTCCAGGACAGCCAGGGCTACACAGAGAAACCTTGTCTCGAAAAACCAAAAAATAAAAATTAAAAAGATAGTTAGTGATCCAAATATTTTTTATAATCCTCCACTGGGGGGGGGGGACTTTACATTCATTCAGTATAATGAATATGTAAATATTATAACCACATATACTTTAAATACATAAAAGTACATACTTTATAGTACTAACCCATGTTCTAAAATTATTTACAATATGGAAACAAACATACTTTTAATCATGCTTTTAGAATCTAAAGATTATGCTTTAAACAGAACTAAGCCACCTTAATTCATTAGAAGGTAAAAGATTTGAAAGCAGTCAGAAAACTGGTTCAGCAGGTAAGAGCACCTGCCATGCAAACCTGACAACCTGAGTCAACAGCTGGAGCCCACACTGGGAGGCAAGAACCAACTCCTGAAAGCAGGCCCCTTACTGCCACAAGCACACAATGGAAAGTGTACACACACGTATATATGCACACACAAAGTATAATAAATTATAATGTAATAATTAAATATAATGTTATCAAATATATTACATGCTTCTATATAAATATAATTCATATGCTTTACATGTTTTAGTTATATAATTATACACATCATATAATATTGTGTTATGATGTATAATACCATAAATTACAATAAATATCATAAATTTTAAATTAAAAAATTAAAAATATAAAAGGAAATATTCCAATCACATATGGTGACACTCACTTTTTATTTTATTTTATCTTATTTTATTTTATTTTATTTTATTTTTGGTTTTTTGAGACAAGTTTCTCTGTGTAGCCCTGGCTGTCCTGGAACTCACTCTGTAGACCAGGCTGGCCTCGAACTCAGAAATCCGCCTGCCTCTGCCTCCCAAGTGCTGGGATTAAAGGCATGCACCACCAACACTCAGCAGTGACGCACACTTTTAAACCCAGGAATTGGGAGGCAGAGACAGGCTGATTTCTGTGAGTTCAAGGGCAGCTTGTTCTACTCAGTAAGTTACAAGAGAGTCAGAGCTACATAATAAGACCCTGTCTAAAAAAGAAAAGGGAGGGAGTATTCTAGTACTTCATATTTATTCCAAGTAGTTACAATACCCAAGTCTGTATAAAATTTTTTAACTAGTGGGCTAAAGAAATGGCTCAGCAGTTAAGAGCACTGACTGCTCTTCCAGAGATCCTGAGTTCAACTCCCAGCAACCACATGGTGGCTCACAACCACCTGTAAAGAGATCCAATGACCTCTTCTAATGTGTCTGAAGACAGTAACAATGTACTCACATATATAAAATAAATAAATCTTTTTTAAAAAATTTAACTAGCAAACAAAATGCTGTACAAAAAATTTTAAAATCATGTACACATCAGCTAATAATAAAACTGTGTAACAGTTGATCAATAAGCCAAATGCAATCCACATAGATTTGTAAAGTAGACATATTCTTGTACACTCATAGCCTCCAATCAGAGTCAGGTCAATTTTACTATGCTTTAGCAGATTATACTTTCATATTTTTCAAGATTCTTTACAGAGTTTTCAATCAGAGCTTTGATTGAAGTTTTTTTCTCATAAACTTCTTATCCTTTTACTGGGTATATATTAGAACTTAATAGAGAAAAAAGTTCTTTACAAAGCTATGCTTTAAGTAAATAGTTACAGACTACCAGCCATACTGTAACTTCCTATTTTACTTCCTAATCTTGGGTATTATTCATGGTTGAGACAATGCTATATACTAATGTATATACATATAAAGCATGTATAGAGACGTAAGGTTCTATGAATTTAGCAAAACTCCTGCCTCTTTTACTTACATCTTTGGGGATCAGGGGAGTACACACTGTGGTACACCTGTGGCAGTCAGAGCACTTTGCACATAAGCCATGCTGCCAACTCACTCTGCCCCCTGCCTCCGTAACTGTCAAAAGATGCTAAAACATGATAAGAACTAAAATATAAGCAGCTCTGGTAAAATTAGTAAGTGATGAAATGAATGAGAAGGGTAGACTGGCAAAGCAAGTTTTCTAAACCAATCAGTGAGTATCACCAACCATGGGGTAGCCTTTTTTTTGTTCCACTGAAAGTAGCAAAAATATTAGGAAAGCAAAATTGAAACCTACCCAGCCACCTTTTGAAACCTGAAAAGAGAGATATTATCGGCTAGAAGGCTAAGGAAGTTTCCAATTCCAAAATATAAATTTCAAGGAAAAACACAGGCAGCCCAGGGGACCACTTCTCCCTGCCCTAGGGAAGACAAGGAGAAAGAATCTTTGTGGAAATTTCCACCTGAGTCTATAAGCATAGAAGGAGGAGGAAGAGGAGAAGGATCAACCAATCAACTAACATAGTACACTGTTGGGACAGAGAGCAGAGAAGCCAACTGAAAGCACATTAGTCATAATTTGACTTTCCTCAGTCAAAATTATCCATCAAATTTTGGTCTATAGGTTTGCACATTGTCATATTTATATGGGAAGGATTATTTTTGTTTTTTTGTTTTGTTTTGTTTTATCCAGAATCAATTGCATGGCACTTCCAGACAAAATTAAGAAAATAAAGTATGCAACAGTTCCATTGATTTGTAGGACAAGACACTGTGATAGACTGTAATTTGTAGTTAAAAGAGTATTTTATCCAGAACTCCAATAATGATTGCAACTAAAATAAAAACACACCAAATCGTTCTCCAAATGCGAGTTATAATAAAGTGCTAAGAAATTTGTGTAGACGTCTCTAGTGTCACTAAAGATAAGGTACGCATTAAAAAAATCTCAAGATGAGACAAACGTACCCAATGAATAATTTCATTCATTTTGTTAAAAATTATCCATAATGTCAAACACTTCCTACCTCAAATGCATGGTCAAACTCTATGTCTAATCCCACCTGGAACAATTTTAAATCCAAAGCCATTTGAGAGACAAAGAAGTAAAACTCTGTAGATTGCCTGCCTAGCTATACTAAGTTGTATGTTTGCTCACCAGCAACAAATAAACCAGGAACGGTGATATACAACTGTATCTTAGAGGTACAAGCAGGAGGATAAGAAGTTCAAGGTCATCCTCAGTTACATCCTGTACTGGCTGGTTTTGTGTGTCAACTTGACACAAGCTGGAGTTATCACAGAGAAAGGAGCCTCCCTTGAGGAAAAGTTTCCCTCTGTGAGATCCAGCTGTAAGGCATTTTCTCAACTAGTGATCAAGGTGGAAGGGCCTATTGTGGGTGGTGCCATCCATGGGCTGGTAATCCTGGGTTCTATAAGAGAGCAAGCTGAGCAAGCCAGCGAAACAAGCCAGTAAGCAGCATTCTTCCATGGCTTCTGCATCCACTCCTGCCTCCAAGTCCCTACCCTGTATGAGTTCCAGTCCTGACTTCCTTTGGTGATCAACAGCAATGTGGAAGTGTATGCTGAATAAACCCTTTCCTCCCAAACTTGCTTCTTGGTCATGATGTTTTGCACAGGAATAAAAACCCTAAGATTAATGGCAAAACTTGGCTGGGAAACATGAGACCTTGAGAAAGAAATCGAGTGAGAGTGAGTGCTAGGGATACAGACAAAATGATACGTTCTGGTCATCCTGAGCTCCATGGCGAGCCTGGAAAGATTAATGGAGCTCTAGGCCAGTGAGAGACCCTGCCTCAAAAAAAAAAAAAAGTAGACAGCACCTTAGTAACAAGGTCCAACTTTGTCCTTTGGCCTTTATACACACCACCACCACCACCACCACCACTTCCCTAGAGTTATGAAGATTAAATTAATAATCTAAGCCTGGGAGTGCAACATTCCAGTAAAACACTCAAGTGGCATGCTAAAGCCTGTTTAAGCTCCAGCACTACAAGATGGAGTGGTGGGAGGTGTTAACTATAGGTGAGAGTAGACATGAGTAAATCTTTAAAGCATTTAGCACATTTAGTCACCCAACATGTACTTATTGAGCACACAGTATGGTCAGATACTCTTCTAGGAGTCTACAGTAAAATAGCAAACAAACAAACAAACAAAAAGAATAGTCCCTATTCTCATGGAGCATATGCTCTAACACAGAAAACACAACAAATATCATACCTCATGGGGTCATGCTAAGACAAAAACAGCAGGACAAAGATAGGGTGACATGAAAAAAAACTGCTTTAGTAGTAATAAAATAATCTTTGGTAAGGGGACATCTAAAACAGAAACCAAAATAAAATGAAGGAAAAAATTAAACACAGAGAACTAGGGGAAGAAGTCAGATCCAGCCTGGCAGTACGATCACTAAATGTGCAGAAAAGTCTTTCTGGTTTATAATTCAAAAATGCTAACTTTCAGACAAAACCAGGCGTGGTTGAGCTAAAGGAATGAAAGGACAGCGCAGCTCTGGGGAGCATTGAAGACAGCACCTGCTCTGGGCTACCAACCCCCAGTGCTTTAGACTCAGGGTGATGTGAGAGAAAAGGGTACAAAGCTGGAGCCCAAGCAAGGTGAGCCATCTGAAAGGCAACACTCAGCGGGGGAACTGGAGAGAGAAAAGGAACAGCAGCCCTGGCATGGGAAGCATTTGCTACACTTGCTCTCAGGCCAAGCTGAGGACAGAATCCACCTGTGCAATCTAAAACCACTCAAACTGAAACTTCCGTTTCAAGGGTGGTACCAGACTGGGGCATAACAGAGCAAACTCCAATCTTGACAGGAGGGACCCATTTTAAATTCACATCTCAAGCCGTATTCATAAATTAAAACCCACAGAACATGAACTCAAAGTTTCTCTCCTTGTTTTATACTAGTGATTAAACTGGGAGCCTTAAGTACAACAGAGCTACCCACTGAGCCAGTGGTTCTCATGTGGGTCATTGGTTCTCATGTGGGTCATGATTCTTTTGATGTAGAAAGACCCTTTTACAAGGGTCAAATATCAACTATCTTGTATGTCATATATTTACATTATGATTCATAATAGTAGCAAAATTACAGTTATAATGTAGCATGAAAAATAATTTTACGAGTGGGGGTCACCACACATGAGAAACTGTATTCAAGGGCTGCAGCATTAGAAAGGTTGAGAAGCACTGCTCTAAGCCCATACAGTCACAATTTTTTTTTATATTTCATGAAACAGGAGCCAGCCTGGACAACATAGCAAGTTCCAGGCCTATAAAGCAAACATGGGAAGTTCCAGGCTATGAAGTGAAACCCTGTCTTGGAGAAAAAAGAAAGGGGAGATGGGGTACAGAACTTGGCCTTTACCCAGAAGAGAATTTTAGAAACTAAATCATCAAAATAGTCAGATTTTAACTTTTGATAAGCAGCTATATAAGGTTATTTGAAAGAAATGGGAGACTCAAAAAGATGGGATGGGGAAAAACAGTACTTTAAATGCACATGCAAAAAAAAAAAGTAAATATCCAAACTAATATTATAGCACCAAAAATACACAAGATGGAAAAGATTACTGCATATTCAGCATATTCAGCATGGTTCACCATATTTCCAAACACCAAGTTCAAATTAATGACCCAAAGTTAACACAGAAATGTCTAAATAAATCGCTATGCTCAATATAGCAAAAGAGCACAAAGGTTAAAAGTAGAAAAAATGCACTAGAAATGCTTTCATATGGACTAAATGAATTAGAAACCAACACCACCCAGAATTACACTTACACACTGGCACAACAGTATCCATCACTACAACTTAGAAAAAGAAGAAGAAAAAAAATCCTAATGAAAGATATATGAGAAACAGCACCTTTTCAGTGCTCAGTGTGGTCCCTAGGCTAGAAAAAAAAAATCACAAAAATATAGTCTTCTGTTTTCTAAGACACCCCAAAGACAGAAATAACAACTATATTTGTGAATTGTTAGAAAATACATTTGTGGGCTCAGAAAACAGGTGTTTTATAGCACTTGCACATACTAGACCCCAGGTTGAAGTCCAACCACACACAAAAGATGATAAAAAAAGAAAAGAATCAAATCAAAAACTAGAGAATATAGGTTGAAGAAATGGGTTACCTAGAAGCTAAAATGATTTATGCTATCAGCTCCATAAGACAAGGCCTGTATCTACTTGACTCATTGCTTTAGTCCCTGCACCCACTGGCTCACTGAGTGGAAATGTTTACTTGTTTCATAGTAAATTCACACTCTATCCTGTAAGAACAATCTTGCCCCAAAAATTTGAATAGGTGTAAATTTATTGAATAAATCTATCATAGAAGTAAATCCTACAGGAAAGCCAGTGCTGAACAGAGAAAGCCTGTTCTCGGAGGGAAAAAAAAGTAAATCAACTTCAGAAAAAGGTCATTTGAATCATGAAGACCCATGAATAGAGCTTTCAACACTAAAAATGACACCAGACTTGTCTTCTACAACTAAAAAATAAATATCATTGTTTTCTATTAATGTGCTCAACATGATCAACATATGAAGTAACAGAAATGATTAGGTCTTTTTTTTTTCCTTTGCTTTCTGTGGTGCTTGAGATCAAACTCAGGTCCTCACACATGCTAAGCAAATGCTTTACCACTGATCTATATATGCCTCAGCCCATATTCCAGACTTACATAATCAATATATAAGGTCATTTCAATACTGGAAAATAAATCTTTTTCCTTTTTTTTAATTTGTGTGGGTGTTTTGCCTGTGTTCATGCGTGGTGCTCTTGGAAACAAGAAAAGGGTGTCGAATCTCCTGGAATTAGAGCTACAGACAGTTGTGACCCGAAACATGGCTACTGAGAATTAAGAATCCTCTGGAAGGATAGCCCAGTGACCGTAAGCACTGGGCTATCTCTTCAGGCCTCTAAATTCATAAGCATAAGAATAAAAGAAAATCCAAGGCACTGAACAACAATGAATATGTTACTGATTCCACTTAATTTAAGTTATTTATTATGTTTACAAAACTACAGTTTTCCTAACACACTTTTAAGTTCTTTAAAGCAAACCAAAAGTAAAAACCACTGACATCTCGGGCAAATATGCCTACACTAAACAGGTTAAACAGGCCAGCTACCTTTCCAGACTCAAAGAACTCAGCTACATAACCAAGGGCATGCTCAGCCACTATTTAACTCCATAGGTCTCTGCTGTTATATACCACCAGCAGCTGTAGGCTTAGAGCTCAGGCTTTCCATTTCTTTAATCAGAATCTCAAAACTTTACTTAACTAGTTTGATGGCTGAATAAGAATGCCACCCAAAGCCTCATTTTTTAGTGCTTAGTCATTGGAAAGTGGCACGGCTTGAGAGGGATTAGAAGGTGTGGCCTTATTGGAGTAGGTATAACACTGTTAGAAGGAGCGTGTCACTTAGGGTGGACTTTGGAGTTTGAGAAGCTCAAGCCACCAGACTCAGTGGTGCTCCCCACCCCCCATGGTAGCCCTCTCCCACATCCCGTCCTGCTTGCAGATCCATATGTAGCACTCTAAGCTACTTCTCTAGCATCATGTCTGCCTGCCATGTATCCATTCATGACAACAAGACTAAACCTCCAAAAATGAAAGCAATCTACAATTAAATGTTTTCCTTTATAAGAGTTGGTTGTGGTCGTAGTGTCTTTTCACAGCTAAAGAACACCGAATAAAACACCTAGTGACTTAAGTACTTAAGTGCTTTAAGTAAGTTTTATCATTTATAAAGTGGATATTAAAATATAGCTTATAACTTTGACTATAAGCTATTACCTCCTACAGAACTACTAAAGAACAGAATAAAGCTGGGAATGATGACTATTGTGAAGTCAGGAGGATCAGAAGTTCAAGGTCTTCCTCAGCTACACTGTGACTTCAACACCAGTCTGAGCTATATATGTTCTATTGAAAATAAAGAGAATAATAGGAATATAGAAGTGATATTAGTTCATATACAACTCCTAACAAAATTCAGAGGAAAGCCTTAGCCATATATGAAAGGCATAAGAGAAGAGAGGCATAGAGATGTACAAGCAGTGCCTGCTTAATGACTTCAACACTCACTTTGCTTTTTCCACTACATTAAATGGTTCTCTAGCTGCAACAGGTGAAGAAATTGTAAATACCCCTTTGCTGTATTAGACAATCAGTCAATGCAGAAATCTACACCTTTGATCAAATTTTCAGGACTAGTTTTTTTTGTTTTGTCTTGTTGCTGTTTTGTTTTTAATGCTCTCTGAAGCTAAGGATGAACGCTAAGCTAGCGCCTCAAAGGAAATATAAACTCCACAATTGATACCACAGAAGTAACTGCAGTGCCTAGGTGAAATCTCACTAGCAGACTATTAGCATGACTTCCGAGTACCACTGGTATTCTGTATAAAGTTCTACAGGTTTACAGTGGCCCAATCCTGTACTCTGCCCCAGAAGTTCTGATACTCTAGCACAATCATGGAAACTATAGGCATTATGGTAGAATCATCAATGACATATACTAATAACATATTGTTAAGAAAGTGGAATAATGCATGTGTCTATTTGAATATTAATTTCATAGTAATCTAAGAAAATGAGTTGATGATAATACCAATAATATTTTCTAAGTAGCTCTATATCTTCTTCACTAATAATTTTTTTTCTTTTGTTGTTCTGTGTACTGTGTCAAGGTCTTGCTTCTGTGGCTCTGCCTAGCATGGAGTGCTACTATGGTGAACATAAGAACTTGGCCTTGGATCTCCAACTATGCCATGAAGAACCAGGAACCTTGAACTTGGAGTGACCTTCCTGTCTCTTGGCCTCTGCCTCCTGAATGCTGAAACTGCCACCACCCCCAGGCTCTTCAACATTAAACACTAATGAACAATTTTAAATCAGTGCCTGCTTTGTTTTAAAAATTATACTCTGACATCATATTTGAAATTGATTATCATATTATAAATATTTTTTAATTTTTGTAAATTAACATTAAATCAGCAATTTTAAAAATGATTTGTGTCTTAATGTTATATTAATGTACACATATACATATAGACATTAGACATATATATATGCATGCAATATATATACACAATATATTTGATAAGCTGAGATATTATTTAAGGTACCAAAGCTCAAAGAATGTAAAAACTATAATATACGATTTAGTACATATACTGCTTCATAAGAAGTATTTTTTCCAGAAGGAAAAAAAAAACAAATACTTCATCAGTCTCATCAGAGGTAAAATTATTTTAAATTCTTACAGCTTTATGAGACTCAATATAGTTTAAGTAAAAGTGTCATACCAATGAAGTCACTACACATTGAACAAAGATCTCTTTAGACAAGAGAACATCCTTTTCAGTTCCCACACAATAGATTCATCTCTAAAGAAACATAATTGCCAGGTGTGGTAAGCTAGACCAGCGATCCAAGAGCTTGTGAAATAGAAGGAAGATCAGGAAAAGTTCAAGGGCATCCTTGACTACAAAGAAGTTGGAATTCAGTCTGAGCTATACAAAATCCTGTGTCAACAAAAATAAAATAAGCTGAGAAATCCTGCATTTTCTCCCATTTCAGTACAAACACACACACTCACAGCCATACATGGTAACACATATCTTCAATCCTAGTAATAAGAGAGACCCTAAATAAACAGAGAGACAGAGAGAGAGAAAAAGAGGATTATATACTCTAGCCCTTTTTTTCCATTTTACTTTTTTTACATGTAGTTTCTAATTGTAGAATTGATACCTACATATTTATGGGGTGCAATGTAACAATCCAATATGCATATGCAAAGTACAAGTATCAAACCATAATTCAAAACATCTCCATCTCAACTATTCTTTTTTTCAGGTTGTTTGGCCGGTTGGTTTTGTTTGGCTTTAGACAGGGTCTCTGTAGCTTTGGCTGTTCTGAACCTTGCTATATGGACAAAGCTGACCTCAAACTTTAATCCTAGAAACAGAGATTCACCTAGGATTAAAGGCATGCAGCACTATGCCTAGCTATCTCTTTTTTCAAAGTCTTCCTCAAGTTCTTTATTAAGTATATAATAAATTATTATGAACTATAGTCACCCTAAATTCTAGAGCTCATTTCTATCTACTTATTTAAGTATCTGTCATCCAATTGATCTCTACCCTGCCACACTTGTTTGTATTCAATCACATGTTCGTATTTAATCTAGACTCACCAGAAGTCAGCTCTCAGATTCCTAAGTAGTATGGTGGTTTAACGAAAATGGTCCCCATATGTGCAAGTTTAGTCCTTAGTTGATGAACTATTTAGGAAGGATTAAGAGGTGTGGTCTTGGGCTGGAGAGATGGTTCAGAGGTTAAGAGAACTCACTCACTCTTCCAGCGGTTCTGAGTTCAATTCCCAGCAACCACACGGTGGCTCACAACCATCTGAAACGGAATCTGATGCTCTCTTCTGGTGTGTCTGAAGACAGCTACAGTGTACTCACATAAAATAAATAAATAAATCTTTTTTTTTAAAGAGGCGTGGCCTTGTTGGAGAAGGTATGACACTGAGGATGGGTTCTGAGGTTTCAAAAGCCCACACCAGTCCCAAGGTCACTCTGTCTCTCCCTGTTGCCTGTGGGTTAGAATGTGTAAAGCTCTCAACTACTGCTCCAGATCCATGCCTGTCTGCTTCCTGTCATGGTGACCATGGACTAATCCCCTGAAACTGCATGTAAACCCACAAATAAATGCTTCCTTTTATGAGTTTCCATGGTTATAGTGGTTATGGTGCCATTCACAGTAATATAACAAGAACCATGACTGACTACTACTAATGTAAAAAAAAAAAAAATACTTTAGAGCAGGTTATAATGTGGTGCACATCTGTAATCCTAGCTACTTTGGAGGTGGAGGCTGAGGCATGAGAATCAGTCTGGGCAATTCAGGAAGATTCTGTATCAAAATAGAAACAAAAGAGCTGGCGATATAGCTCAGTGATGAAACACTTCCCTAGGATATAAGAGTCAAACACCGCCAAAAAATTAAAAAGCAGGTTATAAGATTATTTTTAAAAGAAATTCATGCGGGTCTGCAGAGATAGATCAGCAGTTTAGAGCACTTGTTCTCTTGCAGAGGAGCTAGGTTCAAGTTCCAGCACCCACGTAGCTCACAATGGTCCCTAACTTCAGTTACAGATGATCTGACGCTCTCTTCCGAGCTTTACAAGTACCAGGTGTGTACAAATACTAAAACAAAACTTTTAAAAGGCAAATTCATGACAATATTCTTTCAGACGCAATAAGGATACTAAGGGCACTCAAAGCTGTATGATGATAAGCACGGCTGTGAAGCTAGCTGGTCAAGTACTTGCTACACAAGCAGAAGACCTGAGTCTGGATCTCCAGCAGGCATGTAAAAGCTGGGAATAGCAGTGTACATCTATAACCCTAGCACTAGAGGCAGGAAGAAAGGACAAGCAGATGGATGCCAGGCTTGCTGGCCAGCCCATCTGGCTGAATCTGCAAGTTCCAGGTTCAGCAAGAACCCCTGTCTCAGAAATTAACATGGAAAGACATAGAAAAACACACCTGACATCAACATCAGCCATCACACTCTCAGAGACAAGCAAGTGCACAGACACACTTATAAATCTACACAATACACACATATACACAGGAAACAATTAAAACAAATAAATAAACAAACACACACACACACCTAATAAAGTACCTACATAGCAAGGACGCAGGCTTCTCAGCACCTAGGTAAAAGCGCCAGAGTGGCATGACCTTACAACCCCAATGCAAGGGTGCAGAACAGGAAGAACCTGGAGTGTACTGGCTAGCCAGTCTGGCTGAATTGGTGAGCTGTGGGTTCAGTGACAGACTCTGTTTCAAAAAAATAAAATAAGGTAAAAGGTAATTGAGGAAGACAACCATTGTCAACTTCCAACATCCATGTGTGCATGTGAAACAAACTCACACACAGGTATAGACACAGATACACAAAAATGCAGTTGAGCTATATAATGGTGCAAGCCCATAATAGTGCCAAGGAGGGTGAGGCAGAAAAATTGGGAGTTCAAGGCCTGCCTTGGCTATATATAAAAAGAAAGAAGAAAATTGAGGAATGTGGTAAAACTCACTGGTACACTGCTTGCCTAGCCATAAGGCACAGAACTCCATATAAAGGCAGAAACAAACGGACAGGGAGAATGGAGGTAAGTAGGGAGAAGGGCAGAGAAGGACAGGGAGGGAGGGAGAGGCAAGTTGCCCAACAAATATCCTTTAAATGAGATATAGAAGAAAAACAAAATATTCTTCAATGTTTATTTACATGGCACAGCCTTTGTATAAAAAAAATAAAAACTAGACTTTCTAATAGTTACAGTTTATTTAATAAAAAGATTAAGACATTTATATTTAACCAAGATTTTATTTTTTAAGGCAAAATTTTACTACGTTGTCCAGGATGGCTCTAATTTCTAGGCTCAAGGAATCATCAGGCCTTAACCTTCTACATAAAAAGGTACTAAGAGGTATGCCACTATACACAGCTTTAGCAAACACTTTGAGAGTGCTAAGCATTAGGACGATTTCTAGAGGGATGAATCCAAAATAATGTATGGTTCCTCTATAACAGAAGCTCTCAAACTATGTTGGCAGTGACCCCTTTGGTGTTAAATGACCCTTTCATAGGAGTCACCTAAGACCATTAGATAACAGAGATATTTAAATTATAATTCATAACAGTAGCAGAATTACAGTAGCAGTAAAAATAATTTTATGATTGGTAGTCCCCACAACATGAGGAAAAAAGGGTTGTGTCATTAGGAAGGTTGAGAACCACTGCTCTCTCTACATATTATGAAAACAAAACTGTATTTGGGCCCATGTGTAATTTCAATTCTCCCCGGCTTAGAAAGCAAGACGTCTGTGGCAAGCTGGCTAACTGGACTAGGCAGCAGGCACGTTCTGAGTTCTGAGTGAGATCCTATCTCACTGAGTAAGGTAAAGAGCAAAGACTGCCCATGTCAAGTTCCACACTTCATATTATACATGTGAACAAACATAATACATGCTTACCACACACACCTACAAAAAAATCACTAAGTGAAAGAAGAACGGAATAAATGGAGAAATGTTCTATGTTCATGTACTAAGTCAATATTCCTCAAAATGAGCTATAAATTCACCACTCCCTATCAAAATCCATGCTTGCTAGCTAGGCATAGTGGTACACACCTTTAGTCCCAGTACTCTGGAGGTGAAAATAAGTAGATCTCTGTGAGTTCAAGGTCAGCCTATAACATATAACTATAACATAGTGGGCTTCAAGTTAGCTATAACTATGTAAAAAGAGACCCTGTCTCAAAAACATGAAGTTGAAAATTAAATTCCTGCTTGATTTTTTACAAAACCTAATAACCTGAATCTGCAGTTCACTTGGAAATGCAACGAATCTAAAATAATTAAAATCTTGAAAAAAAAGGAACACATTAAGACAGCTACATTCCCTATTTCAAATCTTACTACAAAATTACAGTAATCAACATAGTTCGGAAATAGTAAAAAGATACAGAAATCAATGGAAAATAAACAAAATGAGAATGTATCTCAGTGATATAGTCCATGCTTAGTATACACACACATACACACACACAAATATACACACAAACAGAGAGGGGGAGAGGGGGTGGAGAAGAGAGAGAGAAAGGGGAGGGAGAGGGAAGGAAGGAAAAGAGGGAAAGTGAAAGAGGGCGAGGGAGAAGGGGAGGAGAAAGAGGGAGAGGGCTCTATAAAATAGAAATACAAAATATAGTGAGCTAGGGAAAGAGCTCCATCAATAAAATACTTCTCCCACAAACATGTGGAACTACTATCCCTAACACTCATGTTAAAAAGTCCATCAGCACCAGGGATGACAGTGCACATCTTAAACCCAACATTCCTGAGACAGAAGCAAGAGAATCTTTCTTAGTTCAAGACCAGCCTGGTCGACATAGCTGCAAGTTCCAGGTCATTCAGTGAGACCCTGACTAAAGGAATAAATCTCATACCTGTAAGCTCATCTAAGGAGGTCAAGAAAGGAGAGTCGCTAGGGCTTGCTTACCAGCTAGTCTTGCTAAAAGGTTCAGTAAAAACCATGTGAAACATATAAGGGACCTACAGGTAAGTTTAACTTGCATCCTCATCAAGAAGCTTCTCGCCGGGCAGTGGTAGCACATGCCTTTAATCCCAGCACTTGGGAGGCAGAGGCAGGTGGATTTCTGAGTTCAAGGCCAGCCTGGTCTACAGAGTGAGTTCTAGGACAGTCAGGGCTACATAGAGAAACCCTGTCTCAAAAAACAAAGACAAACAAAAAAAAAAAAAGAAGCAGCTTCTCTTCTCTGTGGACTGAGACCATTACAGAAAGCTACAACTAGTCAAAAGGCAGAGAACAACCAACTGTTGAGTGCCCAGCCCCAACTAATGCATTACACACAACCCTATACCAATGGTTCAGGGAACATTGCACAAGGTCGGGTGGAAAGGGTCTAAGAGCCATAGGACAGTACATCTGCTACAAGATGAGCCTTCTAATATGATAGGGAAACTACACCCATAAAATGACAACAGTGTGGCAGCTTAAATAAGATCTAAAAACAATGACACCTGTTGACTGCCACCATGGATAGGGGAAATCACTTGGGGTCCCACCCCTAGAGAGAGATCTTCAGGCAATTAAAACCTGCTAAGAGGGGGAGACAGTCTTCCCCCAGAGACAAGCACCCTAAATGATTATCCAAAATCAACCAGTCAGCCTCCTTCAAAAAAAAATATACACATGTAGGCAACACTAAATAGACTCAGTATGTCTACACAAATACATACACATACATACATATGCTCATATACATATATATATATATATTATATATATATATATATATAACAAGAATAAAGAATAAGAGACCAGGAGTTTGAAAGGGAACAAAGGGTTGGACAGAAGCAAAGTGGGGGTAGGGGGCAAATGATTAGATTTTAATTATTTATTAGTATATTTAATTAAATATTTAATATATTTAATTTAAAAAGTTCTCAGGGAAAAAAAGAACATCCCAAGGTTGACAGCAATTGCTATACAATCCTCAATTTCTGACATCCATGTACACATATACAAGTATACAGACATGTACCTGTATGCACATGAACACACACATAGACACACAAATTGTAATGAAAACAGTCAAGACAGGTATTTACACTTATAGTCAACTGAGTTTCAGCAAAGGCACCAAGACAGAACAACACTAAGAACAGCCGGATGGTAGTGGCAGTGCACGCCTTTAATCCCAGCACTTGGGAGGCAGAGACAGGCAGATTTCTGAGTTCGAGGCCAGCCTGGTCTACAGAGTGAGTTCCAGGACAGCCAGGGCTATGCAGAGAAACCCTGTCTCGAAAAAACAAAAAAAAACAAACAAACAAAAAAAAAAAACTAAGAACAGCTTTTCTACAAGTGACAAAGAGGCAATCAGATAATCAAGTACAAAAAAAAAAAAAAACACATCCTGTAACTCAAAATTTTTTTACAGGTTAATTAAAAGAGGGAAACTATCTTAATGTCTTGAGCACAGAATGTAAATATTTCAAAATTAGATAATAAAATTAAAATATACTAATGGTTGCAAAGCTCTATAAATAGACTTAAAATAACTGAATTATGTAAATGAAATAAACATACTGATTAATCTCAACACATTTCACTGGTCAATGGTCCAATTAGTTCAGAACATTAAGACACAGACACTCCACCAAAAGATGGCTAAAATGGTACAAAAGGTCCCACTATGCTGTCTGGCAACCATACTACAACTTGAGAGGAATATACCAAACTGAAGCTAAAATCAGAAAAAGCAAAAGAGAAAAAATGAAACTGCTACTTGAGGTTTCACCTTACCTTTGGACTCCAGATAAGTAAGTCCATAAATCCTTTTTATTGTGCTCAAAGCAATGGAGTGGAGGTTTGCTGGGTTTTTTCTTTTGTTTTGTTTCTTTTGGGTTTTATCAAGTTACTGAGACAGAGTTTCTCTGTGTAGCCCTGGCTCGCCTAACTTGCTCTGATTAACAAACTGGCCTGGAACGCAAAGATCTGCTTGCCCCTACCTCACCAGTGCTGGCATTAAAGGCCTGTGTCCCACTGCAGTTGAGCTTTCTATCACTAATTCCAATCACAAAGATAATGAGCAAGAATGTTTCTAGAGTAGATTACTCCTAATCCTTAAATGTACAGGTACAGCATCATGTAAGAAATAATCTAGATACTGATATGACTAATAAAAACCCAGTGCATGAGTTATCTTTATACTAAAGTTCATTTAAGAGCTTGAAAAGTAACCAACTATGGATTTATATAGTCCACATAAAATTTTTAAATGTTACTTTTATTTTTAAAGGTTTTTTTAAACCAGACTTCTAATTTTTCCCTCCAAAAACTAAAGATGTACAACGCCACTGAGACCACATTACTGCAAGACAGCAGTCAGCTAGAATGGCTGCTGTCCCTGAAGTAAACAAAGGTTATTCTATACCATCTATAAAAACATTTATCTAATACCTAGCTCCTCTATTTATCAGAATATAAATCTGTTGCTATACAACAAATAATAAAACATAATACTCCATTTTTCAAGCTGTAACATTTAAATTAAAATCAGAGGATGTACATTGTGGTATTGTTATATACTTGTGATCCCAGTACTTAGGAAGACGAAGTAGGAAAATCTCAGAATCAAAACTAGCCTGCCTAACCAGCCTCAGCTACACAGCAAGTTCTAGCTCAGCCTGGCCACCTATTACATAGGGATGTTGATGATGATGATGATAATGATGGTGGTGGTGCTGCTGCTGCTGCTGAGGAGGAAGAGGAGGATGGTGTGATGATGATGATGATGATGATGATGATGATGATGATGATGATGATGATGATGATGATGATGATGATGATGATGATAGTAAAAAGCAAAGAAACAAACCAGTTGGGTGGTGGTGGCACACACCTTTATTCCCAGCATTCAGGAGGCAGAAGCAGCTGGATCTCTAAATTTGAGGTCAGTCTGCTCTATATAGCAAGTTCGAGTACAGTCAGGACTACACTGAGAGACCTGTCTCAAAAACCCCCAAAAAGAAGGGGGATTTGTCAACTTGACTAGATCTGGAATTAACTAAAACCCAAAAATGGCGGACATACCCATGATGGATTTTGGCTTAAAGTGGGAAAATTACTTCTACTCCAGATTTTTAAAGTAGGAGGATGCCCTTTTAATCCAGATCTTGAGGTGAAAATGCATACTTCTCTTTTTCAAAGATTTATTTACTATTATATATAAGTACACTATTGCTGTCTTCAGACACACCAGAAGAGGGCGTCAGATCTCATTACAGGTGGCTGTGAGCCACCATGTGGTTTCTGGATTTGAACTCAGGACCTTGGGAAGAGCAGTCAGTGCTCTTACGCCCTGAGCCATCTCTCCAGCCTGAGAACACATACTTTTAATCCAGATTTGTGTGTGTGTGTGTGTGTGTGTGTGTGTGTGTAAGAGAGACAGAGACAGAGACTGAGACAGACACAGAGAGAGAGAGAGAGAGAGACATAAAAAGAGACAGAAAGAGAGAGACAGAGAGAGAGAGAGAGAGAGAGAGAGA
>NW_022196898.1:35117437-35146508 GCF_008632895.1 Mastomys coucha | reverse complement strand
AGAGAGAGAGAGAGAGAGAGAGAGAGAGAGTGAAATCCACCTTTCATCAGGGCCACATGTTCTGCTAGAAGCCTATATATAAAGACACGGAAGAAGGCAGCCTCTGCTCTTTGCCTGCTTGCCATCCCCTCACTGGTAAGTCCATTCCTTCAATTACACTTCAGCCTGCTTTTTCAGGATTCTGGCATCCTGAAGACCAGCTGAGCCATCCAGCCTCAGGAACTGCACAACTACAAATTCTTAGACCTTCCATTTATAGGCAAACCATTGTTGGATTGGCTAGACCACGGTCATTCTAATAAATCCCCTTATACATATAAAAAGATTCACTCTATAAACTCTGTTACTCTAGAGAACCCTGACTAATGCAGGATCCTATCTCAAAAAAAAAAAAAAAAAACATAAATAAATAGCATGAAAATACATTTTTGTCATTACCCCAAGAGAGAAACAGTATTCAATTAATACCACTGAGTATCTTTAGAGAAATAGTAGAAATCTTAAACTCTACAGCAAGTTCCTGAAATACATCAAAGTATTAATTGTTCTGGAGCCACTGTCTGATAAGTAGTAAACACACAACTGAAGACAAAAGAAAATGGTTTTAAACTGTAACATGAAAAATATAAAAGTGGAGAACTTTGAAACGCTGTGATACACCAGTGTCCTGTTCATCAAAATTTAACTGAGAAGCATATTTGCAAAGGAAATTACAAGAGGCAGTAACTTTCAAAAGAATTTATAACAGGTCGGTCAAGCTACATGAGCAAAGTTGGGAAGCAACATTCTATGAAGCCAGATGTCTAGAGTTGTATGGCCCTACCACTTACTATCTGGACAACTCTGGAAAGACAGGCTGTTTTTTAACATTAGAAACTTATTATTTAAGCCGGGTGGTAGTGGCGCACGTCTTTAATTCCAGCACGTGGGAGGCACAGGCAGGCGGATTTCTGAGTTTGAGGCCAGCCTGGTCTACAGAGTGAGTTCCAGGACAGCCAGGGCTATAGAGAAACCCTGTCTGGAAAAACCAAAAACAAAAAAAAAAAAGAAAAGAAAAAAAAGAAATGTATTATTTAAAGTGACAAATATTTAATCAGTAAAAAATAAACAAACAAATAGTCATAGAATGTGTTTTTAACTAGGTCCAATGGTATGTGCCTTTCGTCCTAGCTACTAGGGAGACTGGGATAGAAAGATCACTTTGACTCCTGGAGCACAAGGCTAACCTAAGCTACCCATGGAGACTACATCTCTCAAAACAGGGAAGAAAGAACATACATATTCCTACTGTAATATACCTAAGAAATGGAAAAGGTTATGATACTATACTGGCAAGTCTTATGTCAACTTAACACAGACTAGAGCCATTGGAAAAAATGCCTTCATAAGCCTGGACAAGCCTGTAGGACACCCTCTTAGTTAATGATTGATGGAGGGCCCAAACCACTGTGAGTGGTTCACCTCAGGGCAGGTGATTCTGGAATCTATAAGAAAGCAGCCTGAGCAAGCCATGGGGAGCAAGATAGTAAGCAGCACCCGTCCATGGCTCCTGTATCAGCCCCCGCCTCCAAGTTCCTGCCTTCTTTGAGTTCATGTCTTGACTTCCTTCATTGATGAACAGTGATGTGGAAGCCAAATAAACCCTTTTCCCCCCACAACTTTTTTTGGTCATCGTGTTTCATCACAGTAATACTAGCCCTAACTAGGGTAATACCTAAAAACCTAGTTGATATCTATTAATGAAAACTCCACTAGAGACTAACTCTCCACAAATGAAGGGTCACATGGTTTATAGACTGCTGTAAGTCCATGACTTACGTATGTCTCGTGTTCTGTTGCCTGCTTCCTACTTTTCACACTTTTGGAAGTTTTAGTTCAGTGTACCATTAAGAAAAAGATAGTTGGGCTGGAGAGATGGCTCCATGGTTAAGAGCACTGACTGTTCTTCCAAAGGTCCTGAGTTCAATTCCCAGCAACAACATGATGGCTCACAACCATCTGTACAGCTACAGTGTACTCATATACATAAAATAAATAAATAAATCTTTAAAAGAAAGAAAGAGAGAGAGAAAGAGAGAAAGAAAAGAAAAACATAGTTACCATTCGTGGAGGTACATACTTATAATCCCAGCATGCAGGAGGATTCTATCAAGTTTTCTGTCAGTCTGGTCTACATAGACAGAACCAGACCAAGTAAGTATACATAATGAGAACCTGTCTTAAGACAGAAAGAAAGACAGGGACAGAGGAAGGGAGGGAGGGAAGGAGGAAGGGAGAAAAGGAAGGAAGGAAAAAAAGAAAGAGACAGGAAGTGCAGGAGAAAAAAGATGGAACTGAGGTAATATTTTTGTCAGCAATGTGCCTGGCATGCAAGCTTGACAATCAGGCTTAAGTCCCCAACTCCTGCATGAAAGCTGTGCACCTGAACCCCAGTGCTAAGAAGGCAGAGACATGAGGATCCCTGGAGCCTGCTGGCCAGCCACTCTAGCTGAATCCACCAGTTCCAAGTTTAGTGACAGATAAAAATAGACAAAAATATGGAGGGAAGGAGGGATAGAGGGATGGATGCCCGACAGTTGTGGTGCACACCTTTAATCCCAGAACTCAGGAGGCAGAGGCAGGTGGATCTCTAAGTTTGAGGCCAGCCCACTTTACACAGAGAAACCCTGTCTTTAAAAAAAAACAAAAGGAGGGGGAGGCAGTCATATGGCTCAACTGGTAAAAGAACTGGCTGACACTCTGATTTCAATCCCTAGAATCCACAAAAAGCTAGATGCCCTTTATCCGTAATCCCAACACTTCTTCAGCAAGCTAGGATGCAAAAAGAAGAGAATCTCCCCAAAGGGCAAGGACCAGCTAGACTAGACTACATAAAGCAGACAAACATAAGAGAAGTGGTAGTGGAAGAAGAGGACCACCCCTCAAAAATCTGCCCTCTGACCTCCACACCCTTGCCTGGCATGCTCACCCGTACTTACATATACATGCTCACACACAACAATGAAAAAATTATGTTAAATAGGTAAATAAGGTGGAGAGAGACTGAGGACAACACTAACATCAACCTCTGGCCTACACACACATATACATACATACACTAATGCACAAATACATACATACACACATACAGACATACATACATACAAGAAAAAAGTTACTATCAACTTTCTGCACAGACTGAATGAGAAACCAATGATGTGAACTAAAAAATGTGTTTACTTTTAAGGGTTTTTTTTAATTAATGTTATAAAAAGCTTTTGTAAAGTTAGATAAAAAGGAGAGACAGGTGGATTTCTAAGTTCAAGGCCAGCCTAGTCTACAGAGTGAGTACAGGACAGTCAGGGCTATACAGAAAACCCTGTCTCAAAAAAAAAAAAAAAAGTTAGATAAAATGGAATAAAAGCCACTAGTGGAAGGTTAGCCATGAATATTTATCAAGACCAGTGACTGTTGTGTCCTTGAGGAAAGCAAGGCCTATACCTGCTTAGAGATGAAAACAACGACACATTAATTCATGTGACAGATATAGTCCTGAAAAGACTAATCCTAAAAACCAAACTGTAGCAATCTATATATCTAACTTCTCAGTATCTTGGTCTCCTAATCTTTGAAATGGCACATATATATTAGTTTATTTAGAGAAGAGCTAAATAATAAGGCCACTTGGGCCGGGCAGTGGTGGCGCACACCTTTAATCCCAGTGATTCCTGTTTGGTCATCTACCCTAACACAGCACACTGTAAAGAATAGAAGAGTCTGAATCTTCCTGCCAAAGAATGTTGTGTTTTCACACAGAAACAACTAAGTATGGTCTACAGCACTACAAGACTTCTGTACACCATCCAAACTACAGTAGGGTCAGAAAGAGAAACCAAAATTAAATTTTAAAAAATTCGTTCTTTGAGGTAAAGGAATAGATGAATTTGCGTTTCATCTGGAAGCTCACTGTCGAAAGTTTCAAACACACAAAAGATCCCCAAAATATTGAAGCTGGAAGATGGATACCAGAGCTTATTATATTACACTATTCTAATATATATTTTTTCAATAATATATATTTCAATAATATATAGTTTCAAAAATATGTGTATATATATATGTCTGTCAGTATATGGAAAATCACAATATAATAATTTAATAAAGAAAATAAAGAAATAAAATATGGTCTAAAGTTTTATGCTTCAAAAGTAAGTGAATTTCACCTATACCTGTTTTGTCATTCTAGAATCTGTACTGTAAATAACTGGACTAATAGTAAAGGCCTAATAAAGGAAATAATTAACTGCCTGGAATAAAACAAGTCTAACCTTGAAAATACAGAGGCAAAAAGGATGGCTACTAAACAGTTATTACAACTACTGTACATCTATATCAGTGTTATCTTCTAACACTGGTTGAATGAGAGAAAATTACTTTAAAACCAAACTCCTTTTTGATTCTTTTAAGTTGATAAGCAACAGAAAATTGAAGTCTAAAAGGCTCCACTAAAGCTAATTTCTAAAAATGGAATGGAGAATAAAAAGAAAGTATCTCCTATCCACTTAAAATAAGTCACTGCCCACCACAGTACAATGAACAACTTCCAATGACCACGTTTGTTTCAATGATAAACACAAATTTACAAAAACATCAGCTCATACTGTGGCTGCCTCTGACCTCTGTCAAATTGCCATTTAATTATCACAAGATTACCCTAAACCCACTCCAAAATTTAGCCTTAGTTAATTATTTCTAAAACTAAAAGTAGCCAAATTTTTTAAAATACTAATTTGAAATAAGTTAGCCAATATCAGCACTATGAACATGAATTCTGTGTTTAAAACTTATTATAGCAAAACATAACTTAGGCAAAGACTTACATTAGCTCCCAAGTCCAAAAAAAAGTCGCTTATTTAAAATATTAAAGAGAAATGCAAGCTTAAACATACACTCCAAGAGGAAAAAAGTTACAGCCAGATTCCCCATTGAACACCTGACCACACACACACACCCACACACACCCACACACACCCACACACACACACACACACAAATATACTTCCACATCAACACTTGCTTCCTTAGCACAAAAATGACCTGTTCATTCAAAACCTGAAGCATCAAATTTTGCATAATTCTCTTTAAACTTAAATGCAAGTAATTGCTTCATTTAGGTCAAGCAGAATTTTGTGTCTATCCGTGGAAAAAGCCATTGGTTTGAGGGAAGCACATGACCCCGGCCAGCTTCGTCTTGTTCCCCGACTCACCGAGAAAAGTATATGCTTATAAAATATTTATCCACTTACCAGGTTAAAGACAGTTTCTACAATATCCCTATTGGACACTTCTCCAACTTCAACCAACCCAGTGAGCACAGCGAATTTCATTCGGATGCCCCTGATGGGGAGCCCCGGCTTCAGAGACAGCGCACCCCCTTCCGTAGGGGTTTCTTCTTTCCCTCCACCTCCCCCGTCATCACCTGTTGGTGGCCGGGAAGGGGCACGATTGTCTTCACTAGCCATTACTAGTTCACGAGTAAGGACAAGTCAGAGTCACCCTGGGCCAGCAGTCGCTGCACCACACACGCAAACACTAAACCAAAAAGGGTCTCGGCTGCAACTTGAGGAGAATCCCCAAAAAGCAGGAAAAGTCCTTGGCGTCGCCCTCCTCCTCTTGGAGAATGTGTGTCCAATCTCTCTCCGGGAGGCTGACAACAACGCCAAACCCTATTGGAAGATTAAACATTGGTTAAATAGGGTAGGTCGGTCGTGGGATTTTTTTTTTTTTTTTTTTAGGGAGGAGAGGGAAATAGTTACTGTCTGTCAAATAAGTTACTAAGGGCACCCCAGGGCCAGCCGGCGGCTCTCCGGAGCTCCACCGCCGGTTCCGCCGAAGGCGGGTCCTCCAGGCCGGCGAGCAGGTTCACGCCTCCCCCACCCCGCGCAGGGCAGGTGCACCGCGGGGAACCGTCGCGGGGCGGAGGAGTGGGGCCCCCCGCGACCCCTGAGGTCCAAAGTTCCTCCTCACCCGGAGACTCCGGCCTCGTCCTCACCCCCGGCCGGGGCGCAGCGAGACGGAGGTGGCGGCTGAGAACCAGGGCAGGAAAAGGCGGGGGAAGGGGGCGGTGATTCTCCTTAGCGCTCGGCCCAGGGGGAGGAGTGGAGCACCTCGCCCGGGCACCTGAGCCTCGCGGAGGAGAGGCAGGGAGGCGTGTGCTGGGGCGGGAAGGCAGGCCCGACGCGACTGCGGGGACGGGGCGGGCGGGCGGGCGATGCGGGGAGAGAAAGGTCAATGCACCTGGTCGCAGCCTTCAAGTTTCCCTAGTCCGCTCCCCGGGAGCCCGCGACTGCCTAGCACTCCACGGTTTCCGAGGCCGCCCCACCCCTGCGCTCAGCCCTTGCAAAAGCAGCTACGGCGGGCACGGGCGACGCCGCGGCTCGGGCCCGCTGCGGTGGCCGAGGATGCTACTGCCACACGGATCGCCGGGCCACGGCGCGCGGGACTACCCCTGTGCCTCCTGAAGCTGCTCCTCGCCGCCATGACAGCGCCGAGGGCCGCCGGGCGCGGCGTGCGCGTGCGCGAGCGCGCGGGGTGGTGGGGCGGGCGGGCGAGCGGGCGGGCGCCCAGGCGGAGGCGGCTTAGTAGGGGACGTGCGGGCGGGCGGGAGGGCCCGGGAACCGCGAGTGAGTAGGGGAGCGGAGCACGCGCTCGCCGGAGGTGCCACGCAGGCGGGGGCGCGCCTCGGGAGCGCGCTGCCCAGGTACAGCCGCGAGCGGCGAGCCGCGCGCTTTTTCCCCCCACCACCACCACCACCCGCACTCTCACCCCGACTGTGCTTCGGGGAACGCGAGGCGGGTGTTGGGCAACAGCGGGTCTCTGGGCGCGGAGGCAGCCCGCCCGCCCCACGTTGTCAAGGTGTCCTCTTGTTGGACTTGGAGAAGGACACCTAAGGGAATGAAGAGTCGTAGAGGCGGCGGCGCTAGAGCCTCCAGGGAGCGGTCTCCACCCCAGGCTGAGCTCAGCTGCTGCCCGCCCGCCGCGCTGGCGGAGACTGGGAAAGATTTCCACTGGGATGCCCTGGGCAGCTGCCGCGCTCGGCTCGGAGGGGAGGGACAGCGACTGGGAGGATTCCTTGCCTTGCAGCTGCCGCCCCAGCAAAAGCTCTGCCACATTCTAAGGAGAAGAGGATTCATTCCTCAGACAGCTGCTTTGGAGCTGTGGAGGCGGGATTCACGGGGCCCTGGAACTGGGGAAAGGGGGTTCCTCTCTGTTTTCCAGTGTGAAGTTTGCCTCATTACGGATGCTTTTTTTAAAAAAAAAATAGATGAGGGTTTGAAGCCAGTACAGATTGTCATAGTTTAATACTGTCACTCTCGTCACTGCTTCTGATAGTGGCAAAGCATCAATCCTGGTGCTAAAAATTTCATTTCCTAAAAATGAAAGTGAAGCCAAAAAAAAAAAAGGATGAAGTAAACAAAGTACTCTGAAGGAATCCAAAAAAAACTTAGATGAGTTTAAGAAATGAAATGGTTCACTGCAAAAGGAATTATTTGAAACATCCTTGAAAAATCGAGTTTTAACTATCACGCAGATACTTGAGAGAAGCAACCTCAGAAAAGATCCTAGCAACGAAGTGTGTTTAGTAGTGCACCTTTTTTAAGTACTCAAAAGGATGTGTCTTAAAAGAAATTAGGTTGTCTCAAAATAGATTTACAAATTCCAGAGATAAAGTAGACATTTTTCTAATTCTGTGAATTGCTGATTTGTGAACTTTTAGGGTTAGAAGCAACATCACTGGCCTCCTGTTGCTGAAGTCCCTGAAGGAGGAAAAAACAAAAACAAAAACAACTCCTGGGATCTCAGTGTGTAAGTCTGAGATAAGGGAGTGAGATGTCCCTGCAGGATCAAGAAAACATTCACTTGACCTTCTTGACCTTTTACCAATTTCTGTTTTGAATGTGGGAGCCATGATTAGGCTACCAAAATCATCTGGTAAGATTTTGCTTCCTTGGATTTGGGCAGATAGTTCAAGTTACTATATCTAGTTTATAGGCACTAATAATTTGTTGATAAATACCTTCCAATAAAAGAAGCAGATGAACCAAGAGTCCCAGGACAGCCAGGGCTATTCAGAAAAACCCTGTCTTGAAAAACCAAAAAAAAAAAAAAAAAAAAAAAAAAAAAAAAAAAAAGCAAATGATGGCAAGAATGAAAATGGTCACAGTCATACCATTTACAAGTCACACTGTCTCAAGGATCCAGGCTAAGGTGTGTGTCTCATGCATTTTTGAGATTATTGGTAATGCTCTTTTACCTGGGGAAACAAAAGTAGCTACAAGCCATCTATCTAACTATTTCAAAACAAATTACATACTTTAAAAAAAAAATTCATTTTCCAGCCCTTTTGTCACCGCCTGCTTTTCTTAGGAGTTTTACTGCAGAAAGAAGCACAATGAATGCAGAAGAGGAACCTCAGGCTAGCCCAGCCCTGGTTAAAGTACAGTCCCTGTAGTTTGCCGTTTAGATGAACAACATCCTGAGGGATACTTCAGGCTAAACTGCCCATCAATTCATAAGCTCCTTGATATAATGTACACTGTAAATACTTTATCCTATACTAACATGGATTGAATCAAACACTGAAGTGACCTGCTCTAATTCTCCCTGAAAGCTCTTGCTACCATTTGAAGAGAGGAAAATTCTGCTATCATGGATATTTTAGTATAAAAACAGTCTTTTTATCAGTTAGATCTAATGGATGTTTGTCTAGTCAAAAGCCTCCATATGAGCTACCCACAGGTAGGTTTATAGTACAGTTTGAGCGGTATCAGACACACAAGGAAGGAAGGTGGGGAGGAGAGAAAATGGGGAAGTGGTAGAAGGAGGAAAATGGAGCAGGAGTAAGCTTCCCTTCTGCAAAGTCAGGTTCCAGTTTCTTGTTGCCATTTAATTTGTATCTATCTGATATCAATGCCTTGGAATTAAGTCCAAAGATTTTTTTTTTATAATTTTCTTTATCTTAAGCATACATCAAAACCATAGCAGACAACAAAAGAGAGAGAGAAGTTGAGTGAGGTGGTTCTGGTCTATAATTCCAGCTAAGGCTTGATGATCTCAAAGTCAAGGCCTACCTGGGCAAGTTAATGAAACCCTATCTCAAAAAAAAAAAGTTTTAAATGCATTGGGGGAGCTGGTAAGTTGACTCAGAAACTAGGAGCACTTGTTACCACCATGTGTTAAGAGGGAAGGGATTCAGTTCCCAGCACCACCCTGGTGTCTCACAACCATCTGCTACTCCAATTCTAGGGGGATCTAACACCCTCTTCTGAACTCTGTGGACAACAGGCATGCCTGTGATATATACATGTGGGTCAAACACTCATACACACAAAGTAAAAATATTTGTTTTTAAAAAAAAAAAAAAAACAGTTAGGAATATATATAGCACAGTGGTAAAGAATGCTTACCTAGCATGTGTGAGGTCCTGGGTTCAGTCCCCAGTACAGAGAAGAGAGGAGGGTGAATTCAAAACAGGAAGCTTTTTGCATAACTCAGAAGAACTCAAGCAAAAAGAATGTAATTTCATACTGAAATCAAAATTATTGATCTATGAACTCTTACCTACATACAAAGAAAAAAATGAGAACAGAGATGAGATGGAATTTTCTTTTCTCAGAAAAACAATCCACTAGATTGTAACTTCTTGGCATTTTGTAAATATATAGGTTAAAAGATAACTTACAAGGAAAGTACGGGCTATGTGACTGGCAATGTACCTGTGTGTGCCTCTGGATTTGAATTTCCACTATTCTTTAACACAGTTTATGAAATCATAGGCTGAAAATCCATGTCTCTAGCTCGCTGCTTCTGGTAAGAAAGGCAAACAGTCTTTAAAATTATTTCTTAAATTACATCATTCCTACCCTCCTCTTCCTTCCAACTTCTCCCATGTCTCCCTCTCATTCCCTCTCAAATTGAAGACCTTTTCTTTTTTAATCATTGCTGCACATGAAATCACTGAGTCCATTTAGTGTCGATCATGTGTACATGTTTGTAGCTGGTCAAGGGAACAGGAATTAGCTTTCTCCAGGCCTGAGCCCTCTGGGAGATTATACAAACATTATAAATAAAACTTCAAAAGTTAGTAGCACTTATTACTGACTTTTGTTTTGTTGATTGGTTTAGTTTTAGAGACTTTCTTGCTATGAAGCCCAAGCTGGTCTCAAACTTGCTCCAGTCTTCTTTCAGCGTCATGGGTGCTGAGATTAAAGTGTATACACTACCACACCTCCTAAGTAATGTGAAAGTAGGTAGCTCATGTATCCTGTTCCTTCCTGATAGTACTACCCTGACACATCACTTCAACATTACAACTCTTTTTTCAGTGTTGGAGATGGACCCAGGCCCTTGAGAATGCTAAACAAGAACTATCTCTGAGCTACAATCCTGTAACCACTGTAATTTATACAAGCGCATATCACTAGAGAAAGTAACTGCATTTGTCAGTTTTAGTCTGAAATCCTTGCCCAGCTGAGGTCTCTGAGAGACCAAGGCTTCCTATGAAAGGAGATGTTTATTCTTTTCATTCAAGGAATAAGACTAGATTCAATAAGAAGGCAAGCTGAGCCAGGCGGTGGTGGCACACGCCTTTAATCCCAGCACTTGGGAGGCAGAGGCAGGCAGATTTCTTCAGTTCGAGGCCAGCCTGGTCTACAGAGTGAGTTCCAGAACAGCCAGGGCTACACAGAGAAACCCTGTCTCGAGAAAAAAAGGACTGGAAAGTAAACTATTTAAAATGCTTGCTAGTCTCCAAGTGGAGGAGAAAATTGTCTGCATATGGTGATGTGCTTGGGACCCGAACTACTAGAAGAAACCACATAGGAAAGTACCAAAACCCATCAGCCAACATCCCAAGCTGTTTATTTGGTAAACAACTATACCAAGCCCCTGCTATGTGAGTAAATCCATCTTGAATGTTGTAGTCACAGCCCTGAGAAGACCACAGCCCTAGCCAACATGTATCAGAATTCATACAGAACCTGTTGACCCACACAGAATAGTAAATACTTGCTGATATAAGCAACTGGGTCTTGAGTTATTTGTCATCTAGCCTGAAGACCAGACATCAGGTAAAACAAATTCTCAAGTTTTGAGTTACCATCACTTTGTCCAGAGGAAAAATGTTCAAATACTGCAGGTCATAGCTATGCTGCAGTTCATAGTCCCTATAACAGGGCCTGCATGTTGCAGAAGGTCTTCACTATGTTTAGTCACAGAACAAGAGAAAGATGATTTGTATGGAATCACATTTGGGGTTACAAGGTTGAAGAATTTGGCACTAGGATTTCCCTCCTTTCTAAATGAGAACTGGGTTTAGTTTTATTAAAGGAAACTCCCATCTCCTTACAAGTACTCCACGCTATTAGCTCTGCAGAGAACATACATTCTCAAAGACGCTAAATGAAAAGGAAGAAAGCATTGAGCAAAGGAGAAGTATCTACTCTAATTAACAGCAGATGCACATTAGCTGAACAGCACATCACAATAGGCTGCTCCTCGCCGTTTAGAATGTATCCTATAAGGCACTGGTTCTCCTTCCTAACACTGCAACTCTTTGATACGGTTCCTCATGTTGTTGGGACCCCCAACCATAAAATTATTCCTTTGCTACTTCATAACTGTAATTTTGCTACTGTTATGAATTGTAATGTCGATATCTGATATGCAGGATATCTGATATGTGACCCCCAAAGGGGTAACAACCCACAGGTTGAGAATCACTGCTCTAAGGGAGTGAAGGGGAGAATGTAACAGAAGTGTAGTTTAGTAATAAAGTGCTGTCTCTATATGTGTGAGGGCCTAGGGTCAGTCTCTAATAACATAATGCACAGAAGGGAGCCTGGGAAGAGCACGTTGTTTATTACTGTTTATTAGCTGGAACTAGAAGTTAAGCTGAAGAGATAGGACAACTGTGATAAACTTGTTTTAAGGACCAGATTCTATTCTGAGTACAATCATCTATCTGCCTGAAAAATATTATGAGCAATAAAGTAACAGAATTTTGCTAGCCTCTTAAGAAACTTACTAGAAGCTTCAAGCTCCCACTCCATATTTGATGGAATCAGCCATTGTATGGTATTGGTGGACTGTAGTTGCATATATTTACACAAAGTATAAATATGAAAAATTGTGTGTAATAAGATGAATAGCATCCACTGGAGTTGGGTGATAAAATACCAATGTCATCCCCCTCACAGATAATGCCACAATATCTTTAGTAAGGAATGTGGAAACATAGGTATTGTTCTTCTGTAATTATATACATAAAGCATGTATGCTATTACCATGTGTTACACATTGTTCTAGAAATATGATATGATGCCATGAATATATTATCACCTTTGTTATATGAGCTTTGGATATAGAAAATGCCATCTTGAGTTGTCACAGCCTCATTCAGAGGATCTTGATGATCAGTCTTTATATTTTCCCCAGAGTGGTATTTTTATTATTTGGGAATTTCACAGAAGGTACCCTGTCATACTTCCTTCCCATTCCTCCCAGGTTCACCCTCCCACATTTGTGTCCCCAACCCCCCAAAAAGAAAGAAAAAACACCAAGTCCATAATTTCATTGGAGCATAGTCAAACTCCCAATGGCCTTAAAGAGGACTGAGTTGTACCCCATCCCACCCACCTCCAGAAGCCATCACTGTGAAGACCTACACTTCAGCATCTATCACACTGTTTAAAAACTCTCTTCAGTAGCTTCAGGTCTGGGCTGTTTCTTTTTTTTTTTTTTTAATTAGCTTTTTCTCCTCCTTTTCTTTCTTTCATTTTTTAAAAAGATTTATTTATTATATGTACATAAGTGTAGTGTAGCTGTCTTCAGACACACCCGAAAAGGGCATCAGATCCCATTACAGATGGTTATGAGCCACCATGTGGTTGCTGGGAATTGAACTCAGGACCTCTGGAAGAGTAGACAGTGCTCTTAACCACTGAGCCATTTCTCCAGCCCTTCTTTTCTTTTCTTTTCTCTTCTTTTCTTCTCTTTTCTTCTCTTCTCTATTTTTTCTTTCTTTTGGGGGGCATAGCACAGAAGCCTTCAATGTCTCTCATTCTCAATTATGAGTCTGCAGTCATCAATACCACTGCAAAAGAAGCAGCCCTGCCCATAACTGCATATGGCAACAGGGATCATGAATTCTCAACATGATTGTCTCAACATGGATTCCAGTGGCAGCACAGACGTCTTTCAAGTAGACCTGACCCAGAAAATGAAACATTCTTCATCTCAGATATCTTGATGCTGCTCAGAATCAGAGTGATCATCTCATTGAGTAGTGTGCACGCCTGCGTGCATGTGTGTGTGCGTGCGTGCGTGCATGTGCACGCGCGTTTGTGTGTGTGTGTGTGTGTGTGTGTGTGTGTGTGTGTTGAAGGGGTTGGAGGTGCGGGAGACTGCTGCACACCACCTTGTCCTTCCTGCAAGCCACCCTGCTGGTACCTCAGGCACCATGCCCAGTGGTGGCAACTACCAACAACATACTCTTATCCACCACAACTGCATTTCCACATCTCTAGTTCTGCTTCTCTCTTCCATATGCACCACTCCATCTCGTTTGGCTATCTTTTTTCCTATTCAACCTTTCTCACCTGAAATCTTTAACATCACCTAATACTTTTTTTAAATATCAGTGCCTAGACCCATTAAATCAGAATCATGAATAAAATCCAGACATCAAGATTTTCTTACAGCTCCCTGAGTGATTTGTTTGTTCATTTGCTTGTCTTTCTTCTAGTTCTGTTTGTTTTATATTGTGTTGTTTTGTTTACCAAGGACTCACTATGTAGCCATGGCTGACCTGTAATTTGCTATGTAAGGCAGACTGAACTTGAATTCAAGATCTGCGGATCTCTGCCTCCCAAGTGCTGGGATTGCAGGCATGGGCCACCACACTGACTCTAGCTAATTCTTATGTGAGACAAAGGCAATAACCACTGAGATCCTTTTTTTTTTTAAATTTGATTTCATAATTGTCCTTTGATGACATATATAATAATGAGTTTAATGAGATTCCTGCTGTTTGTGTGTAGTGGAGTTGTTTGTTTGTTTGTTTTTGCATCATTTTGTAGATTGGCCTCAAGTTTACTGATCTCATCAGCTCCCATGTGACAGGATTACAGGCATGTATATGTCATAGCACAGGGCTTATGAGGAGCTATCGTTTAGGGTTTTTGGTTTGTTTATTAAGCTGAAGTCTCACTCTATTGACCACGGAGGCCTTGAACTCCTGGCTTAAGTGATCCTCTTGCTTCAGCCTCCTGAGAAGAAGTGGGAACCACTGCTCCTAGCTGAGTCTAATGTTATTTAAAATCAACTTGAATGAAGATTTTTATTATCACTTATTAAGGATACTGGAAATAAGCTAGAGTGTTTCTAAATCTGGACAATTTGACTTTTTCCTAAAGGCATTAGCTCTCTAAATGATGAGGAAAATATGAGAGTTCTGTGTAAAGAAAAATACACTTGCTAGATTTCATACAAAAGACAACACAAGCATGGTGCAAAACTTTTAAATATTTGGTTTCTACAACAAATATATTAGTAAATTAGAAGTTATAATTTACATTATAATTATAAAATTATAATTTCCAGAGTATAATTGAAATTAGTGGAACTATGTAGAAGTGGGAAATTGTGTGCTGTATGGTAAAACGTCTGTCAAGGTTGTCTGTCAGTAAAACTTTGTGTTTAAGCTTTTTCAAACACATTTTGCTTATGTCAAATGTTTAATTAGTTGAGAAAGCACTAATACAGAAACTAACACTTAGTAGTACTGACGAGCTATTTCTAGTTACATGACTCAAACTGTAAACACTTAAAAGAAAGAAAATTCTATGAACTGCAGTCCTGGAAAATGAGGTAAGACTAGCTCGAGTAGAAACAAGTCTAGTGAGCAACCTCCACACACTCATTTCTCTCTGCCTGCATGCTTTCATTACAGATAGATGGCAATTAAGAAAAGAATGTTATTTTCCTGTTTTTTGATTTTCCCATAGCCATTATTAGCCAAGGCTAACAAGGTGAACAGAATAAGAAAACAGATGTGTTTATTTTTGTACACATGAACATGATGTGTGTGTGGAGACACATTTGCCTGTTACGTTAGATGGATGGTTGACAGAGGACAGCTATGTGGAGACAGTTTTTCCTTTCCACCATGGGGGTTCTGGGAATTGAACTCAGTAGCGAGTGGCCCAAGCTGGCTCCAAGAAAAAAGATTTTATTGTTCCTTGTTTTAAGTTCCCAAATGTCAGCCTGAGCAACATAGTAAGTTGTCCCTGTCCAAAATAATAAATAATAAGTGAGGACAAAGAAATACAAACAAGACAGGAAACTCAGCATCAAACCAGACCTTGAAATCAGAGGTCAAGGTCATTCTCAACTATACATCAATCGAGAGGCCAGACTGGACTACAGGAGACCATGTCTCAAGGAAATAAAATGACAACAGTCACAACAAAAACCACACAAAAGACGAAAAAACAGCTCCTCATATACATAGCCAGTAAGCTGTAGAAGCATCATTTAAGTGAGGCATTGATGCTAAAGCCTCTGCTCTTGCCTCTCACGTTCTGGAACTACAGGCCTGTGCCATTACAACTGCTCTAGTGAAATTGCTGAATAAAGTATTGAACTTTGCATTTCTTCATCTATAAAATGTTTATATCAAGAGGATTTCAGTAGTGCTCTTAGCATGGCAGGCTATAGGCAATGGGTGCCTACTAAAAATAAGCAAATTTTATGTTAAATAAACCATAATTATTTTAAAGGTTTGGAAAACTTACGAAAGCCCTTTTCTGGTGAACTTGTCTGTTCCGTGTCTTACCTACCAGCTATCGATTAGCAGCTGAGACAGTCACGTAAAGTTGTTTGGATTACAGAGCCTATTTATTTCTTAAATCAAAAGAGAGCATTTTTTTTCTTTATTTTCTGTTCCTTTTCCCTTCTATTATTCTTTGTTTTTTTTGTTTGTTTGTTTGTTTTCTGCTGTTGTTGTTGTTTAGAAGGGCTTGCATGTTTGTTTTTGTCTGAGACAAGGACTCACTAAGTAACCCCGACTGGCCTGGAACTCACTATGTAGACCAGCCTGGCCTCAAACTCACAGAGCTATGCCTCCAGAGTGCTAAGACTAAAGGCATGCCCCCCATGGTTGGCTTCTGTTGTTCCTTGAAGAGATAACTCTTGACAGTGGGTTTCTCTTTGCTTATGAGCTGTCCACCAAGTAAGATGGCTAGCAAACCACAGCGAGGTGGTGCCAGTTTCTGCTCTGCCTCATCAGGCCTTGCAGGTCTCTACTTCCTCTTTGCAACTCTTCTGTAGGTAAATGAAATAAGTACAGTGGTGAGTTTAGCTAAAATGTTTGCTTTCTCAGCCACCCACCAGAGCCCTCTGGATTCAAATATAAAACACACACATACCATGTCAGTTAATTTTAAGTGCCTTGACTAGCTCAAAGGTTGGGCAGTTCTAATCTTTTTTGCTGTTAACAAATACCCTCCTCTGGTACTTCTGAGTTAACATTTTTTAAAATCTATATTTCATCTCTGCTACCCTAAACACAATTGGGGAAGTGGCCCGTGTGGCCACTTTCCCTGCTTCTCACATGTAGGCCGCATACCTTTAGGTCTGGTCTTCCCCACTCCCAGCCCCATCCCCACCCCTGCCCCACCCCCATCATGGCGATCTCCTTCCTCTCTCCCAGATCCTAGCCTGCACAAATCGAAAAGTCCTGCCTCAGTTTACCTGCCCAACCACTGGATGTTGGCTCTTTATTGATTGATCAAAAACCAACTGGGGACAAAAACCTTCAGCATTTGGACACACAGATTCCCAATTTTGAAGGCCAGATTAATTCAAAACATTAAAATCAATCCCCAGTAAAGAAGGCTATATAAAATTCATACAGAACTATGAAGATTAGAGTTAGTGAACTGCATCCCACCTTGTGCAACATACTCATCACCCTAAAACCCTTCATGGAATCCATCAGCTGCTCCTACACTGCAAAATGCTCTTGATTGCCATCCTATGCTTTTGTACCTTTATCAGTAATTATTCTGACTTCTTTTGTAGTAAACTGAGTCCTCAATTATGTTCTGGTGACTTTTTATCATTGAAAATATTTCAAGGCCTACATGGGAGCTCATGAAAACATAAGCTTGGTCAGCATTGCTTCAGAACACAATGGTGAAGTCTGCCTGGAGAAATGGCTCAGCAATCAAGAGTACTGGCTCTTCTTCTAGAGGGACTGGTTCTGTTCCCAGCACTCACAAGGCCAACCACAAATCCCAGAGGTATGTGAAACTCTTTCCTGACCTTTGAGTATATTAAACATATATGGTATATAGACATACATACATGCAGGCTAACATCTGTTTATATAAAATAAAAAATAAATCTTTAAAATTAATATATACATATACATATATATCAGGCGAACATCTTCCTCACCTTATCCTGTCCACCTTCCCTAAACAAATAACCTACTCTATGGATTGTTAGCTGTCTGCTGTGATCTCTTTCTACTAGGTTCAGTGTAGCATGAGAAAATGCAGGTACTTTATTTACCCAGCCTTCATTTCTGTTTACAGAATTTCTTTGAAGCCTTTGCAAAGCTCCATCCCATCCACCCCCACTGTTGCACCTGCCAATCCAATTCTAACCATCAAGCAATGAGCAGGAAGGTCTGAAGCCAGTTTCTGAGGGGAGAAGTAGGAGGGGCACCCATCAAACTGGTTTAATTACCCCAAGACTGACTACCCTACATTTAACAAGAAAAAGAAAACAACTTACAAAATAACAGGATTCTGGACTTCCCAAATTTGATATTGGATTTTGGAGCACTGAACAACTATATGCATTACGTTTATTGTAGTGGGAGAGATGGGCACCACCATGTGTGTGTACGGGTCAGAAGATAACTTGCAAGAATGAGTTCTGTCCCTCTACTATGTGCATCCCTGGGATCACAGTTAGGTCACTAGGCCTTTGCATGGGCCCTTAGCCAATGAGTCAACTGATTTTGTCTTTATGTTTTTGTTTGAGACAAGTTCAGGCTAGCCTTGAATTCCCGGTGTAGGAGAGGATGACCTTGAACTTCTGAGTACTAGGGTTACAGGAAACCCTGCTTGAACAATGCTGGAGATTGTACAAACCCAGGGCCTCAGGCATACTAAGCTAGCACTCTACTGAGTGAGCTACAGCCCCAGCACGCCCCATCCCTTTTTTGTACTGAAGGACTGATAACTTTTAAATAGTACCCGTTTTTCTTGATATTGTGTGAATATCACTTTAACTGATTCACTTACTTTTTAAATTAGCATGCAAAGCAATAGGGTTCCTTATTTTCAGGCACTCTTTGTTTTGGCTATATATATATATATATATATATATATATATATATATATATATATATATATATATATATATATATGGAGAGGTAAATTGCTCTTCCCAGCTCTAGAGATTCTATTGTGCCCCTTGGAATTAAAGAGCTGATAGTCCCCAAGCTAACAGATAGTCCAGTCATGTTGACAATGCAGAAAATGGGAGCCTCCTAAGGTAAATAAAAGGTACCGAGACGAGGGAGCTGGGTACCCCCTTCAGTGCTAGTATTTGGTAGAAACAATAGGAAAAAATATACTTAAATAAACATCTAGCCACGAATTATTTGCTTGCTTGCTTGGTTTTTGTTTATGGTGTTTGGAGGCAAGGGCTTGTGCAGCCAAAGACAGCCTTAAAGTGCTGATTCTTCCGTTTTCACCTCCCTAGTGCTATGATTGTACATGTAAGTACACCCAATTACACTTTTCTTTTTTTTTTTTTTTTTTTTTTTTTTTTTTTTTTTTTTTTTAGAGATTTATTTATTATATGTAAGTACACTGTAGCTGTCTTCAGACACCCCAGAAGAGGGCTCCAGATCTCATTATGGATGGTTGTGAGCCATCATGTGGTTGCTGGGATTTGAACGTATAACCTTTGGAAGAGCAGTCCAGGTGCTGTTAACTGCTGAGCCATCTCTCCAGCCCTACACTTTTCTTTTTACAAGGGTGCTGGGGACCAAACACAGGTCTTCATGCTTCTGAGGGAAGCGCTTTACTGGCTGAGTTCTCTCACCAACCCATCCACGGTCATTTTAATTGCCCTTTCCTTGTGAATCCACAGAAGTTGTTTAAGCATCTTGCCCACCTCTACCTTACTATGAGTGAGCACTACCTCTTTAACTGCTCTCCCCAGGGCTGGGTGTTCCAAGGCCCGTTTTCATAGATGTGACGTGCTTTCCATACAAGTTTGTGTTCAAATGAAAGAAGCAAATCTTGAATATAGAAGCATTTGTGGACCTCATTGTTTCCAACCGGCAACATATCCCAACTGGAAGCCATTTTGTTCCTTGTCACTCAAGGAGAGCTAAGGATGGAACTCAGGTGGTAGATCCTAACACATGAAGGATCTCCAGCACTTCATAAACTAGGCATCATGGTATAAGTCTGAAAGTCTAGCAGTTGGGAGGTAGAAACAGAAGGACCAGAAGTTCAAGGTCATCTTCAGGTGCATAGCTAGTTTGAGACCTGCTTAGAAAACTTAAGATCCTGTCACAAACAAACACAAGAAAGGATGAGAGTAGGAAATATATGTGATGTTTGAATGAGCTGAGGCAGGAGGATCTCAAAATGCAAAGAAAGCCTGTGCTATGGTACATCAAAAGTATCTTGGAAATTCATTGGAAGAAACAACTGTATGCCCTATTTATCATGGCACTATTCACAGTATCCAAGTTATGGAACCGGCCTACATCCCTATCAACAGGATGAATTTTAAAAATGTACTGGCCTGATGTGATGGCTATGCCTTTAATCTCAGCACTGTGGGGGTAAAGGAGGATCTCTGTGAATTCAATGCCAGCCTGGTCTATATAGTGAGTTCTAGGCCAACCAGACTAAAATAATGAAACACACACACACACACACACACACACACACACACACACACAAGCAGTCCATATTTCTCTCATATACAGAATCTGGATGAGGGACTTAAGTAAAATAGGGACTATTAGGAAAGAGGAAGGAGAATAAGAAAAGGAAGTAGGTGCTAGAGAGATGGCTCAGTGGTTAGGAGCACTGACTGCTCTTCCAGAGGACCCAGGTTAGATCCTCAACACACACATACAATTTCCTTTTCTTCGGTGCTGGGACTAGAAATCCTTTCATAGAGTTCCACCTATGGACATCTTCAACACTTGAGTTTTTGAGACTGGAGAGCTTTGGCTGAAATTCTGAGGTCTCTGCCTCTGCCTCCGCCTCTTCTTTCCAAATAAGGAGATCCAATGTTAGTGTTTTGCTGAAGCTGAGCAGTGATAGCACAATCCTTTAATCCCTCTTGAGGCAGAGGCAGGTGGATCTCAGAGTTACAGGTCAGTCTGGTCTACAGAGTGAGTTCCAGGAGAGACAGAGAAACCTTGTTTCAAAAAAATAAAAAACAAAAACAAAACAAAACAAAAACAAAGGAGAGAGAGATTGAAAGGGAGAAAGAGAGAGAGAGAGAGAGGGGGGAGAGAGAGAGAGAGAAAGAGAGAGAATGAGAATGTAGGTGTTGTTTTTGTTTTTTTGGTGGGTTTTTTTGGTTTTGTTTGTTTTCTGTTTTGTTTTTTTTATTTTTGTTTTTGTTTTTGTTTTGAAACACAGTCCCTTGTATCCCAGATTGGCCTCAAACTTGCTAAGAATGGCCTTGAACTCCAGACACTGTAACCTCTCCCTCAGACGTTGGTTCTGAGGAAGTTTTACAGACGGCCACCACCACACTTGGTTTAAGAATGTTCTTTTAAAAACAAAACATAGGGCTGGTGAGATGGCTCAGTGGTTAAGAGCACCAACTGCTCTTCTGAAGATCCTGAGTTCAAATCCCAGCAACCACATGGTGGCTCACAGCCATCCATAATGAGATCTGACTCCCTCTTCTGGAGTGTCTGAGGACAGCTACAGTGTACTTACATATAATAAATAAATAAATCTTTAAAAAAAAAGAAAAAAGAAAAAAAATAGGAGAAAAAAATGGAAAAAAGAAGGAAAAAAGGAAGGAAGGTTAAAGCATTGAATGTTGCAGGTGTGTAAGGAAGTACAATGCTAATCAAAGACCTTCGGCTTTCCTAGAAGTTCCTGAGGATTCTTGATGAGTCCTGATGACCCTCAGGAGAACTATTGCAGAATAGTAACAAGAACAGATTTCCTAAGGTGGAAGAGTAAGTAGGTGTTGACAGGTGGCTGGCATGGAATACAGACCATAATTCTGAGATTCCCTCGTAGATAAATCCCCACTGAGCATGACACTAGCACCCTCCTCAGCCCTAGCTCCAGCCAAGCAGCGTAGCACACTTCCTCTTCATAGACAGGATATCCAGTAATACCCATCTCCACCTTTGTTCTCCGTATTTCCATATGCTCTGAGAGTCTAGTGTCAATGATTCTGAAGCTCTGAAGTCCTTCCCTAATTACTTCAGCTTTGTACTGCGGTAACGTGCAAGCTACGATCATCTTCCTGACACTTAACACATTCTCAAACTCTATTGGATGTATACGCCTAGAAGAAAAAGACAAATTTTAATAAATACTTGTACCCAAGTGTGATGACACACACTTGCAGTCCCAGCACTGGAGAGACTGAAGTAGAATGATCACAAGTTTGAAGCTAGCTTGGGCTACAAGTCAGACTGTCTCAACAAACAAGCAAGAAATGTAAAACTTAATATGAGATAATACCCATTCAAATATAACAAGTGTTACTTATGTAGATCCATGCAAAAAAAAATTGAGTCATAAAACTTAAGAAGACTGGGGTAGGAGCTGGAAAGATCTCATGTCCTCTTTGGCCTCCTTGAGCAACAGACACACAAGTAGTGTATATAGACATACATGTATGCAAAATACCCATACACACAAAACTAAATTTAAAAGAAAAATAAGAAGGCTGTGGTAACTACACTGGTGAGTGCCTGTAATCCCAGTACTTGGAAGATAGATTGTAAATTTAAGCCCAGCCTAGGATATAAAATACCCTAACTTTTTTTGTTTTGTTTTGTTTTGTTTTTGTTTTTCAAGACAGGGTTTCTCTGTATAGCCCTGGCTGTCCTGGAACTCACTCTGTAGACCAGGCTGGCCTTGAACTCAGAAATCCGCCTGTCTCTGCCTCCCAAGTGCTGGAATTAAAGGCATGTGCCACCACTGCCCGGCCCTAACTTTTTTTTAGTGATTTATTTGTTTTTATTTTATGTGCATTGGTGTTTTGCCTGCATGTATGCATGTATAAGGATATCTGACCCTCTGGAACCAGAGGTACAAACAGTTGGGAGCAGCCATGTGGCTGCTAGGAATTGAATCCAGGTCCTCTGGAAGAGGAGCCAGTGCTCTTAACAGCTGAGCCATCTTTCTAGCCCCAAGGAGACCCTATCTTTAAATAAAATTTTAAAAAAATTAAGGAAGGAAGAAGGAAGGGCAAAGAGAAGGACAGGACAAAAGTGTTCTTTACCACCAACCCAACTCTGCAGCCCACGAAATTACAGTAGTTGTTACACCTATTAGACCTGACCATTGATGAGTAGATAAATGGAGGGACGGATACAAAGCACTCATGATTTCAAATATTCTGATACCTGTGCTGCAAGGTAATTCTACCCTACTTTACTCATTTAAGAACATTATTCTAAGATGACTTCCTGGACTTTAGCAAGTGGACCAGAGTGAGCTCAAAAATCTCTTCTCAATCTGTTGTTCAATGGATGTGGCTTCTCCAAAGCAATGGCTTCCAGCTTCACCAAGAATTTGTTTCTCCACCCTTAACTAACCCCTCCGATCTTACCTTCCCTATCACTTCTCCAGGTTATCCCGGGCTCCTGAAGAACCCAGAGACCGGAGTGCTAGGAAAACACTCTATCATTGAGCTACACCCCCAGTGGCAATTGTTCTCTTTCTGTATTCCATGGAAGCCTACTTTTACGCCAAACATAGTACTTACCACGTGGATCCCACATCCCTCAATTTAACATTGGAGGTTTTAAATATCACGAGTAGCCCTGAAACTCCAGGACATGTAGTAATTTGCCAGTCCACTGAGGCATGAAATAGGATTGCTACTTCTGGGATTGGAGTCAGTGAGCCGGTTAGGAGCCCGACTACCCAGATCCACATTTCTACATGACGTTTTTTCCATGCTGGTCACAAAGCTAACAAATGTTTATATTAACCCCATTTTACAGAAGAAGAATTAATGAAAGTATAAATTAGGGGAGAATTGGAGGACCTAGAGATTTTAATTGACTGTTGTATTATTTGTGACCCAACCATTATGGAGGTAAAGGATGTCTTTAATCTTAGAACCCTGGGGCTCATACTGGGCCTGACAGTTGGTAGGTGCTAAGTAAATCATTTCCTGGTTAATGAGAGAAGGTGTGGTAAGAATTCTGCCTTCACTTTCTGAAAAGGAATCTCTTGAGGTCATGGCCTTAAATTACTTCTCACTCCCAGCCCCTGGAGCAGCACCCAGCTCATACAGGTCAAAAGCTCCCTATCTCAGTCTATGATTTTTTTTTTCTTTTTTTTTAATGCAGCATGGCATTACTTACCCCAGACTGGCCTCAAATTCCATCTTCCTGCCTGAACCTCTCAAATTCTGGGAATATAGATGAGATTCACCATGCCTCACATTGCATTTTAGGTTTTCTTTTTTTCTTTTCTTTTTTTTTTCAAGATTTATTTATTATTATATGTAAGTACACTGTAGCTGTCCTCAGATACTCCAGAAGAAGGCATCAGATCGTACTATGGATGGTTGTGAGCCACCATGTGGTTGCTGGGATTTGAACTCAGGACCTTCGGAAGAGCAGTCAGTGCTCCTACCTGCTGAGTCATCGCTCCAGCCCCGCATTTTAGGTTTTCTATGAAGGTTTAAGAATAGGAAAAAGATGTACAAAAGTATAAATCTAGCCAATTTTACACACAACTCACAATTGCTTTCAGCTTTTAACTTTTCAAATAACTTTATCAGCAGCCACCATGATTGTTATAGGACTTGCTTTTATGTACTATGAGAAAGGAAACCTATATTTTCTTGGGCTGTTAGTCATTATTAAAATATAGCTGGAACACATATATAAGTGCAATTCCTAGTTATATATTCTCCCTTAAGTTAAAATAAAATAAAGATAACATTCAGTTTCTTAGTTAATTCAGATGAATACTTTATCTCATAGGATTAAAAAAATGAGGCAAAGATAAATATAATCAGAGTTTTTTTTCCTTTTTTTGTTTTGATAAATGTTTTGCTTTGTAGCTCTGGGTAGACTGGGACTGGCTATGTAGGCCTGACTGCCCTAGAACTCGTGGTGATCCCCCTGCATCAGCCTTCAAGTCCAAGACTGTAGGACTATAAATGTAGTCCTAAGACTATAAATCGCCTGTAATTACAGTAATAAATCACCACTCCCACTTTGAGAAAACTTTTTAATGCAGTCCTTGTTGGGTTGGAGTCACTATATAGATAAGATGGCCTCAACTCAGAGAGATCTACCTGCCCTGAACAAAGTCTTTTTTAAAAAAAGACATTTATTGTTTTGTTTGTTAGTCTGGGGAGATTGAAGAGAGAGTCTCAGTAACCCAAGCTGCCCTCAAACTCACTGTATAGCTGAAGATGACCTTGAACTCCTGCTCCTCCTGTTTCCAACTCCCAGGTTCTGGGACTACAGGTATCATGTATGTTCCACCATCATGTATGTACCACCATCATGCTGTATATGCATTTTAATTTACCTCTGTTTGAGATTTTTTTCTCTTTCAATGCTGAAATTGAAGCCCAGAGTTTCACAGATGCTAAGCAAGTTTTCTGTCACTGAACTATACCCCTATCCCCCAGGGTGTGTGTTGGAGGGAGATAGATTTGACAGTAGTACAAGGATCAAAGAACAAAGAACACCTCTTTATCTATATGTCTAGAATGTGTTAAATGCGAATGTATCCTACCCCCCAAACGCTTTTCATCCTGAGAAGTCAGAAGCACCTACATAAAACCCATATTTCTTATAAAAGGCTCTTTGCCCATTTTCCCGATTACTTCTGGTGAACTGTCCTTACCCAGTCAGGAATGACTGTGTGTCCTATGTAAATTTAGAAGCCACCTTGGAGAAGTGTTGCTATTGCTTCCAAGTATAGAGTTTGGGTAAGTACCTCAACTGTCACTCACATGTCACAAAAAATTCCAGCTTTGTGAAATTAACCACTTTTCACTTTTGTTTTTTTTTTTTTTTTTTTTTTTTTTTTGGTTTTTTGAGACAGGGTTTCTCTGTGTAGCCCTGGCTGTCCTGGAATTCACTCTGTAGACCAGGCTGGCCTTGAACTCAGAAATCCACCTGCCTCTGCCTCCCAAGTGCTGGGATTAAAGGCGTGTGCCAACACCGCCTAGCTTCACTTATAAGTTTTCCCTTATTATTTTTAATTATAAGTATGTGCATGCATGTGCATGTTGGTATTCAAAGAAGTTAGAAGTGTTGGATCCCCTGGATAGAGTTACAGATGGTTGTGAGCCACCTGACCCAGGTGCTGGGAACTGAACTCAAGTCCTCTAGAAGAATAGCACAGTCTCATAAATATCGAAGCTTCTCTCCAGCTCCACGTTCACTTGAAAAAATGGCTTTTCCTATAGAAAGGGGTAACAAAGGCATTTGGTATTATGGTAGCTTAAATGAGAATGGCCACTATAGGCTCATATGTTTGAATACTTGGTCACCAGTCAGTAAAACTATTTGGGAAGGATTAGGAGGTGTGGCTTTGTTATAGTGGTGTGTCATTGGGGGTGGGCTTTGAGGTTCAAAAGCCCTAGCCATTCCTAATTAGCTTGCTCTGCCTCATGATGTGTAGAGTATAGCACCCATGTGGAGGTCTGAGAGCAAGTTTGTAGAATGGGATTTCTCCTTCAGCCTTTATGTGGGATTGAGGACCAACCTTGGATCATCAGGCTTGCACAAGTGCTTTACCCACTGAGAAATCTTACCCAGCCTTTAAAAGAAAATGCTTATTTATTTGTGTGTATGTGTGTGTGGGTACATGCTCATATAAGTGTAGAAGTATACATGTGATGCCTGTGGAAGCACTTCTTCTACTATAGGTAACTTGTTTTCCTAAAGGAAAGATGAACAAGGTCAATTTAAGACTAGTGTTGGGCACAAGCAGTGAAGCCTATTCGATCCTTGAAGTGACTGTCAGGAAAATGTGCTATTTATCATCTCACACATATGTATGGCAGTATATCCATGTGCCTTAAATTATGGAATGTATGGCCTGCTCAAATGCAGATTATTCAGTATAACAGTCTATAACGGGTTATCTGTCAATCAGCGTATAGATTCTTTCTGGTTCCCCACTTTGCTTAGATTCATAAAAAGAAGTCGGGGCTCTTGGGCCACATGTTTGCTCAGAACAGCTCCCATTCTATAGACTGTACTCTTTGCTTCCACTCTCACTTTTAACAAAGCTATACTACTTTTAATAAATTTTAATAAATCTTTTTTTTTTTTTTTTTTTTTTTTTTTTTTTTTTTTTTTTTTTAGTTTGGTTTAGTTTTTCAACACAGGGCTTCTCTGTGTAGTCCTAGCTGTTCTGGAACTTTCTCTATAGAGCAGGCTGCCCTTAAACTCAGAAATACACCTGCCTCTGCCTCACAAGTGTTGGGATTAAAGGCGTGTGCCGCCATCACCAGGCACAAATCTAAACTTTCATTGCTACTGCTCCGTGTTGAGTTTCTCTTTCCTCAGTAGTCATAGGCACCAGCCCATGAGGGCAGAGAGAGCAGAAGCAGTGAGTAGGGTTCAGACTGCCGGGAGGATGACAGAAGAACTGCTGGAAGACAACTTCAGTGCGACAGCTCTATTTTATTGTTCCAGGGGTAGAAGGGTTCTTAGGGGTGCAGGTGGAGAGGGCTGATTGGGCATAACACAAGGGCAGGGGAGAGAGCCAGACACATGTGCTGAATCATGCAGTGCTTGGAGAAAGAACTGTACGTGGGTCAAAACGGGGTCCCGCGGACTGTGCGCATCCCCACAGCACCGCTGGGCGGGCGTCGGACTGTGAGAAGCCCAAATTTGGTTCAGACTCTCAGGGTACCTCAGACGACGACACTGGTTCTGGGGTCCCTGGGCCTCATGGATGCCAGGGGTGTCAGGTTCTCAGTCTTGGACACCTCATACACTGTTGGATGCAGCAGAAGAGCTGAGAACAGAGTGGGGACCTGTGGCAGACTCTGGCCATGGTTTTAAGGGGTTGTAGTAGAAAGGCAGAGTGAGGAAGAACTAGCAAGGGAGAAAAGTAGAGAAGCAGAGGGCGGCCATGGCCTCGTGGAGGGAGGGGGGAAGGGGAGCTGGAGAGCGAGAGGTGAGAGTAAGAGAATAAGAGCAAGAAGGAAAGAGTAAGAGAGGGTAGAGGAGGAGGGAAACAGCCCCTTTTATAGTGGGCTGGGTCTACCTGGCTGTTGCCAGGTAACTGTGGAGGTGGAGTCCAGACAGAATACCAGGAGCTTGGGGCATTGCCTATGTGACTAATGGCCACACACCTCTCTGGGGAAGGTGGCTGTGGGAGGCTGTAGCTGCCTCCCAGGAGAGGGGCCAAACACCTGCTGTCTCTTAGGGTCACCGGGATTCAAGTCTTGTGCTCGACCGGGTACCAGGCTGTCTGTGCACAGCTCACTGCCTCACAACTGTGCAGGGTCATCCTCCAAGTAAGGTCAGGCATCTGTACTTAGAGACGCCCTCCAAAAAACGTTGGGCAGAGAAGAGGAAGCCCCACTGAGAAAGGGAGTTCTCCATTCTGCACCAAACTCAGAGAGCTATCCAAATATGGGGGACTGCGATCTTAATAGCAGGGTTCTCCAACAGTGTGTCTTGTCCAATTTGTTGTTTGAAACACAGAGAATCTGGGTATCATGTCAAAGAACACCTAGAGAGATATTACCCTCCAGTACTATCCATAGTTGTCAGCTCTTCTGTCAAAGTAAGAAGAAGAACAACTAAAACAGAAAGTTGGTATCAGAGGCATTGTTGCTATGATAAACCTGACCATGTTGTTCATAGGCTTTTGGAATGGTTTGTAGGAAAAGTTCTCTAGCTTCATGCTGGAGAAGCCTTATGAATCTTTAAGCTGAGATTAACGGGTCATTCTAGTGAGAACTCACAGGCTCAGATACATGCCAGCAGAAATGGAGACAGTAAAAACTGTTTGTAAAGTTCAAAAGGGGAACAATGACTATTTGGATCTAGGAACTGGATTGGAAATCGTTCATTCACGTTACATTCTGGCAACACATCTGCTTGCATTCTTCATATGCTCTGAAGTCTGAGTAAGGTTTCACAGTTTAAAAGTAATGGGCTAATTACCTTGTTTGAAAGAATTTTGAGACAATATACTAGTTAGACTGTAGTATGGATTTAGTGAGGTCTATAGTGACAATTCAAAGCAGAAAGTAAAACAGGAATATATAAAATATGTTCAATTTGTTCAGTAAGAAAGGTGACAATAGGACTGGTGAGATGGCTCAGTGGATAAGAGCACTGACTGGTCTTCCGAAGGCCCTGAGTTCAAATCCCAGCAACCACATGGTGGCTCACAACCACCCGTAATAAGATCTGACACCCTCTTCTGGTGCTTCTGAAGATAGCTACAGTGTACTTATTTATAATAATAAATAAATCTGTGGGCTGGAGAGAGCAGGGACTGAGCGAGCAGGATCTACCGGAGTGAGTGGGGCCAACCAGAGCAAGCGGGTCGAGTGGAGTTGACTGGAGCAAACAGAGGTCCTAAAGTCAATTCCAACAACCAGATGAAGGCTCACAACTATCTGTACAGCTATAGTGTGTACTCATATACATAAAATAAATAAATAAATCTTTTTTTAAAAGGAATGTGACAGCCGGGCAGTGGTGTCACATGCCTTTAATCCTAGCACTTGGGAGGCAGAGGCAGGCAGATTTCTGAGTTCGAGACCAGCCTGG
>NW_022196898.1:35044981-35116916 GCF_008632895.1 Mastomys coucha | reverse complement strand
AAAGAAAGAAAGAAAGAAAGAAAGAAGAGAACCTGAACAAAGACAGCCTCCAAAGCACCGTGCTCCAGCAGGGCTTGCTAGCAGTGCTTCCCAGGTTCAGCCAAGCAGGTGCTCAAAGTCCATTGCGGTTGTAGCAGAAGGGAGCTAAGCTCCATCAAATTAGTGAAAGGAACATAAGTCATCTGTGTGGCGCTGGACACAAGCATGAAGAGGCCATAGAGACTTGTACCTGTATTCTAAAAAAGCTACCGAGGCCACGCAAGCCATGTATGGCAGGGTCAGGTTCTCTGAAGAGAACCAAGTACGATGTGTATGAAAGACGAACCTAAGTTACAGTAGAGAGATATCCAATATATCAGAGATGCCAGCAACATGGGGTGTTCACAAAGGAAAGCTGAAGTCCTCAAGAGGAGATGCCCCAAGAGAGAGGCTACTTGTGTGGCAGGAGAGGCAGTTCTGCTGGATTTGCAAACCTCTTGGCTCCCAGATAATGTTGTCATACTCCCTAGTGACAGACATGGAAGTGCAAGGTTTGCCGTTTGCCCTGCTAGGGTTGGGGTTTGCTTTGGTCTGGTCTTTAGTTGCAGTTCCATCACTTCTCCCTTTTGAATGGAAGTCTTTTCTCTGTTCTGTTGTTAGGTGTTCTGTCAGAGAATACCTTCCAACATCTTGCCTGTTAGGAGATGTGTGTTTTGACTTTATAGGGGCTCATAGTTCAGACATTGTCAAGAATCTCAGGAAGAATCTTTAGAGTTTTGAACCATGTTAGAAGGCCTTAAAGCAGCAGAACCTTGTAAAAGGAAGTTAGGTCATAGGGAAAGTGAAAAGTAGATTGGAATATTGGCCATTTCCTCTCTCTGTGCTTCTCAATCATGAGTTGAGCATACACTTTCTACCATTATGTTCTGTGTCACTCCAGGCCCAAGACAATGGAATCACTCAGTAGTAGCCCGAAACCTCTGCAATAGTGAGCCAACATAAAACTTCCCCCTTGGTAATTAGTTTATTGTTGGTATTTTATCACAGGCATTGATATCTTCAAGTTATAATACACTTCAAAGTATGATGGTACACAGCTGTAATACCAGCACTTGGGTAGAGGTGGAAGATTAAAGCAAGTTCAAGGACATTCTGAGCCATATAGTAAAATTCTTTCTAAGGGGAGCCACACGTAAACAGACACATACATGTGCATGCATCCCGGGTGTGTACACACACAGTGGAAAGCATCACTAGTTGGCTTGATCAAGAAGAAAAGGATGTGATAAATAGAGAACAAGACTGGTGAAATAGTGCATTCCAACACCAATAAGGAAAAGTTAACATGAAATTCACAGGAGTACATCATCTAAAAACTCTAGAATCTGATTGAGGAGTCAGATCCAGAGACCCATGAGAAAGATGGGATCTGGAATAAAACCAAAGGCACAAACATCAAAGCAGAAAATTCCCCAAATCTAGAGGGAAGAATAGAAATACACAAGAGCCATTGAGACCTCTGAATAGGTGTGAGCAAAGAAGAGTCTATAACGTATTATAGTCAAGATGTCAAAAATGCAAAGCAAAGAAACAGTATTAAAAGCTGTAAGGGAAAAAAATACCAGGTCACCTGCAAACATAGAAACGTCAGAAAAACAAAAGAGAGCTTGTCAACATTTCTAAAAGCTAAGGGAGTTCAAGTGATATATCTGAAGCCCCGAAAGTAATAACTTCCAAGCAAGATCCATATCTAATAAACCTACTACATTTTATATTTTATAGGAAAATAATCACCTCTCAATACAAGCACAAAGTAAGGGGATTCATTATCACTGATCCAGCATTGCAGAATACTGCATAGAGAGGAGTAATGTGCACAGAAAGAGGACTCAGTTACAAAAGAACAGGAAAGAGTAAATGTAGAGAGGAGTAGACGGGAGAGCTAGGAACCATCACGTCTTCACAGTCGACCGGCAAATCCTTAATACTAACAGGGAAGAAGTTAAAAACAAACACTAAGCCAACCTACAAGAAAAGCAATCATGTTATAGGAATTAGTAAATACTTTTCAATAACAACCCACCAAAAAGAAGAGACATAGACTGCTGGCTAGATTTAAAAGTCTAGATCCTATTCTCTGTGGTCTCTAAAAACCATACCTCATCAGTTAAAAAAGAAAATCCACAGACTTAAAGAGTAAAGAATGGGGGCTGGTGAGATGGTTCAGCTGGTAAGACAGCTCTTTCAAAGGTCCTGAGTTCAAATCCCAGCAACCACATGGTGGCTCATAATAACCCGTAATGAGATCTGACGCCCTTTTCTGGTGTGTCTGAAGACAGCTACAGTGTACTTATGTATAATAATAAATAAATCTTTGGGCCAGAGTAAGCAGGGACTGAGCGAGCAGGGTCTACTGGAGCAAGCAGGGCTGACCAGAGCAAGCGGAGGTCCTAAAGTCAATTCCCAGCAACCAGATGAAGGCTCACAACTATCTGCACAGCTATAGTGTGTACTTATATACATGAAATAAATAAATAAATAAATAAATAAACAAGTAAATTTTATTTAAAAAAAAAAGAGTTAAAGAATGGAAAACATTTTATCAAGCAACTAAAAACCAAAACCAAATCGAGATACCTATACAGATATCTGAGAGACTTGAACCAAAAAGAAGAGATGAGAACTACAAGATGAAAACATCTCGATAAAAGGAAAATTCATCAAGAAGATATAGCAATTGTAAATATTTCTCTAATTACCATAGGTGCAAAAATGCTCAGTAAAATTTTTGTAAATCAAACTCCAGAACACATTACCCACTTGACCAAGTAGGTTTCATTCCAGGGATGCAAATTTGGTTCAACATATGGAAATCAACAAGCAGAATAAGCATTTTTATAGATAAATTCAAGAGCAGGGATCATAGGAGCATCATAATCAATACAGAAAAGCCTTCAACATCCCTTCAAGATAAAAAGCCTCTAAGAAACTAGGAATAGAGTTGCTATCTACTAAGCATGTCATGGTTTTGACCAGGGTCTTTGCAATACAAGTGTTAGGGAGTGCTGGAATGCTGAAGATATGCATTTCAAATATGAGTTTGAAACCTATGATATGAAAGAAAGGGAGAAGTAGGGCTAATTTTAAAGTTTTGGGCTTATGTAGCTAGAAGAATTCAGTTACTGTAACTCAGATGGAAAGGCCACATCCTGTTGTAAATATAAGCCTGTGGGTTTACAGATGGGCTTTATTTCTTAAGAGTGTACACTGTTTCCTTTTGTACCATGGCAGGTTTGTTCTAGGAGCCCCTGCAGACACAGGGGATGCTCACATCCTTTATTTAAAATGGCATACTGTTACATGGCCTGCATAATTTATTTAATCTCTAGATTACTTAGCTAAATTGCTAGTGCCTAGTGTAATGTAAGTGCTGTACCCAGAGCTGCATATTCAATACAGATGCAATGTTTTAAATGTTTTCTACTTGAGATTAGTTGAACGTAGGGTGTGGACATGGTGGGTCTCAGGGAGGGACCATGTTTCACACTGATAGATTTTTTTTTCTATTAACTCTAAGGGATCTTTGTGTGTGATTTTTACATTCCTAGTAAAGTGCTGATAAGTGGGAAAAGCTTTCTGACTGTTCTTTTGACGCATTTCGAGGGCCGCCACTGGTGTAGTTTGTGATCCTTGCTCTTGCTGCACTGCTGAGATCTGGCTGGCACATCGTGGGCGGTTCGGCACAGTGATCCATGCCACCCCTGGTGCCGCAGTATGCTAATTGTAGGAATTATCTCTTGCTCAGCTAGCTTCTGTACAGAGAATTTCTGCTGTGATTATCCTCTGTCCTAAACCTGCTCACCACAGTGTAAACAAACTATGCTTTCTGCACCACGGGGAATATTTCATTATCCTGTCCTATTTCTACAAATAGTCCAAATGTAAATTCTATGTGGCTTTCTTCTCGTTTTATCTCTTGAGAAATAAAACTTAAAAAAAAAAAAAAAAAAAAAAAAACCTTGCTCTTTAGACAGGGCTAGCTTTGAACTGACAGAGATTCACCTGTCTCTGACTTCCAAGTGCTTAGATTAAAGGTGTATAACACCACTGTCCTATGAAAAATAAAACTCATAGCTTTCAGGGCTTTACTCTTATTTGAACCAGGGTTATTAGGCCTGCATTTTATTTTGATATTCTTTAACAGAAATGCAAAGTCTCTTTTCTCTCTTTCCCTCCCTCCCTCCCTCCCTCCCTTCCTCCCTCCTTCCCTTCCTCCCTCCTTCCCTCCCTCTCTCTCTCTCTCTCTCTCTCTCTCCCTCTCTCTCTCTCTCTCTCTCTGTGTTGTATAGGTATATGTTTGTGTGCAAATGTGCAGGTACATATGGAGGCCTATAGTCAGTCCTAGGCATCTTTCTTTCTTTATTTATTTTGAGTCTTGTATTTAAGCTGGCCTTGAACTCACAAAGGTCTGCCTGCCACATTACCAGTATTAAAGGTATTGTCCACCATACCACCTTATTTTTTGAGACAAGGTCTTTGAGCATGCCAGTTTAGTTTATCTGCCTAACAAGCAAACCTTAGAAATGGTCCTATCTCCTCCTAAATTATATTATATTTATATCTGTGCTGAAATTATAAGCACAACTGCTGCACCAGGGTTTTCTTTATGTAAGTGTTGGGAAAATGAACTCATGTCCTTGTGGTCACACAGCACCAAGTAAGCCATCTTTTTGGTCTTAGAAATGCATTAATTCTATACAGTGAGGTTTTTTTTTTTAAAAGATTTATTTATTTAGTACACAGTATTCTATATGCATGTTGCTGGGAATTGAACTCAGGACTCCTGGAAGATGAGCCAATGGTCTTAACCTCTGAGCCATCTCTCCAGCCCTTTGTTTGAATTTTAAGATTACAGAATTTTAGAATGGGAAGATGCTCTAACAGGTAAACATACTTGTTGCTATGTCTGCCTGCCTCCGTTTATTCTTATTATTAAATATTATTATTATCATTAAATTTATTTTAGGTGTATGAGTATTTATATCTGTGTACCATGCAAGTAACTGGTGCCTACAGAGACTAGAAGAGGGCAATAGATTTTCTGGAACTGAAGTTAGAGATAGTTATGAGCTGCCGTGTAGATGCTGGGAATCAAACCCAGGTCCTCCATAAGAACAGCCAGAGGGCTTGTCTCCAGCTCCTGAGTCTGATCCTCAGGACCCATATGCTGGAAGTACAGAACCAATTCCCACAAGTTGTTCTCTGACCTCCACACTAATGCTATTACACACATATGTAAAATAATTGTGTCTCTGCATGTGTGTTATGTATGTGTAAACAAGAAAGTGAACGTGAATTTTTAAAAAAATCACTTTGTTTTCACTGCCATGATGTTTTACTTTCTTTTCTTCCTGTTTTGTCATGCTGTGACTGGAAGCCAGGGTTAAACAAATGCTCTCCCAGTCTCTTAGTTAGGGTTTCCATTGCTGTGAAGAGACACCGTGACCAAGACAACTCATAAGGGCAACATTTAATTGGGGCTGGCTTACAATTTCAGAGGTTCATTATCATCATGACAGGAAGCATGGCAGCATCCAGGAAAACATGGTGTTGGAGAAGGAACTGAGAGTTCTACATCTTGATCCAAAGTAATTCAAGAAGAGGCTCCTTTCTGTGCTGGGCAGAGCCTGCGCATTGAACCTCAAAGCCCACCCCCCATAGTGACACACTTCTTCCAACAAGGCCACACCCAATCTAACAAGGACACACCTCCTAATAATGTCACTCCCTGTGGGCCAAGCATTCAAACACGTGAGTATGTGTGGGCCAAACCTATTCAAGCCACTACAACCAGCAAGCTATGTGTATCCGGAGCCCTACTTGACATTCTTTTTAATCTTAACAGCAACATGAAATCTCATGTTAAAGTTGATGGAAAGCTCGAGAGTAGTATGATTCAAATTACTGTCTTAATTAGGCAAATTACCCAGCTTATTTTCAAAACATTTCCAATATCAGGGATCCTATTTACACAATATAGTAATCCATTCACTTCCCTTTTAAAGAAACCAAATTGCCAAAATGTTTTCTTTCTTCCTTCCTTCCTTCCTCCCTTCCTTCCTTCCTTTCTTTCTTTCTTCTTTTTTTTTTGTTTGTTTTTTGGTTTTTTGAGACAGGGTTTCTCTGTGTACCCCTGGCTGTCCTGGAACTCACTCTGTAGACCGGGCTGGCCTTGAACTCAGAAATCTGCCTGCCTCTGCTCCCCCAAGTGGTAGGATTAAAGGTGTGCGCCACCACCGCCCAGCTAAATGTTCTTTCTTACAACTAAGTAAAGTTGTCTCTCCTATGGCTTCTACCCACACACCCCTGAAGATACAAAAAGAACTTGAAGATGCTTTAATCAAACATCCAGGGATATGTCCCCAGATAGCCTCAATCTATCTATGCTGCAGTAAGTCAGAATCATATCCATTCGACCCACTTTTCTATTCTGGAAAATGAAAGGGTTGAACCTTTCTTCTAGCTTTGAACTGATTCTTCTAGCTTTGAAATTACAGGTGAGAGAAGATGCAGTAAATACGGGGCCTGGTAGCCCCCTCCAAGCCTATGGGTTTGAGTTAGATCCTAGAATCCATATGGTGGAAAGATAAGAACCATCTCAAGTAAGCTATCCTCTGATCCCCACATGCACACCAGACATACACACATACACAATAAAATACATTAAGATGATTTTAAAAAGAGTCAAACCTTGTTTAAAAAGTAAATGTGGTCAGTCATGGTGGTATAAGCATGTGGTCTGCTCTAGAGGCTAAAGTAGGAGTTTCATGCCCAGATTGTGAGGTCTCCACAGACCACCAGAGACCACTAGGAGTCTAACTTTTATGCAAAAGCCAAGAGTCTTTATTCAAGCTTGAGCTTGGACCCTCCAACCTCTCCAGCACAGTGAATGGTGTGGAAAGTCCTGAGCTGGTACAAGTCTAGCCTGTTTATCATGGTTGCTGTAGCAGGGTAGGGGACCTTGCAACTTGGCAGTTGCATGATGGATGACATTTGCTTGGTGCACTTCTATTGGCTAGTAATGATTTCAGCATGGTATATACAATGGTTGCTAGCTTAATCAATCTACTTTAGACATTAGGTAGTTTCACCTTAAGAACTGATTGGTTGTTGCTAGGGGTGGAGTGGCTATTTGCTCAGGAGACTTGTGACTGTTACCAGGGTGACATAGCTCCTGAAACAGGTTGGGATTTTTTTCTAGAGGCTGAGTTCATTCAGAGGACAAGTTAGTCATACAATGGAGTTTGAAAGCAAAATGGAGTTTGTAATATTAAGTTGGGCCCTTCAGGAAGAGGACTCAAACTTGAGGGCTTTCTGGACAATGATAACTGTCCTGCTAAACTAGAGACAGAGACAGAGACACAGACAACAGACAGAGACAGAGGGACAGAGGGAGTCCCAGAGTCTCTCGAATGATACATGAACACTCTACCACTGGGCTATGTCAATCCTTACAGTCTCTGATTCTCTGAAGTTCCAATTGCTTTTGTTCTCTTCCTTGACCATTCAATATAAACTAATAGGGAATTGTAGAGAAAGGAAGTGTAGGCAACACCGATGACTGCCAACATCTGGTGCGTTGTTTACTTGGAAATTTTCATTGATCTTTCCTAAGAGAACAAATGTTATTTGATGTTATCAAAAATGTATAACTTTTATAAGAACTTCAAGTAGCCTGGCAGTGGTGGCACATGACTTTAATCCACTCGGGAGGCAGAGGCAGGCAGATCTCTGTGAGTTCAAGGCCAGATGGGTCTTCAGAATGAATACCAGGATAGCCAGGGCTGTTATACAAAGAAACCCTGTCTCAAAAAAAGAAAAATGAAAAAAAAAAGAAATTCAAATATTCCCAAAGTATATGACTCAGGAAATGAATGTCTAGATCAACCACACTGAGAAATAATCTCTGAAAACGGTATTCTTGCATAAACTTCTAAGTTTCATTTTTTATTGATACTATCATTACTACTTTGAGATGGAGTCTTACTCATTAATCAGGTTTGTCTTGAACTCAAAATCCTCCCAGTTCAGTCTCCCAAGTTGCTGGAACTTTAGGCAAATGTTACCATACCCAGCTAAGATCCTAGATGTACAATTCAACTTATATGCTCATTTGAATAAAAGCTAAGTAATTAACAAACTCTGATACTACATATTCATGTTATATAAGATTACATAAATGTTACTTTACAAAAAATGTAGCTATAGTATTCAATCAATACCTGTTATTCACACACCTGCCTTTTACAATATGGAATGCTTTTTTTCTTAATGCTTTTGCATGTCATTTTAGTTCAGAGACCACTTTAATCTTCTCTGGATTGGTTCAATTTTAGTGTATGTGCTCTCCCTGTTTATGAACCATCTCACACATCTATACAAGTACACTACCACTGAGCAACGCCACAGCCCTAAACTGATCTCATTATTCTAATGTGCCTGTCCCTAATGTTCAGCGAGGCTTGGAGACTTTTCAGAGATTTATTTCAACTTCTGTGATTCATCACCCATGAGCTTCCTATCTACACTTACTAAGGAATTGTGACAATAGGAACCTAGAACTCCTGAAATCTGTCACTTTTTAATCTTTCTGACACACAAGCAGAGATGCACACCTTCTAGACAGTCTAGAGACACAGGCAGAGACGCACACCTTCTAGACAGCAACTTACACCTGGCTCCTTTTTCACATCAATGGGCTTGGGATCAAATTTGAAAGAGCAGAAAAAGGAAAAAAAAATTGTTTGCACTCCATTTCCCAGCCAATGGCAGCAAATAAGCTGTGCCTTAATTGTACCCTTCTCTCTAGAGGTAGTTATTATTTCAACACAGAGAACAAGAGAAGCATGAAAGCATAAACTACAGTGATGTTTGAAGAGTTAGAATGTAAATTCAGATACAGTGTGTCATTGCTGAATACTGTTATTTGTATTTTGTTTTTCTTTTTTTTTAAAGATTTATTTATTTAAATGTATGTGAGTATACTGTAGCTGTACAGATGGTTGTGAGCCTTCATGTGGTTGTTGGGAATTGAATTTTTAGGACCTTTGCTCACTCTGGTCAGCCCCACTCGCTCCAGTCAACCCTGCTCACTCAGTCTCTGCTTGCTCCGGCCCAAATATTTATTTATTTTATGTAAGTACACTGTAACTGTCTTCTGACACACCAGAAGAGGGCATGAGATCTCATTACAGGTGGTTGTGAGCCACCATGTGGTTGCTGGGATTTGAACTCAGTACCTTTGGAAGAGCAGTCAGTGCTCTTACCCACTGAGCCATCTTGCCAGCCATTGTTTCTCTCTCTCTCTCTCTCTCTCTCTCTCTCTCTCTCTCTCTCTCTCTCTCTCTCTCTCTCTCTGTGTGTGTGTATGTGTGTGTGTCTCAGTGTTTGTCTCAATATAAAAACAGAGGCTGGCTTGGAACTCTCAAGCCGTCTGCCTCAGTTTCCCCTGCGCTGGATTTACAACACAGCTGTTATTTTTTCTGTACATTTTTTACCTGGATTCTGAAGATATTTCTAGAACCAATTTTGTCACTAGAATAGAATAGTGTAGAAATATAATTATTGGTTTCTTCTTTTACTATTTTCTTTATGTTATTGTGTGTGTGCCTGAGTGTGTGCATACCACATGTATGCAGAAGCCCACAGGAGTAAGGAGAAACCTCAAATTCCCTGGAACTGGAGTTCCAGGAGGTTGTGAGCCATCTAGTACAGGTGCCAGGATCCCAGGTTGTCTTCAGGTGCTCTTAACTACTAAGCAATCCTCCCAGACCCTATAACTGAATTCTAGTCATATACTATACAATTTGTCCTATGACATACAATATACAGAATAGAGGATATAGCTTATTGCTACAGTACTTGACTAGCATATAAGACTATGAGTTCAATCCCTAGCACTGTGAAGAAAACACACACACACACACAAACAACTTACAATGTATACAATTCATTGCATTTTAGTATATTCAGAAGTAACCATTTAGCCAGCTATCTGCGTCATCATTATCTAGTTCCAGAACATTTTTAATAGTCCAAGAGTAAATGTTATACCCACAACTACATTCCTCATCCCTCATTCTCCCAACTCATTCCTGGCTAACACTGATGTCATAGAAAGCTATACATGTTTGCCTATTTTGGACATTTCATAGTAACAGAATTATAGAATATGTGGCGTTTGTGTGCCTGGCGTCTTTCACTTAACACAGTGTTTTCATCCATGTGTTGCATGTATCAATACTTCATTACTTTTTAGGGCATAATTATATTCCATTGAGTGTATACAACACATCTTGTTCATTCATTTACCAGACATTTAGATCATTTCCTTTTTTTGTTTGTTTGTTTGGTTGGTTGGTTGGTTCTGATAATGCTGCTGCGCACATCTGTGTGCAATCAGTCTTTTCAATTCTGTGAGGTTAGGTGTGGCATTTCTAGGTTATATGAGAACTCTTTATTAAATCACTTAAGGAAATGTCAGTCTGATCCCCTGGTGACTGTGTTGTTTTACAGTCCCAATAGCCATGTATTAGGATTCCAATTTCTCTGAATCCCCCAGGGTTCTAGTACCTGTGATTGTTCGTTATAATATAACCATTCATCCTAGCACATGTAAAGTAGTGTTGTGGCTTCTATTGATTAATACTTCTGAGCATCTTTTTCATGTGCTCAGTGGACACATGCATCTTTTGGGAATAAGTGTCTGAATCCTTTGCCCTTAAATTCATTTCTGGTTTTTTGTTTTGTTTTGGTTTGGTTTGAGACAGGGTGTTACTATGTAGCTCTGGCTGGCCTGGAACTTGCTATGTCCATTAGGCTAGACTAACTCAGAGAGATCCACCTGCCTCTGTCTCCTGAGTGTTAGGATAAAAGGCAAGAACCACTGCACCCAACTGTTATTAACTTAATAGACTAGGCTCTCATTTCTTCCTTTATATGTGTTTGCCCCCCCCCCGCCCCCTCCCGCATCCCCTCCAGGAGACAAGGGCTCCTGACATCAAACTTGCTAGGTAGCCAAAGATGTCTTCCTATGTCCACCACCCAAGTGGTGTAGGTGTATGTCATTATGTCCTGCCCCTGTGCCCATGATTTTAAAATGTTAATTCATTAAATAAATGAAAAAGTTAAAATCCCTGGGGACCTGAATACAGGGTAATGTTCTTTTTAACACACGAGATAAACGGTTTCATAGAATTTTACAGCAAATAGGAAAGTAATTCAGGAGTGCATTCCAAGAAAAATAAGAAAAAAAATGATAAATAATTAAAAGGAAAAGTATTTAAAGGGTAGAAAATTAAGTTTCACATACTTACTTTGTAAGAATGCAGACCCTGTAATATATTTTGACTTCTACTCATAACCGTAAGCGCATATTGAGCAGACTGCTGGAGGTCATTACATAAAGCACAGCTAAAGGCAAATTTGCCCCATCGAAGCTGAGAGGGACCAAAAGGAAACCAAGCCTGATTACTCAGGCTAATGGCCTGGCGGCCAGAAATGACAGGTGGCTGCATTAAAGAAGTTATTACCTTCACATGTTGAATGATGGCCAGTGATGTTTTAAGTAATCAGAGTGGCTCTTGAAATAAAGCTTTCTGATTAACTCTCCACCCCTCTTTGAAATCTTTGGTAGTTAAAGCTAACCTCAATATAACTCAGGAACTTTTAAAGAAGTTCATGGGAGCACACAGAGTTAACAGTTTATAAATTTTCTTTATTCCACAGAGGAAAACAGGCACAGGAACTGGGCAGCTCCGTTGTGGTCATCCTGATGAAAGTCTCCTGGGTTCTCTGGGCGACTCATTTCCTCCTTGTAAATACACTCCACCACACTTACAGGAACATGAAGAGACTTAGAGAAGAGATGGTTCCTGGTTAGGCAGGTAAGGCTGAAATTTGAGATCACTGGGAGGAAAGTTTGGGTCAGTAGGACAAGCAAGAAGAAAGAAATATGGGGTCCAAAATCTATTCAAGCAGTCTACTTAAAAGAATCTGGGACTTAAACAGAATTAAATAACAGTAAGCCTCAGGACCTCACACAAGCGAGGCAAGCTCTTAACTCAGTTTCACCCTCTGCCCACCTGGGGATTTTTAAGTGCTTAAGGAAAGAATTACATTCTCAAACCTGGCCACAGTCTGCAATAGAAGCCGTGAAGAGATGGCCACAGAGCTTTTGACACAAACTGATCCTGACAGGATGCTGGGGGCTGGGTACCTTGTAGAGTGCTTGTAAATTTAGAGCCATGTAATATTCTTTAGAGAGTTTTCTAACTGTACCGGATGAGTTGAAGAAACTATTTTATAAGCATTCAGGGTGACTAGTGTGCTGGGTACTTTCCATCGTTGTGACTAGAACCCTAAAAAAACAACCTGAGAGGCAGACGTGTTTATTTTGACTCACAGGCTAAGAGTTTCCACGTATGACTAGCTGCTTCTCCTGCTTGTATGGTTTTTTTTGTTTGTTTGTTTGTTTGTTTGTTTGCTTTTGTTTTTTGTTTTTTGTTTTCGTTTTTGCTTTTTCGAGACAGGGTTTCTCTGTATAGCCCTGGCTGTCCTGGAACTCACTCTGTAGACCAGGCTGGCTTCAAACTCAGAAATCCGCCTGCCTCTGCCTCCCAAGTGCTGGGATTTTTCTTTTAGGCTCAAACAAAATTGTCCTCAAACTTCTGTTTGACTACCATTCTGTGATGGTTTGTATATGCTTGGGCCAGGAAGTGGCACTACTAGGAAATGTAGCCTTGTTGGATTAGGTGTGTCACTGTGGGCGTGGGCTTTAGTACTCTAGTCCTAGCTGCCTGGAAGCGAGTATTCTGCTAGCAGCCTTCAGATGAAGGTGTAGAACTCTCAGCTCCTCCTGCACCATGCCTGCCTGGATGCTGCCATGCTCCTGCCTTGATGATACTGGGCTGAACCTCTGAACCTGTAAGGCAGCCCCAATTAAATGTTGTCCTTATAAGTGTTGCCTTGGTCATGGTGTCTGTTCACAGCAGTAAAGCCCTAAGTAAGACACATTCTTAAGTTATTTTATTAACTAGATTAAGCCCCCTAAGAGGGGACCCTGATTTTTAGCTATCATCTGGTGACCATATAGAGACATCACAAAACTGCCAGTACAGATAATAGAGAGTCAACCGTATTTAGTAATGTCTGTAACAGGGTAAAGCAGTGCTGAGGTTCCTTCACCCTGTATCCTTGAGAAGGCCATTTCAGGTTTAACCAGAACTTGACCTCCTTGATGAAGAATCCCATGGAAAATTACCCAACCCTATTCTAGGAATCCAAAGTCAAGATACCCCAGCTAATTTATCTTAGCTTCTGTTAAAACTGCCTGCTTGTGAGCAGCCCCTCCAACTAACTGTTTATCTTAGCACAGAACCTCCCCTCCAGCTAACCACTTATCTTCTGTCAAATTGTTTGCTTATACAAAGCCAGAGTTCCACACACTAATTCACACAGGGCAGCTGCCAACCAAGATACCAGGACATGGTGTTTGTCTTCAAACACTCCATGCTCTGGACACTCAAGGCTATACCTGGGTCCCCAAATACCCAAGTGTAGTCTCAGTCAGCTGGAATAAGGACTTTCAGTTGTGTATAAACTGTGTCTGAGTGGTCATTTCTGGGAGCTCCCCACAACAGGTCTACTTTTACTTTTATTGGTATTTCCTTAGTTTTCCCTTATCTGGAGCTTTTACTGGTTGGTAACACTAGCAAGATGTCAATATTTCATGATCATTTTTTTAAAAAAAGATTTACTTATTTATTTTATGTATATGAGTACACTGTAGCTGTACAGATGGTTATGAGCCATCTTGTGGTTGCTGGGAATTGAATACAGGACCTCTGCTCACTCCAGCCCTGCTTCCTGTAGCTGTCTTCAGACACCCCAGAAGAGGGTATCAGATCTGATTAAGGATAGTTATGATCCACCATGTGGTTGCTGAGATTTGAACTCAGGACCTTCGGAAGAGCAGTCAGTGCTCTTAACCACTGAGCCATCTCTCCAGCCCTCATGCTCATTTTTTTTTTTTTTTGATAAATGTTATCCCCCAAACCCAAAACGATCACTGAGTTGCATTGTTCTTGTATAATAACCAGAAAGGACATGGGTATCTGACTGAGAACTTACTTGGCAAAAAAAAAAAAAACTGATGAAACATCTGAGTACAAATGAGTTAATGTGTGTGATTATTTGAATAGAAATGGGCCCATAGACTCATGCATTTGAATGCTTGGCCCATAGGAAGTAGCACTATTAGGAGGTATGGCTTTCTTGGGATAGGTATGGCTTTGTTGGATAAAGTGTGTCACTGGGGGTGGGCTTTAAAGGTCTCATATCCTCGAAGGCCCTGTGTGGCAATGTCTCTTCCTGCTGCCTTTGGATCTGGATGTACAGCTCTCAGCTCCCCCAGCACCATGTCTGCCTGTGTGCTGCTATGTATGTGACAATAATGAACTAAAGCTCTGCACAAGAAGACAGTTAACAGAAGCTAAGTAAGCCAGCTCCAAGTAAATGTTTCCCTTTATAAGAGTTGCTGTGGACACGGTGTAGCTTCACAGTGGTAGAAACCCTAAGACAACATGAACTATGGTATACATGTGATACAGTTTAGACACATGCAGTTTGTTATAATTAAAGGTTCAAAACTAATGATCAAGTTACTTATCACCAGTGAACTCAAGAGAGCAGTGTAGGTGAGAGGGTATAATGTGCTGTGAATTCCATAAAATCAGATTGCAAGAAAACACTCAACCCCTTTTAAGAAGTAAAGAGGTCAAGGCACAGGGATTTAGATCAGTTGGTTGAGGGCTTGTACAGCATGTACAAGACCCTAGGTTCAATCCCCAGTACCAACCAAGCTGGGCATGGTGGTACATGCCTGAAATCTCAGCCTTTGGGAGGTAGAGGCAACGAGGTCAGAACTTTCAACATCCTTCTCTGGCGCATGCCTTTAATCCCAGCACTTGGGAGGCAGAGGCAGGCGGATTTCTGAGTTCAAGGCCAGCCTGGTCTACAGAGTGAGTTCCAGGACAGCCAGGGAAACTGGCTTAATTACAGAGAAACCCTGTCTTGAAAAAACAAAACAAAACAAAAAATCCTTCTCAGCATATAGCAAGTTCAAAGCCAGCATGGACGTCATGAGACTGTATCTCAAAAATAAATAAACAAACCAATAAATAAAAAACAAAAAGTTAATAAGGGGGCTGAAGAGACCGACCAGCATTTAAGAATGCTTACTAAATGCTTGCTGCTCTTGCAGAGGACCAGAGTTCAGTTCCCAACACCAACACTGAGTGGCCCATAGCTGACTATAACTTCTGCCGCAAGGCAGTCCTTTACCTCTGGTTTCCACAACCTGCACTCGTGTGCACACACCCACATACCACATATGCACACATACCTACATACCCACATACAACACATGCACACATACCCACATACCCACATACCCACATACAACACAGGCACACATAACCACACACCCACATGCCACACATGCACACATACCCACATACCCACATACAACATATGCACACATACCCACATACAACACAGGCACACATACGCACATACAACACATGCACACATACACATAATTAAAATTAATAAAAACAAATCTTAAAACAAAATAGGACCAGCAAGATGGCTCGGTGGATAAAAGCAGTTTCAACAGAGCCTGAGGGCCTGGGATCCATCCCTGAAGCCCATGTGGTACAAGGAGGGAGTGAGCTCCACACCTACCCTCTCACAAAATACATGAATGAGGACAATGATAGTAATACTGAGAGAGAAGTAAGGAGGCTGACTGTTACCCAGGATCATTATACAGGCACCTAAGCTTACTTACTGATAGATGTGTGTCCTCATTCCTAGAAGGCCAAACGAAAGATGTCCACAGAACTGTTAACTGTTAAATAAACTTCTAAAAAGCACCCAGAACAATATTTAGTTGCTTGTCTCATTTTGTGGTGTGTGTGTGTGTGTGTATGTGTGTGTGAGAGAGAGAGAGAAAGAGAGAGACTTGCCTTTTCTTTTCCTTTCCTTTCCTTCCCTATTTCTTTCTTTCTTTTTGTTTTTTTTTTAGATTTATTTATTCATTTTAGATTTATTTATTTTATATGAGTATACTGTAACTGTCTTCAGACAGATTACAGATGGTTGTGAGCCACCATGTGGTTGCTGGGAATTGACCACTGAGCCATTTCTCCAGCCTCTTTCTTTCCTTCCTTCCTTCCTTCCTTCCTTCCTTCCTTCCTTCCTTCCTTCCTTCCTTCCTTCCTTTGTTCCTTCCTTCCTTCCTTCCTCTGTTCTTTTCTCTCTCTCTCTCTCCCTCTCTCTCTGTCTGTCTTTCAGACAGGGTCTTACTGTGTAAGGGCCTTACTATATAGACCAGGCTGGCCTTGAGTTTGCAGAGATCTACCTGCCTCTGGCTCCTGAGTGTTGAGGCTAACGTTACAAGCACCATGTCTGATTAAAGAAACCTTTAAACAGATTAAGTGTAGGAGTTAATATAAAGGTGCTGGAGGGACAGAAGTGGAAACAGCCAAGAGCACAGATGTGGGCTGCTTAAAAAGATCCACCCTTACTGTGGCAGTCATACATGCACGTTTGTGAGTTTGAGTTATTATCTTCAAGGGGTGGGTAGGGAAGTTAATAGAGATTTTTAGGGTTTTTCCTGAGTTGCATCAGACAGGGTTAAAAGCTGACAAAACAAAACCATGGATCATAGGAAAGTAAGGTTACCTTTGGGCACAGAATAATCTTGTTCATGACATTCCCAGAAACTATCTAGAAGAAGTAAGGTCAGACTCAAGATCATATGCACTCAGGCCTTAAGCATGCTTCATTGCTATTCTGACATTCTTACTTGAAAATCACTCTACAGGAATGTGGCTCACTACAACGCTTGCCTAGCATGCACAAAGCCACCAGTTCAAGTAAAGCCTTGAGTAGTGGCATTATGAATTGCAGAATTGTAGGGGTAGAGACAGGAGGATTAAAAAGTAAAGTTTATCTTTTACTGCATAGGGAATTTGACCAACTTGGGTTCAGGAAGCCCTCTCAACATGGGAAAAAGTGTATGTGTGTGTGTGTGTGTGTGTGTGTGTGTGAGAGAGAGAGAAAGAGAGAGAGAGAGAGAGAGACAGACAGACAGACAGACAGACAGAGAGACAGACAGACAGACAGACAGACAGACAGAGAGATTGACTGGGCTGACAGCATTCACCGCAGTATAATAATTGTACTGTGATTTTTCAGTTGGTGACAGACTTCAGTCAGGCTCCTCAGTGTGAATCTCCTTTTCCTTCTAATGTCCTGGTGTTTCCTTGTCGTTCTATACTGCCTCACTTTGACACCCATTAACGTGATGTCACGACTCATTAATGTAGCTGACTTGGAGATAAGGAATACCTGGCTCCCTCCCTCATACCAATCCGCAGCAGGAAGAGAAGGGAAAGCTACTGCCACGACTACAGTGAGAAGTGCTTTGGTTGCTCAGCCCCCAAAATCCTGAGTTTTACAAAGTGGGTATCGCCTGCACCACTGTCACCCACAGGCTGGCTTCAAGAGGACCTACTCTTTCCTAGTAACCTTTGGTTCAAGGTGGAGAGATCTCTTACCTTCATTCCCTGTGGCATAGTTAAGTCAGCCTGAAGCATTTAAGCTTTTCCCAAAGGCTCTGTGGTAACAGAGGGAAAGGAAGAGAAAGAGAAACAAAAGAGAAACCAGCTGGTCCTTTGGAAGGACACATCTATCTATATAAAATAAAGTATGCAGGCTTTGGAAGCAAGTACCCTTGTCCTTAATCTTACTCTTTTTGAACCTCAGTCTATTCAGTCATACAATAATTCTTGAGAGGGTTGTACAATGACAGTGAGCCAATCAGAAAGTTCTCTATGGTTTACTTAGGAAATGGTCAATGAGACACAAATCCTGCTCTCCTTAGGTAAAAATAGGAAAGCAAATATTGTAAAGGCCTTGTTTAACAACAACAGCAATAACAAATGGCTACCCGGTATCTCCCGGTCTGGCCTAGTTTGATGCCTGGATCTGGAATCATCCTGCTCTGTATCTTCTGGTTCCTCAGTTCTTGGTTCAGTCTCTTGCCCTGCAATAATAGTGACAAATCTACAACCAAATGGGCATAGCGTTGCATGCCTGTGAACCCAGTGCTCAGGAGGTTCTGGTGCAAAGACTGCAAAGACTTTGAAGCCAGAGGGAGCCACAGAGAGAATCCCAAATCATCCTGGGCTAGAGTGACCCCTACCTCAAAAAAACCAAAACCAAAACCAAAACAGGCAGGGCAGTGGTGGCGCACACCTTTAATCCCAGCACTTGGGAGGCAGAGGCAGCTGGATTTCTGAGTTCAAGGCCAGCCTGGTCTACAGAGTGAGTTCCAGGACAGCCAGAGCTACACAGAGAAGCCCTGTCTCGAAAAAACTTAAAAAAACAAAAACAAAAACAAACAAACAAACAGAAAAAAACAAAACAGAAGACACAGAACAAAACCAGAGGACCTGGCAGCTGGCTCAGTATGTAAAAATGCATGGGTTTGTTAGCCAAGTCTAACTACCTGAGTTGCATTTGCAAAATCCACATAAAAATCTGGATACATTAGCATGAATCTGCAATCCCTGCACTCTGCTCATATGGTGCGACGGGCAGAAGCTCATGGGCCAGCTAGCCTTGGAGCTGCTGTTTAAAGACAGAGACAAGAGAGACCCCGCCTTAAAACAAGGTGGAAGAAAAGAACCAATTCCCCCAAAGTTGTCCTTTATGGACACGCCATGGTATGTGTGTGTCCATATTCAACATACACACATTTTAAACACTAGATTAATTCATTTTTTTAATTTAAAAAAACAAAACAAAGAACAACTAATAACATAACCAAACCAAACAAACAAACAAGGAATTCAGGGCAATCAAGTTTTAATTTGATGGGTTTGCTGGAGCCAGAGGGAATACATCTGAAGCCTAGTGCCACAAGCTGCAGAGGCAGGAGGATTACTTGAGCTCAGTAGTTCCTACAATCTCCCTAGCCTCCAGAAAACAAAAACAAAACCAGGCCATTTCCTTAGTGGAGTTCTGATCGTATCACTCTGCTGATCAACAAACCATGTGGCTCTTCACAGCCTTCCAAATAATTCAACTGTACATTATGGCATGTAGTAGATAATGGAATAAAAACAGGGCTGACAGTCTAGTTTGGTGATTAAGACTTTACCTTGCATGTACAATGTCATCAGTTTCAATCTCCAGGCCTCAAAAATAAAATAATAATAGTGATGGTAAATTCATTTGCATTGTTAAATTTGGTATACTATTCTTTGTGTTTAATTTTTTTCTTTTTAATCGTTTATAGATTTATTTATCTTATGTGTATGAAGGTTTTTCCTACATACATGTCTGTGCACTATGTGCCTGGGCTCAAGAGGTCAGAAGAGGGATGTACAGTCTCATGGAGCTGCAGTTAATAATGGTTGTGAGCGGGCTGGAGAGACGGCTCAGCTGTTAAGAGGACTGCTCTTCCAGAGGTCCTGAGTTCAAATCCCACCAACCACATGGTGTCTCACAACTATCTGTAATGAGATCTGATGCCCTCTTCTGGTGTGTCTGAAGACGGCTACAGTGTACTTACATATAACAATAAATAAATCTTTAAAAAAATAATAATAATGGTTGTGAACCACCGTATGGGAGCAGCCAGTGCTCTTAACTGCTGAGCCCTCTCTTCAGCTCCTTAAATGTTTTATTTCTTAGGTGGAATAGTAGATACATGCTTGGTTTGCTTAAAAATGGTAAAAATCTGCAAAACATAAAAACGACCACTCTTGGCTTTTTATGTCACTACAGTGTTACAAAAACACCACTACTATTGAGGTAGAGATAGATGAAGCTCAGGAGTGGAGTACACACTGAACATGCATGAAGACCTTGGGTCCAAGCATTAACACTACAGCAAACAAGCAACCAGATATATTAATGGTCTTTGCACCAGAATTCCTTCTCTCAGATAAGTGTTTCTATGATGCATCTGTAGTACATATTAGCGACATTCATTGTTAGAGCTGAATGCTTCTCCACTGTCTGAATACATCGTTCATTCTTCCTTTCACTGGCAAACATACTAGGCTAGCTCTTTTGTCTGTTTCAAGTAGGGATGCTGTGAATATTTGTGAACAAATCTATGTTTAAATATCCCCTCCTTCCTCTTTTCACCTGAGGGGAAGCACAAAGTGCTAAGGAAAGCATGCCTTAAAAGGGGCTAGAAACAGCTATGAATTTGAGGGATATGTACATACATACATACATACAATTTTAATTTTATTGAAAATATGTTTTTCATACCCTATACTCTGATCACAGTTCCCCTCTCCCCTCCACTAACTCCTCTCAGCTCTGCCCTCCCACCCAATCTACATCCTTTCTCTCTCTCTCTGATTAGAAAAGAAACACCTTTAATCCCAGCACTTGGGAGGCAGAGGCAGCCTGTTCTACAAAGTCTAGGACAGCCAGGGCTGTTACTCAAATCCCACCCCCTCCAGAAAGAAAGAAGAAAAAGAGGAAGAAAGAAAGAGAGCAAGAAAGAGAGAAAGAAGGAAAGGAAGGGAGGAAGGAAGGAAGGAAGAAAATATAGGCAACAAACAAACAACTCAGAAAAGCACAAGATAAACAGAAAAGAAAGGAAGCAAAGAAAAGGGACAAAACAAATAGACCCAGAGATACACATCTGCGCACAATGAATTCCCATACGAAAAAATAAAACTGGAAACCATAAAAGGCACAAGTAAAAGACTTATAATGTATATTTTTTTTTAAAATAAAGAGCTCAGACAAGACATAGTGAGACAAAAACCCTCCCACTCTGCCTCTGAGCTCATTTTGTGATGGCCATATACTGTTGGGCATGAGACCTGCTCTTAAGTGTGATTTGTATATCCAGTGAGACTCCATTGGAGAAAACCTATTTTTTGACACAGAGTCTCTCATATTAGCCTTGGCTATTTTAGAACTCACTATGTGGACCAGGGTGGCCTTGAATTCCCAGAGATCTGCCTGCCTTTGCTTCTCAACATTAAAAAGAAAATGAAAAGTTACCATTCATTTTCTCAGCAACTAAGGAAGTCAGGGAAACTAAAGCAACTTCCCAGGAGGCTGTGACTATTGAAGCGACCACACAGATAGGACGGGTTTGGAAAGGAAAGGTACCAGGTCTCACTACAGGAATGATTATTATCCCTATCTCTTCTGCACAGTTTAGGGTGGACCTTCCCTCCTGAGGGGTGGTCCCTTAGCCAAGCGGTTGACCTGCCAAACTGGAATATCAGGTCTCCACTCAGGCTAAAGGTTCCATTCTTTTGACAACAGTGTTCCCTTAGTGAGCTTCTACTGCTGCTGTCACACCCCTTCCTCTGAAGAGGCAACCCTAAAACCCCTCAGGATGAAATAGGAGAATGGAAATGGCCCATTTCTACCATGACAATTTCGAGCTCTGGCTCCTTGACTGAAGGGTTGAGGTCTGGACTGGAGTTTCAGTCCCCGCCCTCAAATACAGCCTCCAGGCGGAGTGCTTGTTCAGGATCAGATAAGAAACCAGAGGTCCCTTCTGGCTGCTTTGGAACTTTTGCTTTCTAGGTGAGACAGCCCAGAGCTGTCCTGTCGAGTTTCAATATCTTGTTTTCACTATTATATATTTTTTTAAAAGATTTATTTATTTATTTTATGTGTATGAGTACACTGTAGCTGTACAGATGGCTGTGAGCCATCATGTGGCTGCTGGGAATTGAACTCAGGACCTCTGTCTGCACTGGCCCCACTCGCCCCGGTGTAATACACTGTAGCTGTCTTCAGACGCACCAGAAGAGGACGTCAGATCTTATCACAGATGGTTGTGAGCCACCATGTGGTGGCTGGGATCCGAACTCAGGACCTTCGGAAGAGCAGTGCTCTTACCTGACATCTCGCCAGACCCTTTTAAAAGATTTATTTATTTATTATTATATATAAGTGTACTGTAGCTGACTTCAGACACACCAGCAGAGAGAGGGCATCAGATCTCATTATAGGTGATTGTGAGCCACCATGTGGTTGCTGGGAATTGAACTCAGAACCTTTGGAAGAGCAACCAGTGCTCTTAACCACTAAGCCATCTCGCCAGCCCTCACTATTATCTTAATATCATTTTCTGATTGTTATTGCTAATATATAGATGTTTTTAGAGTTGCTCTTGTATCCTGCAATTTTGCTGTACTATTTATATCTTTGCTGTTAATGTTTTAATGTTTACAGTGTCCTGCCTGCATGTATGTCTATGTACCTACCACATGTGTACCTAATGCCTGAAGAGGCCAGAAAAGGGTGTCAGATCTCTGGGACTGGAGTTACAGATAGTTGTGTGGTTGCTGAATCCAGGCCTACTAGAAGAGCTGCTCTCCCCAACTGAGCCATCTCTTCAGACTCTCTCTCTCTTTAATGAATAAGTTTCACACAACATAGTGCAGGCTATCCTAGAACTCATCATGTAGACCAGGATAACCTTGAATTTCAGCAGTAGCTTGCTATAAGTCTCAGTCTCCCAAGTGCTGGACTCAAGTCACATACCTAGCGTTTCCTTAGATATATAGAGTTATAATTGAAAATTTATATCTATTTGGGACTATGGAGATAGAACATTTGTTATACAAGCATGAGAACCTGAGTTTGAAATCACAATAAGAAGCCAAACCTTTTAAGTTCAGACTCCATTTTAGAGAACCTGACCTAAGTTTGAATTCAGGTAAATAGGCTGGTACCTAGCATTAGTTTCCAAGTTGCCCCCACAGCAAAACCCAAACCTAGCTCCAATCTCTAGGCTAATCCCCAACAAGACCAGCGTCTCCAGGTTATTTCCTCAACAAACCTGCACCCCCAGGTTGCACGCCCACCCCCTGCCTAATGACCACCAATGCAGAGGGGAGCAGTTTATAATATGTCTCCCAGCACCAGCCAGTTACGTTAAAGGCCACAGTAGCTTTCCAAGTAGATGCTTGCACACTTACTGCCCCCCCACACCCCAGTTCCCACTTACTATAAAGCCTTGCCTTGATAGACATTCAGGGCCCCACCACCACCAAAACTGTCCTGCATGACAGCTGTGCATTGGAGGAGCCTGAGCTAGCTTGAATAGAATAAAGACCCTGCTGTAATTTACATCAGATTGGCTCCTGTCTGTTTTTTTGTGGAGATTACTAACACTTCCCTGGCACTACAAAAGCACCTATGCATGAAGTTGGAAGGGTTGGGATCAAGCAGAGACAGACCAAAGGGTTTCTTTGACTTGCTGGCAGCCAGATTAGCTCCAGTATCAGTGAGAGACCCTGTTTTAAGAGAGTAAGGAAGATGCTGATGAAGCAGGACACTTAATGTTTCTGGCCTGTCTGATGGGCCACACACAACATCCTAGCCTTGAATCCCTGCTTCCACCTCTCAAGTGCTTGGTTAACAGGCAGTTTCCCATAGACAGTTTGCCTGGTTTTATTACTGGGTAAATATTGGCCTCATAAAATAAATTGTGAAGTATCCTTTCCTAGATTTTTTTTTTGGAATAGTTTATAAAGAATTGCTATTGGTTATCTTTAAATGTTTGGTAGAATTCATTAGTGAAGCCATTTAGACCTTTTTTCCCCTTGGATAAAGGGATGTTTGTTTGTAAGTTTGTTTTGAGACCAGATTCTTTCACTCATGTAACCTTGCCTCAGTCCCACTATGTAGCCAAGATGGACTTAAACTCCTGATCCTCCTGCCTTTGTACTCTTGAAGTTTTAGGATTACAGGAGTGTATGTGAGGACTAAAGTTATGTTTTAAGTTTAAATTGCAGTGCTCAAGCAGTCTATAAAACAAAAATGCCTCTCATCCATAAACTCCACTTGCTCAAGGACAGATAACATCTTGGGATGCTGGGGGCTGTTGCTCATGTACGATAGCAAGCCACATGATATTTCTGATTCTGTTAAATAAGCTTGGTTGCCCCAATGGTGCAGGATGTGCTTGATCACACATAGGTGGGAGGTACATAGGCAGGAAAGACATCAGGATATATGTTTGCCCTCAATTGGACAAAGGCAAGAAGTTCATAGCCTTGTGGGTTTTCCCTTTGTGAGCCTCACAAACATCAACATGACTTCAGGCAGCAGCACAGACAACAAACGTCTATCTGGGCTTTAGTGGTAACACCAATAATGGATATCAACACAGCATCAGTCTGCAATAGGACTAGGGACCTCCAATGTAGCCTTACATAGCAGCAGCGACCACAGACATCATTGTCTCAGGTGGCATCATAGGCCACTCACATCAGTGTGGCCCGTTGTCACTCCCACTCATCTACTCCAGTAAAGTCTGCGTGTCAGGCTTGAAGGCTTGATCATGGACCTGAGGTGTATGGCTTCAAAGGGAGCTTGCCTTCTGGGTATTCAGTTAGTCGCTGGCATCTCCTAACTCAGACATGTTCCAGATTAGTCTTTCCAATAGTCAACGTGCCTTCTTATTCAGGCATAAAGGTGCCCACCAAGATATGATTTACTAATAGCTAGACAAAATTGGACATTGCTCTCTGACCTTTACCAATGTTCCAACATCTTAGCCAAACCCTGGCTTGGAATTTTGTAAAGAATGTTAACCATCCAGACTAATTGCCTTCGGCATTGTGGGTAGGGCATTGAAGTTTACAGAATGGGAGGCTTATCCCAGGGCAAGATCAAGTAGAATCCTCATTTTCAGTCATGTATGGCAGCTGAGCCACTCCTAAGAATTAGCAAGAATGAGACTTCCAGAGACACATCTCTACTAGCCCAGATGATTAGCATAGTGGGCGTTTTACTAAGGATGGGCAGGACATTGAGCCGAGTGTGTGTATGTGTGTGTGTGAGACAGTGTGCGGCAGTCAGCATTCTAGAGACTGGAGCTTCGAGCCTCATGTGATCCGCAGCCCCCACAAGCCCAGAGCACTCAGGCCGGGGGGGGGGGGGGGGGGGGGGGGTGGTACAGTGCCTGTCCAGAAAAGGTGACTGCTTTAGACCCAGTGTGTTTTAGATGGCCTCAGAGGTACCCTGACTGCTGAGCTGCCAGATTTTTCTTTTCTCTTTTGTAATGATTGTAAAAGTCTGATGCCATTTTTGAGAAATACACTCAGATTCAGCACTTCCTTGTGTCGACTCTGTTTGTCATCCGCCAAATTTTTTGCCCACCTGACCAGAACTCTACTTATCCTGCGGAACAAGGGATTCCCACAGCAACCCAGTCCGTGGCAGCCCTGGCAGCAGCAAAGCTCATGAACGTCTACATGGCTTCAGGTGGTAGCATAGACCACTGACCTTCCCATGACTTTGGGTAGTGTACTGGCTGGGTTTGTGTGTCAATTTGACATAAGCTAAAGTCATCACAGAGAAAGGAGCCTCAGTTAGAAAATGCTGCCATAAGAACCAGCTGTAGGGCATTTCTCAATTATTGATCAATGTGGGAGGGCCCAGCCCATGGTAGGTGGTGCCATACCTGGGCTAGTTGTCCTGTATTCAATAAGAAGGCAGGCTGGGCCGAGCAGTGGTGGCACACTGCCTTTAACCCCAGCACGGGAGGCAGAGGCAGGCAGAGTTCTAGGCCAGCCTGGTATACAGAGTGAGTTCCAGGACAACCAGGGATATACAGAGAAACCTTGTCCCCTGTCTCAGGGGGCTGGGAGGAGGAAGGCAGGCTGGCTGAGCAAGCCAGGGGAAGCAAGCAAGTAAATAGAACCCCTCCATTCCTCTGTATCAGCTCCTGCCTCCAGGTTCCAGCCCTGCTTGAGTTCCTATCCTGAGTTCTTCCAATGATGGAAGAGTAAGCCAAATAAATCCTTTCTTCTCCAATTTGCTTTTTGATCCTGGTGTGTCTCATCACAGCAACAGAAACCCTGAGGAGGTGATATCACAGGCCACAGACATCAGCATGGCCCCCAGATGCAGCAGGACCATGGTGGCAATGCAGACCACAGGTGTCAACATGGTGGCAACCCAGATCATGCACACTAACATGGCCTCCTGCGGATATCCACTTTGTCTCCAGTGGTAGCATGGGCCTCAGATATTGACGTGGTCTCCAGCAACAGCCAGACCACAGACATCCATATGACCCTGGGCTTCAACATGGCCTAGGTACAAGTCAGAGACTATAAACACCAACATGGCCTCTGGGGGCAGCACAGACCATTGAGGTCTTGAGGATGTCCAATCCCCTTTGTTCCTCACAGCCAGAACAATTGTGTGTCTGGGTAGCCTGTTTAGAGGTTGAGTCTGAAAGCTCTAAGCTGTTGCACACCTCCCTGCCCTCCATGTCTATGTTGGCTGATCTGAGGCTCTCTAGGCTCGATCTTTGTGCAGGAAGCACCACTCACTGCCCTTTGCTCTCCCGTCTCCCAGCAGGGAAAGCAGCTGCAGTAGCTCCATGCTGGGTGTCAGTCTGTGAGCCTAGGACTAGTCCTGTTCAGTAATGACACTTGGCTTTGCAGGACCAGTTCTTTCACAGGCTTCAGCAGCTCATAGATGGAATAGATGTTGGGGTTGATCCACTCAAAGTGCTGGACCTAGGCCTAGATGGCAGCTGAGATGGTCAGCCTGTGCATTCCACCAGCCCAGGGTGCGTTTCTTCATTCTTTACTTCTACTTGTATATTTGAATCTAAATATGGTCTCAGGGATGGAGAGATGGTTCCATATTAAGAGCATCTGCTGTACTTGCAGAAGACCCGAATTCGGCTTCCACTACCATATAATGGTTCACTGTCTGAACTCTAGTTCCAGAGGATATAATGTCCTCTTCTGACCCCCTTGGGCACCAGGCTCACACATGGTGCACATACGTATATGCAGGCAAAATACTCATACACAATTGAAAAAATAAGTTCTGGACTGGAGAGATGGCTCAGTGGTTAAGAGCACTGACTGCTCTTCCCAGCAACCACATGGTAGCTCACAACCATTTGTGACAGGACCTGATGCCCTCTTCTGGTGTGTCTGAAGACAGCTATAGTATACTCATATAAATAAATAAATCTTAAAAAAAAATAAGTTCTTAAATCAGTTTCATGCAGATAATAAGACATATTGCCTTTTATGATTCAGTCTGAAATTACCTTTAAATTGGACTAGTTAGTTCATTTACATTCAACGTTTTGAATGCTGTTTTTGTTTTGTTTTTTGAGGCAGGGTCTCACTAGGTAGACCTGTTTATCCTGAAACTATCTGTCTATCCAAGTATACCAAGCTGCCCTGGAACTCACAAAGATCCAGAGTACTGGGATGAAAGGTGCGTGCCACCAAAACCAGACAGTGTGGCTCTTGGCTGAGCATCTCTCCAGTCCCTGTGCTTTTTCTTTTTTTAATTTATTTTATGTATATGAGTACACCATTGCCCTCCTCAGACACACCAGAAAAGGGCATTGGATGCCATTACAGATGGTTGTGAGCTACCATGTGGTTGGTGGGAATTGAACTCAGGACCTCTGGAAACGCAGTCAGTGCTCTTAACCACTGAGCCATCTCTCCAGCCCAACCTTGTGCTTCTTATCCTTAAACTTATCTATCTTATCTATCTCCTGAAGGCTAGGTTTACAGGCATGTATCATGAAGTTTACAAAGAGCTGGGCATCAAGCCTTAGGCTCTGCACATGCTAGGCTGGCACTCTATCAGCAGCATTACATCTCTTGTCCCTAAGTGGAGGTCGGTTAAATAATTCTTGTTTTCTATATGTTGGTGTGTGCTTTGACTCCTCTTACTTTTAGCACACCGAAGGTATGTGCTAAATTTCCACAGAAGGAACCTGTGTTGTTCTAAACCAGTGCTCGCTCTTTCTCTTATATGCTCTTTCTACAGCCTTTTATTTCCTGCATATTATTATGTTCTGTTTTAACATAGAAAAACTGTTCTTGCTGGGATGAGATGGCCCCGTGAAGCTAGCCAGTTTTGAAAAATAGCAAAGAATAAGCATGCCTTTAACATGCAAAGTAACAGACAAAAGTGCAGTCCTCTCTCTGGTACGTGTGAGACAGGAGGAAATATTCCCTTGCTTAGGCGAAAGGCAACTAAAAATCGACCTTAAAATCAAGGCATCCTGACTTAAATTGTTTACTCTGCCCCACCTTTCCTGTCTTACAGAAATTCTCCGAAAGGTTCTACTGTTGACTGTCCACAGCTGTCACCTGATCCAAACCTGGCACTGACCATTGGGCAGCAGTCAGTGACCCACTCTCCAGAAACTGTATGTGTACTAAGTACTGCTGTCTTGTGTTCCTCTGTCTCCTCTTGTAACTTCCAGGACTGAACATCACACCAAAGACACACAGCTGAGGAGACGCTCATCGGAACGGTGCTTACCTATAGAACACATGAGGTGTGAGCCTGATCTTCAAGGCTGCTTGCATAAATAAATTAATTAATTAATGAAAAATAAATGAATAAATAAATAAATAAATAAATAAATGAGAGAGCAAAGACGTCCGACACTGAATGCAAACACAAGCGTTTTCCCTCGGGGTCTCAGAAACAGCAGCTCCGGAAGAATTTAATATTTGTGCCTAAACGTTTGGCTCCTAGCTCCACCTCTTCAGCTGTGTGGCTTGGAGCAAATCGCGAACCCCCTGAGTCTCCTTCTCTGAGTCACTCAAAGAGATTAAATGAGATCATGCAAATGATTCTTCTACTGGCTCAGGGTGTCCTCTATGCTAACATTCTTTCCTATTGACAAAATATAAGGAAAACACCTAGTTTTCTTGGTACTGTGTTTTTTGTGTAACCATCAGAGGCTTCAACTATTTAAAACGCTTCTCATGTTGGCAATTGTTGGGAAGGAGAAATGCAGAAATAGGACTAGGGATAGAAAGCTAAAGTTATGTGACACTTCAAGAAGGAGAGATTCTGTCTGCATTCATTCCCAAGGCATTCAGAGCTGGCAATTTAAATACTACCCTACATTCTACTGATACTGTCTTTGATAATAAATAAATTCTAAAAATAAAATTAGCTAAACCATACTGGATTCTAGCGTATGCTTGAAGCCTGAACAAACAAGAGCCTTGGTCTGTGTATTTTCCACTTTTAAGGATCCTTTGAGGTGGAAGGGGCAATTATTGCTATCTCCATTTTGCAGGGACCTGAAAGTCAGGGATCAAGTGGCTTGTCTGTGATTACTAACTAGCTGGTGAGACAGCTGGAGATTAAGTCAGGTCGATTAACTGCAAATTACAGTCTCAGAGCTGTGGAGATCTTAAAATAAAGTATCTTTTGAGTGGATAAAGGTCACTAAACAGCTAGATAACACTACTGAGAAAATACATATCGGATTGATTAGTAAAAAAAAAAATCTTATTATAATGAATACAAATGCGTAGATGCATGCAAAAGCTATCATTTGAATAGAAAAGAGAATTGTGCATTTAAGGGAAGACTCTAAAATGGGGATGATGGCACATGCCCATAATCCCAGCACTTGATAAGTAAAGGCAGGGGGATCAGGAGTTCAAGGCCTGAGATGCTTAAGCCCAAGAAAGGGCCTGTGTTTTCTCTCCTAATCTTATCTACTTATAAATAAATATATAGGTGAACAAATTCATGTCTTTTCTTTACAGTCATTCTTTGTTCAATTTCCCTCTTGTCAAAGGCATCATCCCCTTGCTCTAATCCTTGGGAGTCAGTTTTGTTTTGTTTTGTTTGGTTTTTCGAGACAGGGTTTCTCTGTGTAGCCCTGGCTGTCCTGGAACTCATTCTGTAGACCAGGCTGGCCTCGAACTCAGAAATCTGCCTGCCTCTGCCTCCCAAGTGCTGGGATTAAAGGTGTGTGCCACCACAGCCCGGCTTTTGTTTTGTTTTTGAGACAGGGTCTCATGCAGCCTGATGGGCCTTGGACTCACTATGCAGTTAGATCTAGTCTTGGAGAACTTTTCAAGTGCTGAGAATATGGGTTGGCATTGCCTGTCTCTAAATTTTGCAGTACATTTCACGTATTTATTATAGTGTTCCATATGTTGATGGATGCATAAAATCTGTGAGTACTAAGTTATAAAAAAATTTCATAGCTGGGCGCTGGTGGTACATGCCTTTAATCCCAGCACTTGGGAGGCAGGGGTAGACAGATCTCTGTGAGTTCAAGACCAGCCTGATCTATAGAGCTAGTTCCAGAACAGTCAAGGATACACAGAGAAACCCTGTCTTGAAAAAAAATCATCTACATAATCCTTATTAATATGTCATAAACATATTTTGATAAATAGCTATTAGAAATAATTTTCTACCCTGTGTGGTAGAACATGCCAATCTCTGTGTCCATGTAGTGAGTTCCAGGCCAACCAAGGACATTTTCACAAAACTTAACTAGGGAGCTAGAAGGTGACTGCTCTTAATTATCCATTTTCTCCTTATGGACAGCATCAGATTTACTTACACTTACTATGGCAGTGCTGGGGAAGGAACCTAGGGCCTTGCATATTCTGAACAAGCACGCTGACCCTGCAGTATACCCCAGCCTTAGTAGCAGAAGTTGTGGTGTACAGGGGAATTCTGGGCCACCCTGCCTTCATTCTCAGTGTGTTAAGGTACTGTGAGCAGATAGGGTGTATAGAATATGTGGATGGTATTCTGCAAGGGAAGGAACATGCCTTCCCGATTGCCTTCTCTTCTCAGTGGAGCTAGTGTTGATTTTTCATCTTGGACCACGTGGATGAGACAGCACAGTATGGCTGACACAGGAATTAGACATAGCTATGTATGTCTGCAACAGCATGAGATCTGTGTATCACCCTGGTCTACCCACACTTGAACTGTCTTCTACATAGCTTCTACATGGTTTATCCTGCTGTTATTTAAGTCATCATTGGTGCTTCTCTGAAGTTGTGGAATGTGGTAGACTTTGCAGAACTTATAATTAATTGAATTTCTGGAAGATTTGAAATTTTTTTTTCTGAGATCAAACTAAGGTGAGACCCCCATCTCCTCTTTCTGAAGTGTTGCTGACTGGAGGAAAGTTCCAGAACATGTGCTTTTAGACTGGCCAATGTAGTTTCAATTCCCTTGTGAAGACAGTGGCAATGGCTGTGTGGGAAAAAAAGACAAGTGGGTCCCTGCTGCTGACAGATATTGTTCCTGTGGTAGAAAAGAAAATGGAGACCCCATGAGGGCACCTCTGTACTCACATAATGGCACCCATAGCACCATGGACAGATGTAATCTCATCTCCCTTCTCAATTTTCCTGCTTTGTTTCTTGGAACAAGTTCTTTCTTCTTGTCTGCCAATCACAACAAATCTCCAGTGACTTCTACAGAAGGAATACTCAGCATTTCAGCAGGCTAGGGACAGAGCTGGCATGGGTGTGGGTGGACAAGCGAGTGAAAGCTGACCAGGTAATAAGGCTCAGACTCATTTTGGTGAGACAGAGAAGAGAGAGCATTTAAAGATACTGATGCCTAGTATGTGTTAAGCCTGAGGTAGGCTTCTGACATTAGTGTATTGTTCACACCTTAGAGCCACCACAGGAACTAGGTATCATTATTCACACTCACTGTTGAGAGAACAAGGGCTGTACAAGCCACACAGACATGAGACAGCTAGCCCATGATCTCTACAGTATGCTTTGCTAATGTTTTAGAGTCCTTTTGAAAATTACTCAGTTTTCAATACATTGCTCTTGGGTAGATTGCAGTGATGAGGGTGTGCTTAGCATGTATTAGGCCCAGGGACTCAGGACATTTGCTGATCCTAGGCTTGGGGGTAGAGCTCAGAGAGAAAGTGAGTGTCCACCAGGTATGATCTCCAGAACTGCCAAAATAGAAGTAGGAGGGCTAACTGGGAAGGAAAGGAAACGAGCACGAGGGGTAGAGAGAGGAAGGAAGGTGAGGGGAATGGAGAGGAGAGACATTTCTCTCACTTCTTCCATTCAGTTAGCATCTGAAAAATTTGAATCTCATTTTGAAAAGACCTAAGGGTTGGGTTGTTCCTCAAGGGGAAGGGGGAGGAAAGAGAAAGAAAAGGAGGCAGGAAAGGAAAGAAGGAAGGAAGGATGGATGGATGGATGGATGGATGGATGAAGAGAAGAAAGGAAGGATGGACGGACGGACGGATGGATGGATGGATGGATGGATGAAGAGAAGAAAGGAAGGATGGACAGATGGATGAAAGTGAGGAAGAAAGGAAGGAGGGAGGACAGGGCAAAGGAAGGAAGTGGACAGGCCTTCTATGTGTGGCGTGCTCTATACGATACTTGGTAGCACTTGGAATCCAGTTGATCCTTGGGCTCAGTTTACAGTCTAATGAGGGAAAGCTCCAGATGGCAACAGGATAAGGAGTTTAAGCCAGGATGAAACTGGCACACTATTTTTTTGACAGAGAAAAGTCCTTGTATGGAGGGAAATGTCAGCTTAATTGAACAATGAGTTCAGTGACACAACTGACTTTATTCTGGCAAACGCTCCTTCTCGTGTTAACTGATAATACTTTGTTGACCTTCAACTTTTCTGCCAATGCACAAACTTTGGGAAACCCCTAGAGTGGCTTTCAACACCTCATCTCAAAGACGTCTTCAGAGCAAGCCTCTATGGCTGTGGGCTGTTTTCACTACATAAACAGACTAGAGAGAAAGTCTATGTTCCTATGGAAAATGTGTAAAAGGCTGTAAACTAGACTCATTCAGGGGCCGGGGCTATAGCTCAGTTGGTAGAGTGGCTGCCTAGCATGCAGTCCTGGGTTCAATCCCCAGAGAAAAGAATAGCATCAAGATGTAGTAGCAAGCATCTGTCATAGCACCGGGAGGCTGTGGGAAGAAAATTCCAAGAGAAAAAGTGTATGTGTGGGGCAAGGGGATATTGGGAGGAGATTCATCTATTGATTGATCAAGTACTTCTACCACCCTGTACGAGTAAGTTGGAAGCTAGCTTCAGGACAGGACATGAATGCACGGGAAATGCGTCTGCTGCTTCTGCCTCTGGCTGCATAGGCCCAGCCAGCTCTGGGCATGTAGGTCACAGCAAACAACCAAACAAACCCCTCCTTATCAAAAGATGAAATACTCCTCATGTCTTACGTGACAGGGGAATGGATTCTCTTGCCTACTTGGGGATCTCAGAGTCTGCATCCACATCTTAAATATCTCAAATAGCAAGCACTTTGATGTAAAAAAAAATCAAGTTTTTCTTCCCAGCTACTTAGCTCCCTTAAATAACGACCCTGAAACTAAGTATTCATTAATAAATAGAGCATAAGTGTCACCCTGTTCTCTGACTTGCTCTTAACTTATTATCCCTTTTAGTCTCACTTGGGTTCAGCTACTTGGCTGGTTTCCTCTCCTTGTTTTCTTATGTCTGTCCCCTCAGCTTTCTGGGCACATCTCCCCTTTTATTCTAACCTGAGCTCAGGTACCTGGCTGGTTTACCTCCAGCTCCTTAGTGTCCCGAATCTCCCTTGCCTCTGGCTATTTCCCAGAATTCTCTCAATCCCTGTTGGATGTCCCACCTATTTCCAGCCTCAGCTCATTGGCCATAGGCTTTTTTTTACTGACAGGTAATGGTTATAAGATGTTCTCTTTACACTCTGCCCTCAGTGTCTCCAGAATTTGGATGCTGTGAACAAAGGAACCTTGTACATAAGCCTGCCACTTGACTGCGATGGGACCTGCATGCTCTTTAACTGGTCATGCCCTTTACTTTGCTTTCAATTCTTCTTGGCACAGGCTAATTCCAGGAGGCACACCCTAGCTACCATGTTCTCTGATTAAAGGGGGATACCAGATGCTCTGTCATCAAACTCACAGCTTTGGAAAACTATTCCAAATATCCATGTGTCTTTGACAGTTGGTCTTATGGCTATGGAGACAGCAAATGATTCTATTAAGTGATTAGCCGCCTCTCTTCTTACCGATTCTCGGCCTTTTGGCTAAGATCTTGTGAAGTGATTACCTAAGCACTCAGGTTCTTCAGGAAATGACTTAGATCAAGGAGATTCTTTCAAATCTGGGCTCACCTGTGTGCTTTGAGAACAGGATCTAGTTGCCCAGCAGTGGTGGCGCACCCCTTTAATCCCAGCACTTGGGAGACAGGGGCAGGCAGATTTCTGAGTTGGAGGCCAGCATGGTCTACAGAATGAGTTCCAGGACAGCCAAGGCTATACAGAGAAACCCTGTCTCGGAAAAGAGAGAGAGGGAAGGAGGGAGAGAGGGAAAGAGGAAGAGAGGGAGGGAGAGAGAGAGGGAGGGAGAGAGATGGGGGGAGGGAGAGAGAGAGAGAGAGAATAGGATCTAGTCTCTATCCAGACAAAGAGCTGGAGGGCCAGTGTCTGCACTCTCACCTTGGAGCCTACGAGGAGTACATAAGGGCTTTGGCAGTGGAGCTTGTGATGTTTTCTAAGAAATTCCAAAATCCAAAAGTTCATCTAATTTGATTATCATGGTTTACAAATTAAGCCTCCAAATAACCAACCTATTTTTAAATAGAATAGTGTTAAGAAATATGTTTACTGCTGTATGTGGTGGGCTAGATCTGTCCATTAGCAAAAGGAGTAACGAGTTGACTTTAGCCTTCTTTGTCACTCCAGGCCACACTACATGTAAGTTATTTATTACAGATTTAATGTGACTAACTGCTTTCATCTGCCATCTGTTGATTAAGTGCATGGAATGAAAATGAGTCACTGTCTCTGGGATTATACTTTTTAGAAACTGGAAATCATTTCTTTTGGGGAAATATATCTTAGAATTAAATTATCCCTTTACATCATGTGACAATATAAAATATATTTACTATATAGTACTTGGACAATTTGATGTTAACAAAAATATATATTGTCATGTTTGTTTTTAAATACTAGATATGGTCATTTAAGGTAATAGTCCCAATTGTTAAAACTTTACTGGATCAAATGTTTCTAACCAAAATTTATGTTTAATTTGAGACACTTTTTTTCATTAACTAGGAGGTATTGTTAGTATCGAAACAAATATACAAAGTTCATCATAGCTGAAATATGATAGGAAGATCGCGTCGGCACTTTCTGTTCAGATCCTTCCTTGAATGCTGGTTTTAACTGACTTCTTTAAAAGCTCCCAGGTGCTTGTTCCTCATGTGGGAGTCTGATGTCACAAACAGCTAATTACAGTTATCCTTCTACAGCGTTCTGGTCACGTTCCAGTCAATTGTACAATTTCCTTTAACCTTAAGTTATATTGACTTGTGTTAATTTTAATGTAAAAGTTTTCCTCATGTAATTTTGTCTCTTAATGTTCCCCCACAAAACTGTACCGTTATTACCTCTTGACTTACGTTCAGGACTGCTTACAACTGTTAAGTTTTATCATGGCTGCTTGGATGGACCTTCTCCTTCATTACCCTTCTGTCAGCCTTGAAGATGTTACTAAGAGATCAATGGCCCCAAACCCTAAAAGCAAATCAGGTTCCTCTAAGAGGGGACTAAGGTGCCATGGGCCATCCAACTCATCCCTCTCCTGGCCACCCAGGACATTGTTGGGGGGGGGGGCTCAGAACTAAACCATCTAGAATGAAGCCTTCTTTACAACAAGCTCAGATCAGTCTAACATACTTCAGGACCAGTTGGACTCCTTGACTGCTGCAGTGTTCCAAGATTCAAGAAGACTCGTTCTGACTGCTGCTAAAGATAGGATTTGTGCCCTCCTTGAGCAACACTGTTCTACACCAACAGATCCTAACTGGTTTAAAAGGGGGCCTAAAGACAAAGGGACTAGACAGGATTCCTTCGGGTTCCCTCCCACTCTGGCTCCTCCCCTGGATCATTCTTTACCCTTTATTATCCTCATACTTACATTTTCTCCCTGTCTTTTAAATGTTTTACTTATGGAACTTCCCCCATACACAAACAAAATGTTCCACAAGCTCTCCCCATGGCTCTCACCCTACAACAGCTCCATTTGTTCCATTTGATCCTGACACCTCTGCAGAAAGACCTTTTAGATGGTGTGAAGAAACTCTGGCTGTGGTGGGCCTTCATCCTGTTCACCCAGGCCAAGTACAGTTCTGTACATTAGTCTATTTTCTCCTCATCCTCTCCTTTGATGCTCTGTAGTCTGCTGGTGTTTCTGCTAGCTCATTTCAGTACAGCAGTTCAGGCAATGGGACCAGTCCCTGTCACCTTAAATCAACTCTTTGTAGGCCTACTCATCCCTCCAGCCTCCACTCCTCCTCCTCCCCCAACCTTCCCAGAAAAATCTCTCAGTTCAAATCTGTAACCAAATCATCTGCTTTCAGCCTTTTAATAACTATTTTCTGTTATTGCTAGTCAAGACTCTCCCCTTGCTATGTTACCAGAGGATGCCCTCTTCAATGGACCCAGAACTACTCTCTCTGAAAAACAAAACAAAACAAAAAACAAACAAACAAAAAAAGCAGACTCGGTAGAAAGCAGCTGTAAAACTCCTACCCTGCTTTTTTTTTTTTTTAATATCCTCTTAGAGTTAGGAATGATAGTTTCCTGCTGGAAGGTTACACTGCCCAGCTTCCCTAGCAGGCTACAGAAGTCATTTCTGTCTGTCTACAGGCCACATTCCATCTTCTGTAGGCATTTTGGCCATTCACACAGGTGGGCGACAAAGCTCTCTTGCTGTGAATAAACCTGGTCTGGCCACCAAGCCTCTTTTTCTTGTCTCCAGCTGCTTTGATAACAGAACAATAGCTGTGCTATTGTGAACTAGATTGACTAAACATCCCAACCGCTAAATGGTTTATCCTTTCTTAGACAGTCTATCCTTGAATTTTAAGTCTTTCTTTTTTGGAAGGAGGGTCTCCTATAGTTCAGACTGCTGAAGGTTGGGGGGTCATAGGCATGTGCCATAACATCAAGGTCTTTATCACCTTTGTCACATTATTTCCAGATGCAGCATTTCTAAATGTATTAAACAGTGGTCCTTCTATCTCTGAAAATGGTGGCACATGCTTTCTATATGTAACCTGAGAGCAATTTCATATAATAATAAACTAATGCCTAATTCACTCTTAGTGTTGGGAATTGAATTCAGGGCATGCAGGCATATGATCTACTACTAAGCAAGACCACAATTATTTTTGTTTATTTATTTTTGGGAAAGAGATCTTACTGTGTAGCCCTGGCTCACCTAGAACTAGCTATATAGACCAGTCTGGCCTTGAACTCACAGATATCTACCAGCTTCTGCCTACTGACTGATATAAAGTCATGTACTACTATGGCCAGCATATGTTATACAAATACTTTTAATAATTTTGTGCCTTGGGGCTGGAGAGATGGCTCAGCAGTTTAGAGCACTGACTGCTCTTCTGAAGGTCCTGAGTTCATCCCAGCAACCACATGGTGGCTCACAACCATCTGTAATGAGATCTGATGCCCTCTTCTGGTGTGTCTGGAGACAGCTACAGTGTACTTACATATAATAAATAAATAAATAAATAACAGAAGAAATATAAATTTAAAAAAAAATAATTTTGTGCCTGAACAAAGTTTTACCATGTGGAATTTTCCACTGAAACCTCCTACAGAGGACACACAGTTTCAGATTTTGAAACATTTCATATTTCCAGGTTAGACTGGTCAATCTATATTATCATCAAAGCACTGGGGGAAATATTGTCATTGAAAAGACACTTGAGATTTGCAGGGTTTCCTGGAACTCGCTCCCTAGACCTGGCTGGCCTCAAACTCAGAGATCTGCCTGCCTCCTGAGCGCTGAGATTAAGCTATACCATCTTACCTGGCTTCTTTTTTTTTTTTTTTTAAAGATTTATTTATTATTATAAATGAGTATACTGTAGCTGACTTCAGACCATCAGAAGAGGGCATCAGATTTCATTTTATGGGTGGTTGTAAGCCACCATGTGGTTGCTGGGATTTAAACTCAAGACCTTTGGAAGGGCAGTCGGTGCTCTTGCCTACTGAGCCATCTCACCAGCCCCCCTTACCTGGCTTCTTAAAAAGGCAGAATTCTAAAAAGGAAAACAACAACATAAGATTTTTCTCAAATTTCTTTATTTATGGGAGACATTTCTACCATTAATTAAATAAATGAGCAACTAAACAGCAAGATCCTAGCCAAAATCTGTTCAAAATGCTGTTATTTTAGAAAGAATTACATGTTCAAACAGAAGAGAAAAACAGGACAAGGCAAGATAAACAAATGTCAAGCTGCTTTGGCCAGAGGGCGCTTCTTGGTTCCAGAAGTCACAACTTATTTGGATGCCACTCTGAATGACAGAAGAAATCAAACCCTAGCATCTACAGGACAGCCCCACACACACTCCCCTCCTGTCAGTGTGGTGCTTCACATGCCTGTAGGCCCAGCACTCACAAGGCTGAGGTAGAACGGCTACAAGCCAGAGACAAGGCTGGGCTACATAGTCTCAGGTCTTGTGAGATACAGAGAGGGGGTCAGGGGTCAAAACAAAACAAAAACCAGAAACAAAAACAAAAAGTCCAACCAAACAACCAAACAACCAAAAATGGAAATTAAGAAGAAAAAAAAAAACAAAATAAAACACTAGACATAGCTGGCTTCAGTAATGTCTCCTACTATAGTTTTTACTCTTGGGCAGAAAGAGAAAAGTAAATTCAGGTTTTATTCTGGAGTTGTCAGCATGTGCGGAGGGGCCTATAATAAATTTTTTGGGAAAGTTTCACAGTAGTGAAATGCCAGCTATAAAGAAATCTGAGTCAAATTACTACTGATGGCTATAACTCAGTGGTTGAACATTTGTATTGAAAGCATAAGGTTGTAGGTGGTTCTATCTAACACTGAAAAAGAAAGATGAGAGACAGGAAGCAAGAGAGAGAGAGAGAGAGAGAGAGAGAGAGAGAGAGAGAGAGACTGAGAGATTCTGCCAGCATTGAATTAATACAATAAATTGTTATTATTTGCTTGCTTGAGGTGGAGTTGCGCTATACACTGTAAGATGCCCTTGAGCTGATCCTCCTGCCTCATCTCCTGAGCATATACTGCTCTGCCTAGTTTCCCAGATTATTAGATGGAATATTATGTTTGGAAGGAACATGGTCCTAGTCCATATCACTAGTTTTCACCAGTCTGTAATGACACAAGGGTAATAAGGTCTATATTGGTATATACGAATAATTGCTAAAGATCTTTTCTCATTCTGTAGCTACCACTTTGTGTGAGTGACGGTGTCCTTTGCCATACAGGAGCTTTTGTGCTTCATGAAAGAGCCTAACTTTAAGAACAAACAACAACTACAAAAAACAAAGCCAAACATCTGGATGGTGGTGGGTGGTAGAGCTGACTTCTTCACTGAATAGAACTAAATTTTTATCAGGGATTATCTTATTTTTATTTGGGTAGTCAAAATGTAAATTTTAAATGAAATGGTGTTGTTAGGAAATGCTGGGTCTTTTGTTGCTGTTATTTTACAGTTGGCAAAACTTGACACTTGTTGTCTTGTTAGTTCCTAAAACTATTCTGATATCTGGGCTGATTCACAGATAAGATGTGACTGATGTCTTCTAACCTTCTTTATTCATCCAGTAACTATCCTGAAGGGTTACTGTGTACTGAGAGATGAGGCACAGATGAGAGAAAGGCCACTGTGCTCCCTTTCTTGCACACAGTGAAAAAGAGGCCTGTTTTGTCAATTGTTTCTGACAAGTAATGCTCGTTCTTCGGGGGTTGGGTCTGAGCGAAAGCCTACTTTCCTAGGGACAGGTTTCATACTGAAAGAAACTGGGCTGCCTTTAAAAATGTTTGGGCATGTGCCGGCTAAGGAGGGGCGAGGGAGATGTAAGCAAGGGAAGCTTAATAATTCAGGGAAATTTAAGTAATTTATTGATGGCTGGAGAATAATTATTTTGGAGAAATACAGAGAAAGCAGCTCTGAGCATTTTCAGCTAAGCAGGTGTGCCATGTTTTGTTCGTGTGCTAGAGACTGGACCAGGGCCTTGGACATGTTGTATAAGGGATTCTACACCAGCCCTGTCCTGATGTTTGGTTTTGGTTTTGTTGTTGTTATTATTTATTTTTAAAGTCAGGGTCTCTCAGGACACTGAAAAGCTTCTGTATGGCAAGTGACACCGTCACTGGGGAAAAGTGGCAGCTTAAAGAACAGGAAGGGATCTTTACCAATTATACATCTGGTAGAAGATGTAGCAGTTTGCCCCATAGGCTCATGTATTCGCATGCTTAGTCCCCCAGCTGGTGAACTGTTCGAGAAGATTAGAAATTGTGGCCTTGTTGGAGTAGGTATGGCCTTGTCAGAGAAAGTATGTCACTGGGGGTGGTTGGGCTTTGAGGTTTCAAAAGCCCATACCAGGACCACTGTCTCTTTCTCTCTGCCTGCTGCCTACAGATCAGGATGTAGCTCTCAGCAACACTTATCCATAATCATGCTTGCCTGCATACTGCTATGTTCCCTGACATGATGAGAATGGACTAACCCTGTTAGCGAGCCTCCAGTTAAATGCTTTCTTTTACAAGAAGGGCCTTGGTCATGATGCCTCTACAAAACTGAGAGTTAATATCTAATACATATAAAAAACTAAAAACAAAACCTGAACACAAGAAAACAAATAACTCAATTAAAAATAGGGCACAGGTCAAATAGTTCTCAAAAGAAGAAACATAATGACACAGAAACAATTGAATAAATATCCAGCATCTTTAGTCATTAGGGAGATGCAAATTAAAATTACTTTGAAATTCCATCTTATACTAATCAGAATTGCTAATATCAATAAAACCAACGGCAGCTCACGACAGCCGGCAAGGTTGTGGGGAAAGGAGAACACTCATCCATTGCTGGTAGGAGTACAAACTGGTACTGATACCATGTGACTCCGTGTGGTGGTTCCTCAGAAAGCTGGGAGTTGACTTGTCACAAGATGCAGCTATACCACTCTGGAGCATCTAACCACAGGACTCTCCATCTAACTACAAAGACCCTTACTCAACTGACCAAGCCAGCTCAGTCAGTCAGCCGTGTCTCAAGGGAGGGAGGGAGGACTGAACACCAAACAAGTTAGACAACACTATAACGTGACTCCAGCCGATGCTAAGGCTGCAGAGGGTTTATTTGTCTCCAGCCTGCTTTTATACCATTCTAGGTACATGCAAAGAATAACGTCGGGTTTGGGTCAAGGAACAAAGGAGGCGCTAAACAAAAACAATCATTTGAAAAAAGGTCATTTGAAAAAACCATATGGAAAACTACTAGTGTAGAAGTTCCCTAAATATATACATATATGAAAGGACTCTAAATGGAATGACTAAATAATAGTGGAGAAATGCACCCAGTAGACATCTTATGCCACCAAATAAAACCTCCAGTGCCAAGAATGGGTTGTAGCTCGTTGAGTCATTGGAAAAGGAGGTTTCATAAACCCACCCCCACCCCCAAATAAAACCCTTAGGCTATTGCCAAGGCTATTGGTTGTTCTCCATAACTTGATGGTTAAGACCTTACTGCCGAAGAGAAAGCTTACTTATGTTAGCAAACACAGAGAAGTCAAGCTGGTGCCTAACTAGTAGCTTTACCTCTACTGACTAGCATTACTGGCGCTGGAAGGCACTCTGCATGCTTTTGGAGGAAAAGGTAATCATCAATATCATCCAGCTACAAACTGCCACCTATACCAGTGGCCTGCCTGCAAGCTAAACTGATGTACTAGTGGCACAAATGTTATGGGAATAACCAACCACTTCTTGATTTGATTTAATGTCCATTCTATGAGAGAAAACCCATGTCTGACACTGCCAATATGGCCAAGAGCCTGAGATTAGATAGATCATGGGTTTAGGGGAAAGCTGGAACTGCTAAAGGAACACAGCAATAAAATGACCCCCAATGACATAATTCCATACTTGTAGGTCAGTGCCACACTCAGCCTACATCAGAGAAGTTCCCTCTTAAAGTAAGTGGGGATTAACAAAGAGATTCACAACTGGACAATATGTAGAGAATGAGAGACTCTAGAGCATGAGTCCTAGGGGATGGGATGCCTCCATCCCTTCACAGGTCAGGGATCTGTGTGGAAGAGGAAGCAAAATGCTAAGAGCCAGAGATGATGGCTGTCTAAAAGGAAACCACATCTTCCAGACACAGCAGGATTGGTGCTCATATGAGAAGTCACAGACTGCGGCAGCATATGCAGGGCCTGCACAGGTGCAAGCCTGAAGGAGTCATAACACGAGAGGGAGGAGCAAACACGGGGTCCTACTCCTAACCAAGAAGCTGTCTGCAATTGATAGCCAGTGGCAAGGAGAAGATCAATCTTCTCCAGTGGACTCTGAGTGTGTCAGCTACACTTCCGGGTATTCCCTGTGCCCAAGACTGGTCAGCTAGGGCAGTGGTGATGCACGCCTTTAATCCCAGCACTTGGGAGGCAAAAGCAGGCAGATTTCTGAGTTTAAGGCCAGCCTGGTCTACAGAGTGAGTTCCAGGACAGCCAGGGCTACACAGAGAAACCCTGTCTCGAAAGAACCAAAAAAGAAAAAGACTGGTTAGCCAACACAAAACTTACAAAATGGTATTTTTGTGGACTTTGTTTGTTGGTTTCATTTTGCTTTGTTTTGGCAATGGTCTTTTGCTTGTTTGTTTTGATTTTCATTTTTGTGGGTTTTTTTTTTTTTTTTTAAAGACAGAAGAAAATAGAATATGAAGTTGGGCGGGTAGGGAAGCTAGAGGATTTGGGGGAATTGAGAGAGGGAAAAACATGATCAAAATATGTAGTATAAATTTTTTTCAATAAAATAATAAAGTCAAATTCTCACAATATAGGCCTGACTGGCTTGGAACTCACTATGTAGACCAGGCTAGCCTCTAACTCACAGATCCAATCACCTCTGCCTCCTGAGTGCTGGGATTAAGGGCCTCGCGTAGCTCTGTTGGCCTCAAACTCCCTATCTAGGTATTATCTTGAACTTCTGATCCTCTTCACTTCCTGTGTGTCACAGTTACAGGCATGTGCTACTTCCTCCTCCTCTTCTTCCTCTCCCTCCTCTCCTCTTTTTTCAAATAGCATCTCTCTCTGTGTAGCCCTGGCTGTCCTGGAACTCTGTAAACCAGACTGGCCTGAAACTCAGAGATCCACCTGCCTCTGCCTCCTGTGTGCTGGGATAAGAGGCATGCACAACCGCAGCTTGGCTTTACAGGCATGTGTTTCTATACCCAGTTTATGTGGTGCTAGGCTTTGTGTGTGTCACATGAGCATCTAGGAACTGAGTTACATCCCTAGCCCTTTGCTTTTGTCTTTTAAATTATAGTAATAAAAACAAAATCTATCTTCAGATTATCTTTTGATGGGGGAAGGAAGGGAGGTTGGTGAACTGTGCTGAATGAAGATCAAACCAAGGGCTTCCTGTTAGACAAATGCTCTCTATCACTGACTTACATTTCTGGCCTCATCTTAACCATTTCTGAGGGTACACTTGCGTACTGTTAAATACAGTCACACAGACAGTACAGACAACTGAGATGTGTGGAGTTACTGAAGAATTGCAGGTGGGACTAAAGGGTTAGGAAGATCGACTTAGAGGGCGGGGCTAGGAGGACCAGGGGCTGAAAACAAGGAGGGATTTTAAGGTTTAAAGCTTGGCTTGGAGAGTGGAAGCTGTGCCTTGGCTGTGAGGGTTTCATGGGACTTAATGACTACGAAGCAGAGCCTGAGGGCAAAGAAAAGCCCCAGGGTTCAGCATCCAACATGTCTGCCAGGCGTGACTAGTCACAGATTGGGGAGTTCAAGTGCTTTTAACATGACCAATCCGAACAAAGATGGCTTCATTAACAGAGAGAAATTTCATATGTTTCCTTGTTGTAGAAAAAGTCCAGCTGATGAGTATCTTGACTGATGATTAGTGAGACTCCAGCTCCCATCCATTCCAGACAATGTCTTCTGAGAAGTTAAAGGGGACCCATTATGAAGTTCAGCACCTTTCAGTAGGGTAGCTCAATGGAGGAACTGGAATGGTGTGAGAGATCCATTTATAGACGGGGGGTGGGGTGGGTGGTGGTGGATGGGCTGTAGAGAAAGGCACCTGTTGACAGAAAGGGAAGTTTAATTACACTGAACTCATACACATCCTTAAAGATAGAGGCAAAAGACAGAGATGACAGAAGAGAGTTTCACATTCCAGCTAGCAGCCAGAAGAATATGACTAGACCTCTAGCTTCTTGGGAATCTGAGGTGGGAGGATCCTTTAAGATAGGGATCTGGGAGAAGCCTAGCTACATATAGAAACTCCATCTCAAAATAACAATAACAACAACAGTTGTAGCCAAATACAGTTACTACTTTGGGTGTTTTCATTATAACACGCACGCATGCACACTTATTTCTTTATGGTGATGGGGAATGAACCAAGTACCTTGTTCATGCTAAATATTCACTGTCACAGAGCAACACCTCCAGTCCTAGGTCTTCAGAGATAGGTCTCACTGTGTAGCCCAGGCTGTCCTCAAAGAATCTTCTCTTGGCCTTCTGAATGCTAGGATTACAGGGGTGTGCCATCGACCCTGGCTCCATGAGTTCCTTTCAAGTTTATGGTGTGCCCTCACCTAACCAGCTTTTGCTGTTCTTGTGTTTAGCCTCAGACAGCTGGGTACATGCTATTTTTATAATAAGACATTTCTGTCATTTCCCAAATATAGGGTAACATGACAGTAGCCCTCCTCTCAAATCAGAGTCAATTTTTTTCAAAGAAAGTCTTCAATTTGTTTCTGAATCATAATTAATCTTTATATTTGAAGGGAAAAAAAGGATTTAAAAACTTCTTGGGAGGGGGCTGGAAAGGTGGCTCAGTGGTTAAGAGCACTGACTGCTCTTCTGAAGGTTCAGAGTTCAAATCCCAGCAACCACATGGTGGCTCACAACCATCTGTAACGAGATCTGGTGCCCTCTTCTGAAGAGTCTGAAACAGCTAAGTGTACTTACATTAAATAAATAAATAAATAAAATTAAAACAAAACAAAACAACTTCTTGGGAGCCTGGTTGGTGAACAGGGAATTGGTTCTGGCCTGGTGGACAGGGAATTGGTTCTGGCCTGGTCAGCATCTTTTGTTTTTGGCCTTAGACAGAGAGGAAGTTAGAGAAGGGAAGTCAATAATACACTGCTGTCTGAATACTAAGCCTCATGGGTCAGTTCTACCCTTGAAGTAGCTGGTGACATCTTGCCAGGCTGTGCTTTGAACGCCTATTGTTACACTGGCTGTGGCTGAGCATGCAGCAATGCCAGCACCCAGGAGGCTGAGGCGTGAGGAGTGTGAGTTTGAGGTCAGCCCAAACAACACAGGAGGACTCTTGTTTTCTTTTTTCTTTCTTTCTTTCTTTCTTTCTTTCTTTCTTTCTTTCTTTCTTTCTTTCTTCTTCTTCTTTTTTTTTTTTTTTTTTTTTTTTTTTTGAGACAGGGTTTCTCTGTCTAGCTCTGGCTGTCCTGGAACTCACTCTGTAGACCAGGCTGGCCTCCAACTCAGAAATCCACCTGCCTCTGCCTCCCAAGTGCTGGGATTAAAGGCGTGCACCACCACTGCCCGGCAGGACTCTTGTTTTCAAAAAACAAACATAAAAATGGGGAAGCCAGAGGTGGGGGTTTGGGGATATGGAGGGGTGGGGGTAGAGAAATGGCTTAGTGGTTAAGAGTGGTGTCTGCTCTTCTAGAGGACCCAGGTTCAATTCGAGGACCCATGTGACAGCTCATAACTGTCTGCAACTCCAGTTCCAGGGGATCTGGGACTTTCACACAGACATACATGCAAGCAAAACATAAACTAAAAATAAACACATCATTTTTAAAAGTGGGGAAGGGGCAGTTTGCATTAAGAAAATGGGTGGGCAGTTAGGTACAAAAATTGATGGCGACTGTGCCTTTTTGGAGTGCTGGAGGTGGAGTCCACCAACCCACTAAAAAACCAAACACCCCTCCTATTCCAGAAAAACCAAAACCAACCAAACAAAAAACCAGGGCTGTCGAGATGGCTCAGCTGGTAAAGGCACCTGCAGAGGCCTGTCAGACGGTGAGGATGCAGCACACGTTGCATGGCAGTGAAGCGGGCCAGTGTGCTCAAGATGGCCGCCTCTCCTTGAGCCTTATACCCACATGGTGGAAGAAGAGAACCAGCTCTTGAGAATTGCTCTCTGACCTCCACACAGAGGCCTGTGAGTCACATGTACGACCACACACATAGTCAAACAAAATAAAGTATGATTACAAACCTGTAAGAGTTACATTATATATATATATATATAAATACACACACATATATGTATATGTATATATGTATGTATGTATGTATGTATGAATATACATTCTCTCCTCTCCCCTGCCCAGTATGTCTTGCTAGGTAGGTAGTTCAGGCTAGTCTGGAACTCACCATATACTCCAAGCCCTCCTCCAATTTGCTATCCTCCTGCTTCCAGAGCTCTGGGATTGCAGGCATGTGTTACCTCACACATGGCTAAGACTCTCTCTTTTTTTTTTCTTTTTTTTAAAAAAGATTTATTTATTTATCATCTGTATACTGTACAGATGGTTGTGAGCCTTCATGTGGTTGTTGGGAATTGAATTACTTTAGGACCTCTGCTTGCTCTGGTCAGCCCGCTCGCTCAGGTCAACCCTACTTGCTCCTCTTGGCCCCGCTCGTTCTGGTCAGCCCCACTTGCTCCGGTCAACTCCTCTTGCTCAGTCCCTGCTTGCTCCGGCACAAAGATTTATTTATTATGATACATATGTACACTGTAGCTGACTTCAGACGCACCAGAAGAGGGCATTGGATCTCTTTATGGGTGGTTGTGAGCCACCATATGGTTGCTGGGACTTGAACTCAGGACCTTTGGAAGAGTAGTCAGTGCTCTTACCCGCTGAGCCATCTCGCCAGCCCAAGACTTTCTTTTCATGAATGTTCACAACACAGCCATACCTAAGAGTAATCAGCTCGTGAACAGCGTGCCGGAAGTCATGCTTACTGAATTATACTAACGTTTTGAAATAGATCGCATGATTATTCCCATTTTTAGACACGAGGGAACTGACGGCTTAAGAGGTCAGAAGGCTAAGTACAAATCACCACGTGAACATGGATTTGCTATCTCTGATTCGAAGCCCATGGTCTGTGGAAGAAACATACTCTCAAAATTAGAATCTGCGAGAGTTCAGCGGGCATCTCCTGGTATGGAAACTTCCTACCCTCAGGGCAATGGAAACCACGGGAAAACTGATGTGAGTTGAATGGCTCTGACAGTCTGCAAGCTCCTGCGCACGGCCATCTCCTACTCAGCCCGCGGCCCGCTGCGCGGCCTCCCGACACACGAGGGCGCTGTGGCAGCACGGTGGGAACGAGCCTCTGGGTAGTGTCGCGAGATTATTAAAGCCGGAAGGGCGAAAGAGCAAGGGTCACGTAGACAGCGCTCCCCGCCCGGTTCGCGTTAAGTTCTCGCGCGAGTTGGACTTCCGCCCTTTTGGCTCTCCGGTCGGCACCATGGCGGTCGGCAAGAACAAGCGCCTGACGAAAGGTGGCAAGAAGGGAGCTAAGAAGAAAGTGTAAGTGTCGGATTTTGCGGACCCCGCGGTCTTCGGGTCCCACAGGAGATGGTGGGCAGGTTCTGATCTGCGGTGTGGGGCGGATGGTGAGGATGCGGGGTGGATTGCGCGGCGGCGCTGCTAGCGTCCCGCACGGCCGCCTCTTCTCCCGCCGGGCCGGTTGTCGCGCGCCTCGTGTGATCGCGCCCGGCGTCTCTCGCAGTTGCTCGCGCGCTGCGAACTATGGGCTGCTTGAAGTCCGGGGCACTTTTAGCAACCCTTCTACGGCAGGGGGTTCCGGCAGTCACTCCGGTTGTCCACTTGGGACCCCATGTCAACTAATGTGGTGGGGCCTCGAGGAAGGAACCTGGTGACACTTGCTTAGCCGCAGGTCGGGCTGTTCCGGACTGGTTACTATCACAAGTCCTTTGGGGTCCGGGCCACTATATAATACTGCCTGTGTAACTTAGTGGGGAAGGCATGGTTTCGAACTTACTGGTTTGTGCCTTGGCAGATAAGCCAGCCTTAGATGTCCACCCCACGGTGAGGAGCGTCGTTTTATTTTAAGTGCAAAGCCAACTGCAAGATTTTGCCTGGGAAATTGTGTCAACAGAAGGATTAAGGATAAGAAGAGTTAAAAAGCTGTCAGGAGAAAACTTGAGATTATTTTTCTCCAATCCAGGGTTGATCCATTTTCTAAGAAAGACTGGTATGATGTGAAAGCACCAGCAATGTTCAACATTAGGAACATCGGAAAAACACTAGTCACAAGGACTCAAGGAACCAGTGAGTACCATAGACTTGCTTTGTTCGTAAGCTGTTGCGTGTGTATTTTAACAGGCATCTTGGTCAACAGTTTGTCGTTTGGTGGGGCACTTGATTGAAATGTCTGCCCAGTGGTTGCTGGCTTGGCATTTGGAGTGTTTGCTTTTTAGTACACATGTGGCCACAAGAAAGTGATTATACAACTGTCCCAGAAAATGTTTAGGTTTTGCCACTGGTGTTTAGTAAGTCACTGGTGTGGAGGTAGATTTGGTAATAGGTTAACAGGATCTGTGCTTCTTTTGTAGAAATTGCATCTGATGGCCTCAAGGGTCGTGTGTTTGAAGTGAGCCTTGCCGATCTCCAGAATGATGAAGTTGCATTTAGAAAATTCAAGCTAATTACTGAGGACGTTCAGGGCAAAAACTGTCTTACTAACTTCCATGGCATGGATCTTACCCGGGACAAAATGTGCTCCATGGTCAAAAAGTGGCAGGTAAGACCCAAAACTGAGTGTGTAGTGCTGTGGTGTGGGTGTGTTAGTAGGCAGGATCAAAACATGCAGTGGAGAGCTCGGTTTCATTTTAAACTTTGAGATGTTTCTCTTGCACAGGCCTGTAGTTGTGTCCTCCTATTTTACATCAGTGAGTACCACTGTTAATCCTTTTGTGCTGGAGGTAAAATCCCAGGCTTTTCACATGCTAGGCCATCAGTCTCAGTGTTAGCTACATCTCTTAGCCTAATATTTGCTTGTTATGGTCACATTTAGGTGAGGTGGGCAGCTTTGCCAGTTTGGAGAATGTTTTAGGGTTACAGTTAAGAGTTAGAGTTGATAGTGAAAAGGTGCTCTAGCTGACTCCTGATGGTGAAATGTGGCTAAAATCATAGATTTAGTCCCCATTTGTCCTTGAAAGTAACAAGCTTTCATAGCAGCTTGATATCATTTGTATAATCAAAATCAATCAGTTCATCGAATTGTGAAGATGAAATATAACATGTAGGGAAATGGACTTAGCATGGTGACCAACAAAGGCAGGAACCCATGCTTCTGGAAAAAGTTGTTCAGATGTGTATCCTGGTAACAGTATTGACATATGGTATATGGGAATGAGTGATGACAAGATGTTTCGGTCCCAAATGAAGCCATACTGATTTTACCGTTACATTTATTGCTGACATTCCCTTATACACTTAATGAAATTTTGGAAATAATAAGCTATTTAATAAATACTGATGTATACTCCTTTGCAGTGAAGTGGATGTCTATGATTTCAGGCAGTTCTGACTATGCTATTCTGGCTGGCTCAAAAGGAACTACCTGCTTGTGTCTCTTGAGTGATAGAATTGAAGGCATGTGCTACCTACCGCTCATAGCAAATATTAGGTATATTTTAAAACTCTTATAATTTGTAAAACTCAAAGAAATCAGATCACTTTGCCCTGAAAAATGGTCCTTTAAAAGATCTTAGCTTTGGAATTGTTTTAAGTTCTTTGTGTAACTTTAGTTTGGGATAAAAGGCATTTAGAAAATACACTTTATAGCAGAACTTCTCAGAACTGCTCTTTTATTTCAAGAAAGTATCTTCAGGGCTGAAAAGATGGCTTAGTGGTAAAGAGCTCTGACTGCTTTTTCAGAGGTCGTGAGTTCAATTCCCAGCAACCACATGGTGGCTCAAAACCATCTGTAATGAGATCTGATGTCCTCTTCTGGTGTGTCTGAAGACAGCTGTGGTATACTCACATAAAATAAGTAAATCTTTAAAAAAAAAAATCTCCAACCAGTTGTGACCTGGTGCTTACTATGTAGACCAACCAGCCTTAAATTTATGATTTGCCTTTGTATACTGAGTGCAAGGATTGCAGACATGTCATATATGGCTTATTTTGTGTTTGGTTTTTCTTTTTTTTTGGTTTCTTGAGACAGGGTATCACTGTGTCCTTGACTGGCATAGAACTTCTGTGTAGACCAGGTTGGGCTCAAACTTTCAACATTTTCTGTGTCCTGCTTGGAGTACTGAAGCTAAAGCCACTACACACAACTTTCTTTTTTGTTTTGTTTTGTTTTGTTTTTTTCCCCAGACAGGGTTTCTCTGTGTAGCCTGGCTCTCCTGGAACTCACTCTGTAGACCAGGCTGGCCTACAGAGTGAGTTGAGAAATCCGCCTGCCTCTGCCTCCCAAGTGTTGGGATTAAAGATGTATGCAACCACCGCCTGGCATCTATCTTGCCTTTTAAAAGATAAAAAACATAGTTTCATTCTGTTGTCTATACCATCTTAGCATTTAACTTTGGAAGCTCTTATGTTTGTGGGGGTGTTGATATAAATGTTCAGTTGAATGGTTTAAAGAGAGGGTAACAATGATTTGGGGGTATCATTTTAATTTCACTTTAAGGAAGTTGTATAAACTGTATATTTCCGTCATGGGTTTGACATCCCAAACTTTTATATTAGCACTTAAAAATTGATTTAGGCCATTAAAAACAAAAGGAGGGGAGAATCTCTTGAGTTCAAGGCTAACCAGGGCTATGTTGTGAGAACCTGTCTCAGAAAACAGCACACCCAAAACCATTACGAGCTGACAGTGTCCTTTTCCCACTAGACCATGATTGAAGCTCATGTTGATGTCAAGACGACCGATGGGTATTTGCTCCGACTTTTCTGTGTTGGTTTCACTAAGAAACGCAACAACCAGATAAGAAAGACATCCTATGCTCAGCACCAGCAAGTCCGCCAGATCCGGAAGAAGATGATGGAAATCATGACCCGAGAAGTGCAGACAAATGACTTGAAGGAAGTAGTTAATAAACTGTAAGTGGGTTTCTTTTTTTCTCCTTTAAAAACATTCTGAATGTCTGTTGAATCATCCTTCTGTTATAGAAAACATGGTAGAGTTGGACCTCAAATCACTGTTTTGGTTGAAGTTATCTTATAGTGGATAGGGAAATTTAGACTTGACTTAAATTCACAATGAATACCAATTTTACATGATAATGCATGGGAATATGTGATGAGAAAATGTTTCGGTCCCAGTTGATGACCACTGATAACTAACACTTTTCTGATGTTCCCATGCAGAATACAGGTGGCTAAGAGGGTATTATACAAAAAAGCATAAGGAAGGTCAGTGCTAATTTTGTTGCTAGGAGTTACAATTTAGATAATTTCTAAGGATTTATTTTTATTTTTTGCCATTTAAAGAAAAGTGTTCTTTCTCTTTGTTTGTTTGGTTGTTTTTTTTAAAACTTTACTGTTCTTGCAGGATTCCAGACAGCATTGGGAAAGACATAGAAAAGGCTTGCCAGTCCATTTATCCTCTTCATGATGTCTTTGTTAGAAAAGTAAAAATGTTGAAGAAACCCAAGTTTGAATGTAAGTGAGAAATCTCGTTTCATGAGATGGAAGTTTGTGGAACCTAGTACATGATTTTTAAAAATGGCTGCTTAAAATTTTTGATTGGTTTATGTGTATGAGTAATTAGCCTGCATGCATGTATGCATTCCTGGAGACGTTGGTGTTCTCGTGACTGGAGTTACAGGTGCTTACAAGCCACCTGTGGGTTCTGGGAGCTGAACCCAGTTCCTCTGCAAGAACAAGTGCCTCTTAACCACTGAGCCAGCCTCTATATGTGGGGTTTTAGAGCAAAACCCTAAAACCTGTCTGTTTTCTTCTGTCTGTAGTGTGATAGATCATTTTTTAAGTTATACTTGTTTATAACAAGATTTTTTCTTTCTTTTCAGTGGGAAAGCTCATGGAGCTCCATGGAGAAGGTGGCAGTTCCGGGAAAACAACTGGAGACGAGACGGGGACTAAGGTTGACCGAGCAGACGGGTATGAACCACCAGTCCAAGAATCGGTCTAAAACCCAGATTTTTAATAGTGACAAATAAAAAGTCCTATTTGTGATTTTAGTTTGCTTTTGGACATTGTTTTAAAACACGAGTGCGTGGTGAATCGGGTATTATCTAATGGGTTTTATCCATTAGATAATTAAAAGCCAGTTAAAAGCAAGGTTAGTAGTGAGACAGGGTGTGGCTCTAACTGGCCTCTAACAGGAGATTTGGATGTATCTGGTTTAAAGGCATGTGCCACAGCACACTGCAAATAGAAACACACATACTCCAAGGTTGTTCTTTTTCTCTCCCTTTAAATAAACAGCTCAGTGGTAAAGTTACAGTTTTGAAGTAGCAACAAAGATGATTTTATGGTTAGGGGAATCACCACAACATGAACTGTTATTAAAGGGTCAGATGGTTAGAACCACTGGTTCAGAGACTACAGTTGGTGAGTCAGAAGACTGAATATTGGGAATGCTTTAAAGGTTTATGATGCCCAGGGATCATTCAGACCTCAAGCTTTACACATGCTGGGTAAGTACTCTGTCCTGGAACTCAACTCTGTAGACCAGGCTGGCCTCAAACTCAGAAATCCACCTGTCTCTGTCTCCCCAGTGCTGGGATTAAAGGTGTATGCCACTACCACCTGGCTACAGGGTAAAGTTTTAACAGGTTTATTTTCTAGGCAAATAGTCTTGTTTACAGTATTAACAAAACAGGTGCCTTGGACATGATAGCAAGCAAATACTATCACAACTACTTTTCTAGTGGTAAAGTATTAGTTGATTTATGTATCTCAGGCAAGCCTATTGATGTCTTGGTAAGGAAGCAGATAGTGCTGCTAATAGCTGAATTTTGTGGTCTTGAGTCACAGCCAATGTTCTTCCTGGTGTGAATATAAGTCAGTGTAAAGTTGGGTCGATATCAGGAATTGAATTTGCATGAAAGTTTCTTTCCCTTACCTTGAGGGTAGATATTCATAAGGTAGGGATTACTTAATCTGCTATATCTTTGACCTCAAGATGGCACAGCCATTAAGAGCAGCTGGTAGAGGACCTAGGTTTAGGGGTTTTGTTTGTTTGTTTTGGTTTGGTTTGGTTTTTCAAGACAGGGTTTCTCTGTAGCCCGGCTGTCCTGGAACTCACTCTGTAGGCCAGGCTGGTCTCGAACTCAGAAATCCGCCTGCCTCTGCCTCCCAAGTGCTGGGATCAAAGGCTACCACCGCCTGGCTTAGGTTTAGTTCTTAGTACCCACATGGTGGTTCACACATCCTTTCAAAACTGAAGTTCCAGGGATCCTATATCTTTTTGTGCACCAGACATGCATGTGTTACACATAAAGCAAAACAAGTAAATAAGTGACTGACTTAATGTATTTAGTTGAAATTTAAGCCTTCCTATAGGTCACCTTGAAAATCAGTTCTAAGAAATGCCTCCAAAGGTCTCTGAAATTACACCTTAGTCTATCATAGAAAAACAAAATTAAAGTAAAAGCAAAAGTAAAGACAACTTAAACCTTTCATTGGTTCCTTCAGTATGGACTGAGAGCAGCCCTAACTGTAGGCTAACTTGAAAAGGGGGAAATAAGTCTTAGGGAGACTATTCTCATAAAGGATGGGCCATTGTAACAGAATATGGGGGAAACGGTCATCTGCAACACAGTCAACACTGACTGCTAGGCCTTTTGGTCTTCATTTAGCTCTAGTTCCTTAAGTATTTAGTGACCACTATTAATCTAGGTTGATGGAGTTATTTGGTTATCTGAAGCTTGTTCTTTGGTAGTCACTTCTCAGGAAGTTCTCATAACAGTGCTCTTTTAAGTTGAGTATTTGCTATTATTTCCTCCAGACAGAAGTGGCTCACGCCTTTCATCCCAGCACTTGGGAGGCAGAGGCAGGTGGATTTCTTGAGTTCCAGGCCAGCCTGGTCTACATAGTGAGTTCCAGGACAGGCAGGGCTATAGAGAAGCCCTGTTTTGAAAAGTAAAAAAAAAAAATCTTTTTTTTCCCCATGTCCTTTGTATATGTGTGTGCCTCAATGTGTCATGTGCCTGCAGAGGTCAGAAGAGGGGTATCCTCTGGAACTGGAATTACAGAGAACTGAGCTACCGTGTAGGGAACTGAGCACGGGTGCTATGGAAGAGCAGCTTTACGAAACAGGTTTCCTGTGTAGCCCAGGCTGGCCTTTAACACAACCTCTGAATGGCTGAGATTACAGTTAGGTGGCACCATCCTCAGTTAAAAAATTTAATGAAACCACTGTTAGTTACAGGAGTAAAGGGCAGTCCCAAGTGGTGCTAGAACTTCATGTCTAAAGTGTTTACTGCATGAAAGATGCCTTGTTTGACAAGAGTGAGAATCTCAAGACTTACTGGTTCTGTCACACTGCCACCTGTAAAGGTGTCAATACAGACTCCAATAAAGTTCATTGGTCTGTAGCACTTTGATTCATTGTGCCCGAGACTTGAAAGTAAAAATGTTTTGTTTAGAGATAGCAGACTTGGGTTCCCGGTTTTGCATAATTGGTATGTCAGCTTTTTATAACTGAGACCAGTACTGCTTTAGGTATGTTGATGGAAAGAGAAGTGGCTTATTTGAGTTCATATTTGACCAACTGGACCCTAATGCTTTGGGTCTATGCTGGCATGTGAATGCATCATGGCTAGAGTGGCAGAGGAGGCCCACTTACCTTGTGAACCGTGCACTAGAGACCAGAGATTCACAGTCATAAAGGGTATATCTATGACCAGAGACCTATAAGGCCTACCTAAAGGCTCTATGGAGTGTGGACCTGAGATCGGTGCTGCAGGTTGGCTTCAGCTGTTCTGGTGAGAAGGCTTGCTGATGGTAACTAATGAAATGTCTCAATGGATCTGGTTCTACTCTCTGTTAGATTAACAGTAGCCTTTCAGAATAGCATCAAAAGTCAAGGTTGCCCAAGTCAAACAGAAGTGGCTTAGGCAGCCTTGTACAAACTTTGTGTGTCTACATACATGTTGTTCTATGTACATTATGCCAAAAATAGAACCTCCCCTGCTCTTTGCATGGGCCATGCTATTACATTTACATCCTGTGTAATCCTGAAGGATGAGGTAATGTCTCCCTCAGGAAAAGTAGGCTTGGTAGCAGAGTAGAAATGTTCTTGTCCTGTACCACAGTCTTCTGCTAGTATTGAAACTACAGCAACCCACATGTGTAAACATGAAACATCAATTACAGGCACTCTGCTCTGATTAAAAAACAAATTGACTTCGAGTAAATATTTGTGGTATAGATAGCTCAGTGGTTGATTTACTGACTGTTCTTCCAGAGAACCTGGGATCCATTGCTAGCCCTGGCATGGTGGTTCACAATGGTTGTTTAGCAGATCGAAAGTCCATGGGACCAGGCATGCAAGTGGTACACAAATAACATGGAGGCAAGATATTCATACATACTTTAAAATAAATATTTCGGGTTGGTGAGGTGGCTCAGCGGGTAAGAGCACTGACTGCTCTTCCAGAGGTCCTGAGTTCAATTCCCAGGAACAACATGGTGGCTCACAACCATCTGTAATGAGATCTGATGCCCCCTTCTGGTGTGTCTGAAGAGAGCAATAATGTACTCATACACATAAAATGTTTAAAAAATAAATATTTCAACCTGTATCTCTTGGTTAGCTTTTTGTCTTGGTGATAAAGGTTGCTTAGCAGCACTGCCTTTGCCTGGGTGACCGAAGTGTAACATCAAGTTACGGGTGGCAGAAGATGTTTACTACATGAGGGCCAGGATGCAAAAAGAAGGTACCAGTGTCCCAATATGTTCCAGGTTTCTGCCTCCCAAGCAGAGTGGGATTGAAAGTATGCACCTGTGTTCTAAGAAGTAAACCAACAACCTCCAAATATCAGGAAGTCCCTGAAACGTAAAAGGTTCACAAGGCCCCTTGCTCCCTGAGGTTGTATAAACAATAAGGACTACTGGAGGAGGGAGACTCTCAGGCATAAATGAGACTCCTTCCAACTTGTTAAGTTACCTGAGAATTGTGTGGGAATGCCAAGGTTATAGCTTTTATGAGTGATCATCTATACTTCAATGTTGGGGTGGGCTTTTCAATGATGTATCTGCCTTGAACTCCTTATCCCACACTCTTGTAACCCTAATAAACTGGTTAAGCAAAAATTTAAGCTGGGCAGTGGTGGTGCAGCCTTTAATCCCAGCACTTGGGAGGCAGAGGCAGGTGGATTTCTGAGTTTGAGGCCAGCCTGGTCTACAGAGTGAGTTCCAGGACAGCCAGAGCTATACAGAGAAACCCTGTCTCCAAAAACAAAATAAAAAGTTGTGATTTGGACGAGAATGGTCCCTTTAAGTGCCTAGGTTTGAATTCTTGGTCTCCAGTTAGAAGAATTGGAATTACCAGGTGTAGCCTTTTTGGAGGTCTGGACTTTGAGGTTTCAAAAGCTCAGGCCAGGCCTGGTGTCTCTCCCTCTGCATGTTGTCTGCAGATCAGGATGTAAAGCTCAGCTGTTCAGCCACGCACGCCATTGTCTGTTTTCCTACCATGATCACCATGGACTCATACTCTAAAACTGTAAGCAAGCTCCCCATAAATGCTCCCTTTTATAAGTTGTCTTGGTCATGGTGTCCCTTCACAGTAACAGAACAGTAAGTGAAGGTTCTGATATCTGTATGTTCAAACGGTCGTAAAAGAATTGATTCAGCAAAAGAAGGCAGAAAGAAAGTACTATATGCTTTTATGAATTTAGAAGTTAATCTGGTAGTGGAAACCACAACAGTGGTTTTGGGCGAGTTGAAAGGGGCATAGTGACTGACTGGAAGTGTGAAGGGACGTTGAAGACAAATATTTCATACACTGACTGTATATGGTGTCAATTCATAGAATTATTTATTTGCTATCCATGTATTTTATGTAAATTATGACTCAAAGCTTAAAAATGGGTACAACCTCTCAGGTCATTGAAAATAGCAGTTTCTTGGCTTCCATGGTATTCACGACTGGGGCCTGGGTACCACTTGTAGGAGTCATGGGGCTGGATCACATCATGCTTTCCAGCATATCAGAGGTCAGAATCAGCATCACCAGTGGTCTGACTACAGTGATCTCATATGCAGGGCTCTGCTCTGCACTCTGCTGGAGAAGGTGGTCCTGAATCTCCTCCCTGAGGTACTCTGTTTTCAAAAATTTCCTTACCTGGTCCTCAAAATCTATGTCCATCCCCTAGAACATCCCTACCCCATCCAGTAGGAACAATCAGTAACAGGTCAAACCACTTGAGATTCACATTTGTAGAGGATCAACATTTTTGTTTGGCTTAAATTTTTGAGACCATGGTCTCACTACATAGCTCTGGTTTTCCAGGAAGTCACTAGAAACAAGCTCATGTAGACCAGACTGTCTTGAACTCAGAAGTCTATCTGCCTCTGCCTCTGCCTCTGCCTCTGCCTCTCAAGTGCTGGGAGAAAGGAATGTGCCACCTAGCTTTCAGGTTTTTCTTTCTTAATTTTTTTTTTTGTGGGCGGGGGTGGGGGGGGTTCTCTGTATAGCCCTGGCTGTCCTGGAACTATGTAGACCAGGCTGGCCTCGAACTCAGAAATCCGCCTGCCTCTGCCTCCCAAGTGCTGGGATTAAAGGCGTGCGCCACCACTGCCGGCTGTTTGTTTTGAGATAGGGTCTAGTTAAGTAGCTCAGACAAGTCTGGAACAACTATATTGATGAGGCTAACATCAGACTCCTGGCCTGTCATTTGGTCTCTGACTCCTGAGCATTGGGATTAAAGACATGCACTATTTCACCCTACTTGGCACATCCTAATGTTTATTATAGCTTCACCAAGCTGTCATTCCAGGGTTTACCTGGACCTGCTGATTGGCCTAGCAGAGTCTTTCTGACCAGGTCCCTTGTTCTGCATGCAACCTTTTCACCACTCTTTTATTTTTTTATTAGATATTTTCTTTATTTACATTTCAAATGATACCTCCTTTCCCCGTTTCCCCTAGGGTGTGGGGAGGAACCCTGTTCCCTCTCCCTCCCCTTTTCACCACTCTTGTGTATTTTAAAAGTCCTGTCAACATTTTCATGCACCCATACAAAAAGCAGTGGTGTCTTTGTGATACTGAACTGGAAGGTTAAATGCAATGAATCCTTTGAGAAATTATGACTGGTCTTCAGCCATGCCTGGCAAACAATGTGTCAGGCTGCAGTAATCTTTGAGTCTTGTACTGGCTGGTTTTGTGTGTCAACTTGACAGGCTGGAGTTATCACAGAGAAGCTTCAGGTGACGAAATGCCTCCATGAGATCCAGCTATAAGGCATTTTCTCTATTAGTGATCAAGGGGGGTGGGCTCACTGTGGCTGGTGCTGTCCCTGGGCTGGTAGTCCTGGGTTCTATAAGAAAGCAAGTTGAGCAAGCCAGGGGAAGCAAGCCAGTAACATCCCTCCATGGCCTCTGCATCAGCACCTGCTTCCTTTGGTGATCAACAGCAACATGGAAGGGTAAGTTGAATAAACCCTTTCCTCTCCAATTTGGTCATGATGTTTGTGTAAGAACAGAAACCCTGACTAAGACCACATGATTGGAAGAATAAGTGTAGATTGATTTGTTTTTGAGGTGATTTCATGTTGGCTTTGAATTCTATATCAAAGGATAGCCCTGAACTCCAGATCCTCTTTGCCTCTACCTACCAATTGCTAGGATTATAGGGTATGCCACTGTGTCTGACTCATAATTATTTAGATGTGAGGTTTCGTTATGTTGTCCAAACTGGCTTCAGATTCAAGTTAAACCACTTGGGCTGAAGTGACCTTGACACCCTACCTCCACAAGCAGCTGAGAAAAGACATGTCCCATCAGTTCTAGCTTGTTCTCTTTTCTCTCCTCCAACTCCTCTCTCTTGCAATGGTTTTTTGAGGCAGGGTTTCAGTGTAACAGCCCAGGCTGTCCTGGAACTCCCTTTGTGGACCAGGCTGGCCTCTAACTCAGAGATCCACCTGCTCCTGCCTCCCGAGTGCTGGGATTAGAGACACAGTCACCTAACCTGGGCCTTTTGTTTTCTTTAAAAAAATGTGTAAAGGAGGAATACAGGATAATTTAGATTGTTGGTCAATTGTTGGACATGACTAATCCAGCACTTGAGAAGCTCAAGCAGGATGATCATGAGTGATTTCAGCCTGGGATACATGGGGAGACAGCAAAAAGATTGTTGGTTAATTTTTGAAAAGTAGACAACCGACAATTCTGATTTCTGAATTTGAATCATTAGTTCTGAAAAGAATGTCAGAAGATAAATAAGATATGTAATTGTTTAAAATCATCTAGAGTTGTTCTTTTATCTGACATGGAGGTTGGAGATGGCTTGTTACATAGCCTTAAAACATTACAGACTTGAAGTTATAGGCAGTCACCAAGAAAGAACTCTCCATTAGTGGATGAGCTCACAGTCTGAATTTCTGGACACCCCTGCCCCCTTGGGGTTGTATATCAGATATTCACATTACAATTAATATCAGTAGCAAAATTACAGTTAGGAGGTTGCTATAATGGTTGGAGGTCACTACTGTATCATAAGGGACTGTATCAAAGGGTCACAGCATTAGGAACGTTGGGAACCAGTGTCCTAGGCTCATGTAGCCCAGCCTAGCTTTGAAACATTCACTAAGTGGGCAAGTGACCTTGAATTCCTGATCTGTCTGTCTCTGCCTTCCAAATGCTGACACCACCAACCTGGCTAGTACTTCTCTATTGGAAAGAACATTTTAGAGGCTAGAGAAATGGCTCAGTGGTTAAGAGCATACATTCTTGCAGAGGACCGGAGTTCAATTCCTAGAATCTATCTGGTGGCTCATAATCATGTGTATCCAGTTCAGAGAAGCCAACACTTTCTGACTCACATGGTACATATAGATGAATGCAGGCAAAACATTCATGCACATAAAATATTTTTTAAAAAATTCAGAGCTTTAATTTGTGATCAGTGCCTACCCCTCCTCCTTCCCTTCTTGTTTTGCAAGAAGATGGAATCAGTCTCCCTAGTACTGGGATTACAATACCTGTGGGATTCTTTCTAATGAGTTGTGTGAGCTTTTGTAACTTATGCAGGCTAAGAAAATACCAAAACATTTAAAGATTTCTTTTTATTCATATCTTTGTGTCAGTGAGTGAAAGCCATCTGTATGCAGGTATCCTTGGAGTCTGAAACAGGGTTTCAGTCCTCTGTAGCCGGAGCCGCTGGCAATGGTGAGCTGCCTACCACAGGTGTTGGGAACTGAACCCTGTGTCCTCTGGAAGAACAGGATGTGCTCTTAACTTCTGTCTCTCCAGCCATATAAGCAATTTTAACAGCTAAAGAGAAACACCATTTCAGCATAATAAACGAAAAAGACACTGGATTGGTCGTCAGCAGAGCTAGGCTATGTTTAGGACTCTGCAGTGACTTTACAAGTCCTGTAACCCTGTTGAGCTCCGTAGCTCCACACTTGTGGTAGAAAAAGAAGAGCTTGTAATGAAAGGAGAGGCCCCTAGATGGTGGCAGTGTTCTGAGGGAGGCTACGGATTTTGTTTCACACAGTGAAGTAAAAAGTAAGGTAGAAAATGATTTCCCATTAGTTTTGGAAAAGAAAAATCAGCTTATGAATTTATTCAATGGCATTCAAAATGGCATTGAATCATGAATCTTATGGCCTATGTGCATCTGGCATTAATTAAAAGGAAATATTAGTGTTCATACCAAAGTTAAAATAGTCTAACTTGATCTATATATTCATTGCTGTATTCTCAGGCTCATGCACCTAAATTTAAGAAACTGAATACAAACGGTGATTTTTTTTTTGATATTGACTTACAGTCCTATAATTATTTTTTTTAAAATACCAGTTCTAATGATGTATTTTGATAAATACACTAGTATTCTCTACTAGTATTCTCTCTTCTAAATGCTATAGATTGATTTCCAAGAGCAATGAAAAAAATCACATTCTTCCTATAGCAATGTATACAAGGGCATCTAAAGGAACCTTTATCTTTGAAGGTCCAAAGGGTAATATATTAAAGATGGCTTCTCCAGTTTTAACCTGAAAATAAAAAACACACTCCAAACCTGAGTATTTCAAGAGGTTTGTATGGTATATGGTTTGTGTATGAAGGTGTCCCCAGGAGACTCATGTGTGCAGGGTTTTGCCCTCTATCCAGAGGCATCACTGAGACAGGATCATGTCATGGTCAGATGAACTAATCCTGGATGGGTGGAATCCATGATGGATGAACTGATGGCTGAGTGGGATATTAGGGGATGGAGGAAGGCTATTTGAGGTATTTCTCTGAAGCGTATGTCTTGTGCCTGGCTCTCTTTTTTCTGTCTCTTCTCTCTTTAACAGATTCTATATGTTGAAAAGCTTCCCACCATGATGTTCTTTCTGGCTTGCATCAGGTCCAAGGTGATAGAGGCAGATGACCTTGGACTGAAAACTCTGTAACCAGGCCCAAACAAATATTTTCTCCTTTAAGTTGTTTATAATTAGGTATTTTGTCACAGCTATGAAAAGCTGACTGACAAAGATGAACAATATCAAGCTTTTACCAAAACAGTTTGGAAACAAACACAATAACCCATTTCCATTTATCTCATAAAATTTTCTTCTTATACAATTAGTTTTCTTTGAACATTGTTGAGTTTTGCCTTGACCTCGATCAATATATATAATAAGAAATTACCCAAAGAGACCACACAACTACATTTTGCTTTCTATTAGTTGAGAGAGAAATAAATAGCAAGCAAAACAGAGCATGGTAGAGTGAGATGGAAAAAAAAAAGAATTTGTTTCAATATATATTTGCATCAACAAAGAGCAAAGGTATTGAGTATACTCAATGGCCTGTGAAATCTGTCTGTCTGTCCACCAAACCCACCTAGCAAATAGCCACTCTACCCATCTGTGCAAAGCACTGGAGATAGAGGGGTAAGACAGGTGCATCTACATTCTGAAAAGTGCAGAGTAGTCTGAGATAAGGAATTGAAAAGTTGAGTTCAGTTTATTATGGTGTCAAGTAGATACATAACTATTGCACTTATTCTGCTTACAGAGAGCCAGTATTTAAGAGGAGTTTTTTCTTCAATAAAGACAGGTTGTTCAGAATCTTCACTTTTAAATGTTGAAATCTCACAGGCAAAGACATACTTGACACCTCTCTCCTTACCCCCGTCCCCTTCTTGCTCTTGTATGGCTTGCTGCCAGTGAGAATTTAGTTTGAATAACACTTTCAGTCATCCCACTCTGGTAAAACTAACATGAGTGAAAACTTACAATGATTTCCCGTAAATACTCTTAGCTGAAAACATGCAGTAGAAACCCCAGGTCCTAAATGCCAAAATCAAATGCAATCATATGCCAGGGATAGGAAATTTAGTAGAAAAAGTAAATATTTCCTTATAGAAGCGACATGTTCAGAAAACCGCTGGCTGCCCAGGTTTTGGATAATGGGGAAAACAACAAAGAAGTGGTCCAGCATATGGAACTCTTCTTGAAAACAGAAGAAAGCCACGAACCTTGTTGGAGAGTGTTTCACATCTCCAGTGAAATGTTAACCCACTGATCCATTAGATTGTCTTCAAAGCATTTGGCTTTAGTTTGTAAACTGTAATTGATTCAGTCACACAAGAACCACTTTTGAAACTCAGAACGTGTGAGCCTGGATGACAGGAAAGTGGCCTTGTGTTTACTCCAATAACTGCAGAGACTCATTGGGGATGAGATGGGATGGGTACTGCACCAGCCTTCAGGCCTCTTAAGCTATTTTAACATCTGATTATATTGAGAAGAAATGAGTTATGGGGGCTTGGTACTGTTTCCCACCTTACCATTTGCTCTGTAATCTAAGATACTATCCAAGATTCATACTGTACTACTATAACAAGACACAGCCTTTATGTATTACTGGGGTAATGCAAAGAAAATGAGTTTTCCTTGGGTACCAGTAATTGTCAAAGGAATGATTGCAGATTCAGAAAATGTGCTTTATAATAACCCTGTTAACATAAAGTATACATACACTGAGGAAGAGGTAAGTAGTGGCACGTCTGTGGAGGGGTTAGTTGTATTAGCAAGGCATCTCAGGGAAGGTTTTGGTTCTTTTGACCCCTTCAAGTCCCTGGACAAATGGGGAATGCTGAGAAGCACAAGGAGCACCTAGGGAAACATGAGCTTATTTCCCCACCGGCTGGTAAAAGCTCCACTAGTTACCAAGCTATCGGTCCTGCAGCAAGGATTTGCCCTGGGACTAAGACTAATGTGCTCAAGCTGTTAGAGTTAATTTGAATATCAAAAACGAAATTCAGATTACCATCCATGTCCTGATAGTTACAGCATGTAGAATGTCAAACGTCCTCTTTTTAAACTAAAGTAGAAAATGAAGAAGCATGGTTAATTCAGGGTGGTGATGGACCAGGTGTCTGAGAACAGCTCCTGCTTGTTAGCAGACCGACCGACCGACTGCCTGCACTGGATGCTTTCCCAGGGGAGGCTCATTGCCTGCAGTTCCCACTAGCCCTTCCCTGCCGGCTTCCTCACTCTCCATTTCTATGTACACCTTTCCACTAGGCATGAAGCTGAGCGACAAAACCTACATGTTTTCTGCCCTCAGAAATTCTACTGTACCACGTATATCTTAGATGCTTCTCTTTCTGTTAAAAAAAATAGTGCAAATATCTGATAGTCAAAGTGAATGTTCAAGTGAGTTCTCGTGCCAAGGAACAGCCAAGCTTCACCTTCAGCTGACTTGTAGAAACTGAACGTAGTTTTTGGGAAACATTCCAGCTTTTCCCATTAGTTCTCCGCGCATCCAGTCATCATCTACGGGCTCCAGCTCTGTTATTACATCTCCAGCCTGGAAGAAGACAGGAGTTAGAAATAATTATTGGTTTCTGCAGGGTATAAGCACAGAGCGTAGCCTACCTGGAGCGGCGTGAATAATCTTCTCTTTATATAACTCATTTATCTTGATTTGTAGAGAGGATTAAATGATAAACCGCACAGATGATATATACCTAATGACATTTGCTTGCAGGCCTCTTTTTTCTCAAAGTAAATTCAATCCCCCGCCACTCTCTGCCTTGCTGCAATGCTGAGCTTCCTGCTTGTGTCTTATGCTCCCACAAGCACAATTCCTAATCTAAATCACTCTTTTAATCAATAACAGTTATCAGCTATATATACACAAATGCACACAGCTCCGTTTAAAAAGTGTTTACAGAATACCTACTATGTGGCAGATACTGTCCTGGGTAATATAGTTATAATGTAGTAAATGGAGTTGCTCTAGGGTGGGAAGCCAACAGAGGGATGGAGAGTGTGGCTTTGCTACTCAGCAGGGCTGTCAAAGACAGGCACACTACTGTCATGCTTACATGAAGTTACAGGTGCAAGAGTGAGCCGCCCGCGCCTGCGTGCTCTGTCCTAGTCTGGGCCTCACAAAAATTAAATGAGCACGCTTCTACAGATGAGCACCGTTACTATCCTCATGTGAGGGAGAGACCTTTTCATATGTTTTTTGGATGGTGTGCATGCGTGGGGGCTCGTGTATGCAGAAGTGCATGTGTCTGTGTGTACACATGGAAGCCAGAGGTGGATGCCAAGTGTCTTCTCTATCATTCTGCATCTTTATATTACTGAGGAACCCAGAGCTCACTAGCTCAGCCTGTATAGCTAGCCAGTTTGCTCTGGAGATCGCTGTCTCCAGCAGATGGCCATGACCTCCTGGTGTTGACATGGATACTGGGCATTGAATCCTGGAACTCACACGCGCAACAAGTGCTTTACCACTGAACTATCTCCCCTCTTCTAAATTTCCTTGTTTTAGAGATAAAGAATCTGAAACTCAGACATTATTTATGTCTTAGTTAAGGTTTCTATGGCTGCAACAAAACACCATGGCCAAAAAAGCAAGTTGGGGAGGAGATCACAATCCATCACTGGAAGAACTCAAGCAGGGCAGGAGCTGATGCAGAGACCATGGGGGGGTGCTGCTTACTGACTTGCTCTGCCTGCTCCTTATAGAACCCAGGACCATGAGCCCAGGAGTGGCACCACCCACAATGGGCTGAACCCTTTCCCATTAATCACTGCTTAAGAAAGTGCTCTTCAGAGCAGGGCGTGGTGGCGCACGCCTTTAATCCCAGCACTTGGGAGGCAGAGGCAGGTGGATTTCTGAGTTCGAGGCCAGCCTGGTCTACAGAGTGAGCTCCAGGACAGCCAGGGCTATACAGAGAAACCCTGTCTCGAAAAACCAAAAAAAAAAAAAAAAAGAAAGTGCTCTTCGGGCAGATCTTATGGAGGCATTTTCTCAATTGAAGTCCCCTGATTTCAGATGACTAACTTGTGTCAAATTGACATAAGACTAGCTAGCATGCTAGGTAGTGGTGGCGCATGCCTTTAATCTCAGTATTCAAGAGACAGAGGCAGGCAGATCTTTGAGTTCAAGGCTAGCCTGTTCTACAGGTTGAGTTCCAGGGCAGTCAGAGCTACATAGAGAAACAAACAAACAAAACAAAAACAAAGACTAGCCAGCATAACACATAACAGAACATATCAGGATTGCACGTGTAATTAGTGTAGAGCCAGAACTCAAATTTTAGGGTGTTCCAAGGTCCATATTCTTTATCAAGAGGCTGTGATAAGGCCTCCACAGCTCCCATTGTAAAGTTACTATAAAACTGCTTGGCCACAGTCTGGGCATGTACTCAGACTCTTAACATAACCATGTTTCCTCCATCATTCTATCCCTCCCTAGCATCAACGTCAGCTTTCCATCCAGTACCATCCAAAGTGCTTTGCCTCAACATGGAATACAATACTGGTTTACCCACATCTAAGTCACAGTGCTAGCGTGTCTTACACATGTGCAAATTATGATTCCTTTATCACATGAGGATCAGATTTTGTTCTTAATGGCATCTAATAATTTCTTAGAGCCTGGATTTAAACATCTGCAGAGGTCTAAGATGACACTGGCTACTATAAAAAGAAAATATATTTACCAGGATAAATGGATTTCTTTGTAGCACTAATACATAGCTCTATACAAAATTGTTTGACTAAAGTCTTTCCTTTACAGAGACTAGAATGAAAACACAGTAACTATCAGATGTCATTTATGTATACTTTTCTTAAATCTGTAAAAATGTTGGCTATTCAAAATTTATTAAAAATAAGTTATTTCTGCCCTAAACTATAATATAACAAGTAGTTGAAGCTATGTTTCTAACCATTGTCAGTTTTGTGAATGCTAGGGCTATCTAAGATACTATTAACATACTGTGCACATTTATATTTAATATTATTTAATAAATATTAATGACCAATAGAAAAGCAGTAGAGTTCTTAAACAAAAAAATTCAACTATTTGACTTATGAGCCACTCATTCCTGAAGACAACCTGCTCTCTGTGGGGCATGCTGTGAATTCTGAGAATTGACACAAATCAAAGCCAAAATATGTAGCAGGCACTATCTGACTTCTCCATGAATTTCAGATGTTGGCAGCAGGCTGTGAGGGCTGTGAAGAACACTCTTAATGAAAAGCACATCAAGATCTGTTATTATAAGCCAAGGCACAAGGAGCTCTTTGCAGACTGGGATTACTAAGCTAATGCTCTCCTCTGGGTCCCTGAATGGCAGTGGATAATGTAAACTATCAGACCTTATTCAGTTTATTTACTTCTTCCTCCCCAACTGTCCCCCTTTCTTTTTGATAAGTCCTCACTAGAGGCTCAAGCTGGCCTTCAATTTATGATCCTCCTGCCTCTGCCTCCCAAGAGCTGGAATCATAGGAGCTCTGTTCACTCTCTTCTGTTACAATTAGGATATGAGAACAGTTCATTCTTAGGTATTGATCAATATTCCATTCATATGTACACTGCAAAATAGGTAGTGTTAGTGAATTACAAAAAGATATGTATTCTGACCTTGAAAGAGAGTTCATCTTCGTTTTCCCCAAAAAAATCATACAGGGCTTTAACCTTCCTCCCCTTCAGTATTGTGGAAGCCACACCTTTTGCCTCAGCTGCAAAGACACAAGAATCTCAAATATGCAGGAAGACAATCACACAAAACACAAACACCTTAAGAACCTGCCTTGTCTTTCTCTAAATATTTTCACGTAGTTCTGAATTCACTTAACTTGCAAAAGATAAAGGATGTTCACCTAGGAGGGAAAAAGTTGTACAAAGTCTACTTGTTAGTCAAAGTTAGCGCTATTTAATGATAGTTTTATCTTTTCCCCTCCACAGAACTTTGACGTAGTTATATAGGAGTGGTTGATACGAAGTAAGTCAAGCATGGTATGGTTAGAGGTAAAGGGCGATACAAAATTTAAAAGCCTTGGGCCCTGGAAGTAGGTCACACTAGGAGCTGTCGTACCTGGACAGGGTTGCACAAACACTGCTGGGAAGATGCCCTCCCTGTCATGCAGTCGGCCCCGGTACCAGTCAGAGTCTAGGCGCTCGAGGATCAGGATCCGATCTCCGCGTTTGAAGGCTAAGTCCTCGCTGGTCTCTGCTGTGAAACTGTGAAGAGCTTTGCACCACTCTCCAGGAGGGCTGCTATCCTGTTTCAAAGCAGAAGTCTGGTAAGGAACTCGAGGGTTTATCCCAAATATCATTTTTCAAAGCTTCAAACACGGTGAGGGATAAAAGCTAAGGGGCCATGGGGGCTGGTGGGGTGGCTCAGTAGTTAAGAGCACGTGCTGCTCTTCCAAAAGACCAGAGTTCAGTTCTCAAGGGCCCATGCCAGACAGCTCACAACCACCTGGTAACTCCAACTCAAGGGTATCTAACACCCTCTGGCCTCGGAGGGCATTCACATGCATGTGTAAACAAATATACATAAATAGATTAAAAAAAAAGCAAAGGGTTTTTTAAGAGTTCAAAGTCAGAAGTTTTGCTGTAATTACCTAATATTTTATGTTACTATTAAGCTTCAGAAATAAGTTTCTTTTTTCTTACAGTATAATTTTAAGTGACAAGTGCGACAGAGTTAGGGTTTTGCTAGTTTTAAGGGACATGTAATATTTAAGCAGAAAATTTCTTCCTGTGAGCTATTCTAATATGATAGCTACTTATAACTTTCCATTAGAAACATTTTCTGTGGGGCTGGGGAGACACACAGAGAGATGGGGGATGGAGAGGAGAGGGAGGGTGGGAGAAGGAGAGGGAGGGAGGGAGGAAGAGAGAGAGGATAAGAGAACACACGGGGCTGGAGAGATGGCTCAGTAGTTAAGAACATTGGCTGCTCTTCCAGCAGACCTGGGTTTGATTCCCAGAACCCACACAGTGACTCAGAGTCCTCTGTACACCAATTCCAGGGGATCTAGTGCCCTCTTCTGGCCTCCCGTGGCACTGCATGTTCATAATGCACACAGTACATTCAACAAAACATCCATATACATTTTTTTAAAAAAATGAAGTTTAAAAAAAATACTTATTCACCAGTCATAGTGGCTCATGCCTTTAAATCCCAGTCCTTACGAGACAGAGGCAGGCCAATCTACCTAGAGTTTGAAGCCTGCCTGTCTATAGAGCAAGACCATGTCTTTAACTCCCTCCATTGCATAGGAAGGCTCTGCCAGGTGAAGGGGCAGCTCTTCCAAGATGGATGGATCAGAATCTCTAGCAGGCAAAGGCTTTGCAGTCATGCAGGCAAGGGTTCCAGACTGACTCTGACATCTCCTGGCTATGTGTGACACTAGGCTTCTCCGGGGTTCGGTTTCACTTAAGGGTTGCTGTGAGAGTCAAATGACAGGACCCAGAGAACGTGTCCCACAGGGCCTGCCGTACCTTCCCTTCTCAGTAACTGCTGGACTAAAAATCAAAAACAAAAAGCCAGAAAAGAAGAACCCCTTACCTGCTAGGTTTGGTGGCTCACACCTGTAATCTAAGCACTCAGGAAGCTGAGGCAGGGGGGTGGTCACATATTTGAGGTCAGCTAAGCAACCGGGCATGGTAGTGCATACTTACCATGTGAGCACTTGCGAGCTGGAGGGAGGATGCTAAGGAGTTCAAGGCTATGCAAGACTTAATAGCCCTCTCCATGAAGGAGACTAACAGAATGGTTACTGTGACGTGAAAACACAAAACACAAATGGAGACTGGTGGGAGGAAGAAGAGGCAGGGGAGAGCAAAAGGCATGCTGTCTGTTTCTCCGTGTTCCATCAGGGTCTGCATGTCTTCCCATGAGTCCTATGTACAGTATTATAGCCACCATATCACCTACTGCAAACGTTTGCTACGTGACACGAAAACTGATCTTGTACTGTTTCGTCCTTACAGGATCAGCTAGCCCAGGTTTAAATGAGGCTGTCACCACAGTTATCCATTCAGGCAGCCTACCTGAGAATTTGAGCCAGGGTCTTCATTTTTGGTCTTTGGTGGCACCTTTATACCTACATTAAAAAAAATGGGGGGGGTCAGATAAAAAAAAAACCACATCCATAGTATTAGAGGAAACCTTGTTAGATGGGGGTAACAGCAGAGAGTAGGATTCTAGACCAGTTTCTGTAAGTGTTAGCTTCCCAGGGACTGTTTATTTAACTGTAAACCAGGACTCAAAATTAACTGGAAAATGCACTGCTTACAAGTCTCTGTCATTTCTCATATGTAGTCATTGCTAATTACTTAAACAATAGATTAAACCAGTGTCCCACACAAATCACCATTCAAAGTAAGTTTCTGCAGGGCAGTGGTGGCACATGCCTTTAATCCCAGCACTTGGGAGGCAGAGGCAAGTGGATTTCTGAGTTCGAGGCCAGTCTGGTCTACAGAGTGAGTTTTAGGACAGCCAGGGATATACAGAGAAACCCTGTCTTGAAAAAACAAAACAAAACAAAAAACAAAGTAAGTTTTTTCTTACCATGACAAATGTGGTAATATGGATCATTAAACGTTTTAAGCATTATTATATTACTGGTTCATTTGAGTTAGGCAAAGACACAATAAATACCCACATCCCCCATACTCACTTAAAATATTTGCACCAGATGTGGGGTGGTCCTCAACAAGTTCCACAAAGTTCAGGGGGAAGATCCCGCTTCGGTCTCGAATCTCTCCTCTACCCCATTCCTCATTCACGTACTCTGTGAGAATAATTACTTCTCCCTCTGAAAAACTTAACTCATCCTTCTGGTCTCCAATATATTCAAACCGAGCAACACATCGTGGGCCTCTGAATGAAGAACAACAGAGTTACGGGTTAAACAAGAGCGTGTATGAGAAATAAAGACCGAGGTTCGCTTTACCATCAATTCTATTGTTAAGCAGCACTTCATAACACAGAATGAAGTTCTCTCTAGTAGTAACTTTAAGAAAACATTTCAACTTTCATTCAGTCTTTCAATAATATCCTGTTTATTATGGAGCAAGGTATATTTTTTTCTATGAAAAAAAAAAAAAAGAAACAACTCCCACAAAGAAGAGTACGTTGCACATCTAAATGTCAAGACTTATTTCTAGATGGTGAAGCTCATCACTCAGAAAGGCCAAGCTTGAAGCCAGAGACTTCAGCAGCATTCCGGATGGGTAGCTGACTGGTTAGTCTACACTGCACATCTATCTGCCTTTGATCAGTTTTTATGTAAAAACAGAATCTCCCCAGGCTCCGTTTGTCTGTGTCTTTGTGCCAAAGCAGTCCATGGCCCCTCTAAAGCCTTTCAATCTCAGACATGCTGGGATTAGGTAACTCCCCCTGAGAATCTCAGGGCATAGCATCAAATGTCACGCTTAAGAATGAGGACAGTGCACAAGGGGCATCTCCCAGGCAGGGGGATGTTTGCTATGAACTGAATCTGCCAGTGAGCCGAATGCATAAATAAATGAGCCTGATGAGATAGAAGGTCAAAGAGAATGGAACACTGGCATGCCAAAAGACACACACTCGTCCATCGGCTTCGTTGCTCTATAAGGATGGTGTCACCTGTGAGAAGGTGCAGCCCTGAGACTCGGAGCAACCCTTCAGTGAGCTGCAATTTTGACTGAAAATGAGATCCAAGCAGAGATAGGACTTGGTCTGTGGGTCTGATTCAATTCCAAGCCTTTGATTTGAGAGCTAGAAAGGAAGTTTCAACCAGCAGAGATCTAAGGAGAAAACAGCTGCCTGGAAAGGAAAGGCTGGCCCTTGCTGCAATCAGATTCTGACTTAAGTCGGGTCAACAGATCAATGGCCATTCAAGCCCATTGAAATTCAACAAGCCCGAGTGGTATCTGTGCTCAGGGTAGGATCGAAACCTGAAATGCGAGCCAACGACTTGAGGCTGTCTGTGGAGCTGGAAGTTTTCTTATTTGTGATAACCTTTGCATTTATTTTCTCCTATCCCCTGGGAACATCTCCTTATGTCTGACCTATTCACAGACAGGTTTACAGTCTTCACCAGGTAGTGAATTGTACTAATTTGCTCATTTAACTAGAATATAAAGCTGCATTGTGGCAGGGCTTTAAATCACCCAAGAGTTACAATGAGGTATAAAAGGCACATAAATCGCTGGAAAGGTCTCAGCAGCACAGGAACACACAGGGGGATCCTGCAGTTTAACTCTCCCCTCACTGTTGCCTAGTCCTTAAAAACACAACAATACAAAATGTTTACTAAGCCACATTTATTGGTTCCATGGCTGGAATTAGCACCCACAGCTCTAATACTCTGCTAGGTAAGCATCCAGCCACTGAGCTGGGCCTGGCCTCATGTGTATCTTTTTATAGGATTCATATTTCTATAAGATAGACATACTTTCTATGAGGAAAACACTTTACATTTCTTTTT
>NW_022196898.1:34999674-35044971 GCF_008632895.1 Mastomys coucha | reverse complement strand
AAATCCACCTGCCTCTGCCTCCCAAGTGCTGGGATTAAAGGCGTGAGCCACCACCGCCCGGCAACACTTTACATTTCTAAAAAGGCTGCTAATAAATACCAGAAAGCCACACTAAGAACTCCCTGAGAGCAAAACTTCGTACAGGCCAGGACAAATCTAGCCAGAGGGATTCCCCGCTGCTTCCAAGCCTGCACAGAAGGCTGCTCAAGCTGGCTTCTACCAGCCTATTGCATTTTCTTTTCAAAATGTTCTTTATTTATTATTTATTTATTTATTTATTTATTTATTTATTTATTTATGTGTGTGAGTGTTTATACATGTATATATATGTATATGTATATGCACACCATACATACATATGCCTGGTGCGGACAGGTCAGAAGAAAGCATTGACTCCCCAGGAACTGGAGTCACAAATAGTTGTGAACCACATACAGGTGCCAGAATCGAGCCCAGGTCCTCTGCAAGACCAGCAAGTTGCTCTTAGTTGCTGAGCCAGTTCTCTAGCCTCTCTTTTCTTTTTTTAAAATTAAAAAAATAAAAAATAAAAAGTTGTGCATGCACATACCTTCACCGGCCAGCAGAGGGCACCAGACCCCTGGAATTGGAGTTAGTAGTTTAAGTTACTTAATTAACATGGGTGCTTGGAATTGAGCCTGGGTCCTTTGCAGAAGCAGGACATCTCCTAATCACCGAATCATGTCTCTAGCCTCTCACTATGACCTTTTAGGCAAATAAAGTTACCTCAGAATTAAGGACACTGAGAATCTGTCTAATCATGTGATAGAATGATTAACCTTAGAAATTCTTCATTGCTAACTCCTTTTAAAAAAAACTATACAAAAGAACACAGACAAAACTTACTTAGCACAGTGAGATGAAAATGATTCTCTTTTTCCACTTCTTCCTTCTGGAATATCAACCTAGCAAAGACAGAATCATGGTAACACTTGCTTTTCCTCATTGGTTAAGATAAATTTAAAATCAAGTACTTAGAAGATGCACGATTAAAATTAAACAGTGAAGCTGACTGTTGGAGCTACAGCTGCTAAACGCTAAACACTAAAAAAAAAAAAAAAAAAAGGTTTTGGGAAAAATAATGTACAGATTCAGCGGAATGTGGTTACATAGTCCTGTAACATTGGTACACAAGAGGCTGAGGCAGGAGGATCATGAAAAAGAGGGTAGCCAGGGCTACAGCAGTGAGCCCCTGTCTAACAGGCATGGAGGGAGAACAGCTCTTGATGTAGTCTTCCTTGAGCAACCAATTAACTCTTGCCTTATGTGCTTCCATGAGCACCTAACACCATTCCATCCCTGAGAAATCTCTACACTTCATCCAAGGAGTGTATGACATCAGACATCAAGCATCTTGGTTCAAACAGACAGCAGGTTTCTGCAACACTTCCCTGGTCCCCAAATGAAGTGTCTGATCAGATTGGTGGATTCTCCATATAGTGAGGGGCACTTTGCCCCTTCATATAAACAGGGCAAGAAGAAAACAATTTGTGCTAAATGAGTGTCTACTAAGTGCCAGGCACTTCATCTAGTTGCTTAGTAGAAGGTAAACAGGAAAGCTGGGTTGGGATAACATTCTTGGCCATCACCACGCAGCTGGAAACTACTTAAGGCTGTGAGGTCTGTATTAGATCAGTGCCTTTCTGATAAATTCTCTAAGTTTGGTGTTTTAAAACAGTTTTTTAAACTTGTGGGCTTAGGAATAACATTTATACCAATAATGTGGCCGACTGGGTGTGATTGATTTCAGTGTGGTAATTGTGCTTTTTGGAGCACTGTTCCACTGAGCAGAAGAGAAATGAGGAGGGGTGTTAAAACTTACATTACTCTTAATATTAATTTAGAGAACGTGGCTGGAGTCCTGAGAAGAACCAGGCCACATTTACACTGGGCAATTTTAAGACCTACATTTCATAATCCAAGAAGCTCAGACTCTTTTCACTTGAAAAATACAGATTTTTCTGTAATACCCAGATTTTAAAGTTTCTAATATAATGGAAAAGTATTGTTTTTCCTCCCCTCCAAAATAAGCTGTTAACATTTAAGTTAGCTTTATTGATATTTCATAGTATCCATAGGTTATATCAGGGAGTGAGTCCTATTTTTCCTATTAATACATGTGTTCAAAGAACAGCCTTGTTTTTCCTATGTCTCACAGCTACCCAGGCTTAGCAGGAAAACCTTCAACATACTGGAGTGTGTTCACAAGTTAAGCTACTAGGGGCTATAAAACTTTGACGCTTCAATATAATTTTCTCCAGTCTGACTTGAAAATGTTATGTGAAACACAATGGACCACTTCCTCGGGTAGAAGTGCCTGGGCATTCTCAAACTGACCTGGTGCCACACCCCCAAAGAGCATCCCTTCTGAACTGTCTGATTGCACTAACTCATGTTCACCAAATGTCTCCAAGCACTAACATACACTCTTAAGTGCTTAAGAACTCTCCAAGGATGAATGATTTACCAACTGATACTACCTTGTTAGAGGGTGGGCCGGGCAATGTGTACTTAACTCCTAAACTCTGTCAACAGCCAATCAGTCAGCAGTAACAGGTGTCACTTATTCCTCCATAACTGAATGCTTACAGAGCCAGTCTGTGTGGGAAAATATTCATTTAAAAAATGTCTGAGTGTTGGGCTGGAGAGATGGCTCAGTGGTTAAGAGCACTGACTATTCTTCCGAAGGTCCTGAGTTCAAATCCCAGCAACCACATGGTGGCTTACACCCATCTGTAATGAGATCAGATGCCCCCTTCTGGTGTGTCTGAAGACAGCTACAGTGTACTTACATATAATAATAAATAAATCTTTAAAAAAAAAAATGTCCGAGTGTCAAATGACCCAGAGAAGACAGAAAAGGCAAACGCAAGACTGTAGGCTTCCAGTTTCTCTTTCCCATCTGCGGGGCCTCACTGAAGCACCGAATGTGGCCAAGTAAAATAAACAAACCCCACTTACAATGACTTTGACGTAATTGGCAGGAAACACGCCAGTCTGGTTCCTACATTTCCCTCTGTACCACTCTGCATCTATTTTTTCGAGAAGATAAACAATCTCTCCAGATGTGAGACTCAGATCATCAGCTTGCTCTGTAATACAGAATTAGTGACACACAATGAATTGCCCCCAGCTGCACATGTGATTAAAGCAGAGGACAAAGCGGCATTTAGATCTGTCCACAGAGGCAGGGAGTGCATGCTGCCGATTCGGACACAGACTAGATTACGCTGATCAAATTAAGTTTTTCATGCAATTATATTTTAAAAATGTGATATTTGAGATTCTACTTTCTAAGATCAGATTAGATATATCAACTAAGGGAAACAGTTTTTAAAACCACCATCGCCCTGGCCAGTGATTCCTACTGTGCCAATGTAAGTCTTGCTGAAAACACATTCAGCATTGACAGATCTTTATAGACCTGGCGCGATACACTTACCACTATTCCCAGCCACCCGTAAAAGCCATTCCAACTTCAAATATTAACTAAGGGACTACTACAGCTTTTTAGGAAGAAAATTTATCTACACCAAAATAAAAATCAATCTGCCAAGTATATATAAATAAGTTGTAAATAGTTTTTTTTTTTAAAAAAAATCTGTAGCTTTGGCTATGAAGGATGACTTAAATGATTACAAAACTCTAATGCTTTTGTCACTAGCTCATAGACAGCTAGTGGGTGACACACATATTAAAAAACCTTTTTAAACACCCACTTTACTTATTAAACTAGAATTAACTTCATCACAATGCTAAGCAAGTAAATGTTCTACCCTGAACCCCCAAATAAATGTTATTTTGAGCTAAAACTTCATCACAGAGTTAAAGTTTGTAAATGGTAGGCAATGACTATTTTTCATTTGTATGAGGGATCTGCCATTCCTATCAAAGGCTAGGTTTCCAGCTAAGCCTTCTGGCATGATGGGGTGTAAGGCCCCTTCCTCAAGACAGAGTTGATGGATATAAGATGGCAGCTGCAGGCTAGCATTCCGTAGGCTCAGGCATGAGGATGAAAGGCTTTGAGAGGGCATCCCAGGGCTCCACCTATTTATTATTTATGTCCTTACCTGCTGGGAAATCGTGAAGAGCCACAGCGTGAGGAGCACCACTGTCTACAGGCTTCTGAGTGTGGCCTGAATCCTTGGGGGAAAAAACAGGGCTGTGAGTGGAGTGTGCAGGATAGGCACCCGTTTCATTATCTCTGTAAGACCATTGTTTTGTCTCGTTACAGAGTCCTCCCGAAAGAATTTCCCCATGAGGACCACACAGATGAGCTCACAAAAGAATGTGTCCTTGCCAGGGTGGGCACAGAAATAAATTTCAACTGCATATCACTTAGCATTCCTTTTCAAAGATTTACTTACTTTATGCATATGGGTGTTTTGCCTACATGTATGTCTGTGCACCACCATACAAGTGCCTGGTGCCTACAGAGACCAGAGGAAGGCACCGGATTCCCTGGAACTGCAGTTGCTCAGAACTGAACCTGTGTCCCCTGCAAAAGTAGCAGCAAGTTTGACCCCTGAGCCATCCTTCCAGCCTCACTAAGCTTTTTGATTTTAAAGGAGGGAACTAAACCAAAGCAGAACTGTTTAACTTTAAAAAACGTCAAAGGAGATAAAAACAAACCACCATAACACTTATCCGACCATAAAGGTTTTTTTTTTTTTTTTGGTTTTTCGAGACAGGGTTTCTCTCTGTAGCCCCGGCTGTCCTGGTACTCACTCTGTAGACCAGGCTGGCCTCGAACTCGGAAATCCGCCTGCCTCTGCCTCCCAAGTGCTAGGATTAAAGGCGTGCGCCACCACCGCCCAGCTCCTGACCATAAAGTTGTGTGACTCAGCCACTCTGTCTTTCAGCGAATGGTACTTTCCCCTGCTTCTACTGATCAAATAAACCATGAGGACAGAGCTTTCATAGTTAAGTCCATTCTGATGGAAGAGAATGAAGTTCTGTATTTATGTTCTTGCTTTTTGCAATGAAAGGAGCTAATGACTTCCCATAAAAGTATAATTCACAGAAGGAAAACCAGTTCATTTATTACCACTTAACTGAATACATTCTCTAGTCTGAAAGCAATGCTATCTCCCATGCTTGGCCTTCCTATTTAGTCTGAATGGCTTATTCAACAGCAATTCTAAGTAAATTAGCCAAGAGAAAGCAGTAGTCTTCGGCTAGGTAAACAATGGTGGGGATTAGCTAGACGAGAAGGCCAGGTCCAGACAACACTCTGTTATGACAAGCAGCTGCTCCTCTCTTTGGTTTTTCTTTGTTTCTCCTTGTTCTTACCCTTTCTCTGGCCCCTTCTCCTGCTGCTGCTGACATGTGGACCAGGCTGGCCTCAAACTCATAGAGATTCTTCTGCCTCTGATGGGATTAAAGGCCTGCACCCAACACACCCTGTTTACTTTATTTCTTGAGACAAGGTCTGGCTATATCTCCAGGTAGGCCTGGAACTCACTATATAGACTAGCATGGTTTCAAATTCATGGTGTTCCTGCCTCAACACCTTGAGTGCTAATTTATGAATGTGTGTCACCACACCTGGGTTCTTAGTCTCTTACATGGAGAAACAGGCTTATTAATGATATCATCATCATCATCATCATCATCATCATCATCATCATCATCATCATCATCATCAAACCCAGTTACAGGATGTCGCTTACTTTCTTTGGTGGTCTGCAGATCAAGGCTTGGGCTTTATTCATGGGCAAGGAAAACTCCATCCTTGACCCTTGGGAGTGTTCCTTAAAAACTTCAAAACTTGGGCTGGAGAGATGGCTCAGTGGTTAAGAGCACACTGACTGTTCTTCCAAAGGTCCTGAGTTCAAATCCCAGCAACCACATGGCGGCTCACAACCATCCATAATGAGGATCTGATGCCCTCTTCTGGGGTGTCTGAAGACAGCTACAGTATACTTACATATAATAAATAAATAAATTTTTTAAAAATGAAGGCTTTATTAAAAAAATAACTTCAACACTAGCAAGCTTATAAAATGAATGAAGGTAGATTTGTGTGCACTTTCTTCATTTTTCAGTGACCCTTGACCTCTTAGGGAGACTTCACCTTTGCCCTTCTTACAGCCTCTGTGCACTAGCCTGATCACAGTGCGCTGTGAGGAATGGCTTACTCTTCCCACCCCACACTTCCGCCAGATCTTTCCCGGATCCTCCTGCTCTTTCAACCAAAATGCGCCACAGGCAAACTGTCTCTTTAATACAGGTAAGCGGAACTGTAACTCAGGTCGAGACATAACGGCTGAGGCAGCTTTTCACACCAGCTCCTGCTTATTGCCTTTTTCTACATAATGAGCAACTCGGGAGTTGCGGTAATTCTGAGCTATTTCAGGTCTCCGGTGGCTTTAAGAACACCGATTTATGTAATTGTATGTGTGTGTAATTTTTATTTGTTCCTGATTTAAATCTTCAGATAAAAGAATGGCTATCCAATAAACAATACTAGGCTGGATGTCTAGTGACTTGGAAAAAGTCAAGACATAGATCTGCCTTAAACCTAACATGAATGTGAGTCTCCAAGTGAACCAAAGACCTGAATATACCCAGGAGTGAGAAAGTTGGGAAGATAATTTGAGCCTCCGGTTAGTGTCCTTGTTTAAGCCTTCAGTGATGAGCAAGGAGACAGACACATCAGGGGGACCTGCCTAGACAGGACTGTCCACAAGTGAGGTAGACAGCCAGACTCCAGGAGCACGGGGCATAGCTTGAAGGTAAACCTAACTTAGTTCAAAGGCTTTCATTGCTAAAGTAACAGTAAGAATAGCTAATACCACTGCTCAGTTATTATGCTCCAATCACTGTGACAAATACCTCCTATGCATTACCGTTAGCTTACTTGTTAAATGTCTGAGATACACTTCACACAAAATAAAATGTATTCACTTAGAATCTATGAGGTTAAAGAACATTCGTGGAATTGTGCAACTATCATTGAAGTCTATATTTACAATGTTTCTTTTTTTTTTATTCCCCCTGCTGCTTCACAGAACCCATGTGAGAGCTAAAGTTATGTTTTAAGTTTAAACTACTGTGCTTAAGAGATCTATAAAACAAGAATGCCTTTAGCCTGCCCAAGAACAGGGAACATCCTGGAGTTCTTGGGGCATCGTTCATGTCAGATAACACGACACATGTTTTCATTGTTGTAAACAAGTTGATTGCCCTAACTGCGCAGGATATGCTTGATCACACTCAGGCAGGAGGTATGTAGGCAGGAAGGACATCAGAATACATGCTTGCCTCCAATTGGACGAAGGTAAGAAGTATGTAGCCTTGTGGGTTTTCCCTTTGTGAATCTCTGACTGATATATTTTGGTGCTGTTGTCTGCGAATCCTGGGTATGGACCTGGCTGGTGTCTATCATCCTGGACAGTTTTAATAAAGTTTGCTTCAAATTGGCTCAAACATTGTGGCAGTGGTCTTATTCTTGCCCAGAGGGGTTTACGCCTACCATTCGGGAGCTACTCCTCATTCACCCTCCCCTCAGCCCTATGCAAACACCAATCTACTTTCTGTCTGCATGGATTCACCTCTTCTGGGTTTCTATGCAATATGTCAATTCTAAAAACGACTCTGAGGATGTTACCATACTTCCCATATTAAAACACAAAACAAAAAACCACCACCATCACCAAAACCCGTTTAGCCCGCTCTGTGGCCACCCAGGTAGGAGGGAAACTGAAGCCACACACTTGGTGATGATCCTTCACTTTCTCTCTGACTAGTCCTTTGGATTCATTCAACCATATCGATACATTTGATATCTTCTGTTTACCAACCTCGGGGAAGGTTTTGGACCTTCTTCTCCATGGTTTTTTGTGGTCTTGGCAATGGGCATCAGACAAGTGCTGAGGCTAGGGAGTGACTCAAGTTTCATTTCTAAAAGCTGTTAACAATCCCTAGAACCCCAAAGCCTGAAGGACGGTTCGTTTCACTATCAGCAACAGAGACAATGCACTGCCCCCCGGAGGCCAACTCTCTGCAAATCCACAGCTTTCGAGAGACTAAAAGGCAGTGTTCAAAGTGGGAAAACTTTGGACTGTTACAGCTTTTAAATTTTAAGCTTTACAAATATATGTAAGAGGATAGATTTTTTGGCAGTGCAAGTCCTGCTGTTACCAATAGCGTGCGGTATAGCTTCCTCCTAGCGTGAGGAAGAAGGAAGGGCGGCTAAACAGATGGCAGATGTTGGACCCAAACAGAGAACACTGGGTAAGAGAAGTTTCCTATGTGAACTAGTTAGAATTCTCACGTGCCAACTGCACCAGCTGAAGGCAGATCTTCTCCCTAAAATGGTAAGTTTTAGTTTCTTAGGAAAAAACTTCAAAGGATAAACTGCCTTTCAAGAAGGGGTTATACTGGATTATGATAATTAGGATGAAGAACAAACTAAAAATCTCTATACTTGAGTTGAATGATTGGTGGGCATTGTTACCTTGAGTGACAAATAGTGAACACTTAACTGGGAAAGTTAAACTCTTCCAAAAATACAGCTAGAGCTGGGGGTGTTGACAGCTGCCTAGCTTCTTTGACACCCTGAGCTCAGTCTCCTGCAATGCGGAAACTGTAAATGTAACTTTTATTCTCCTGGGGTAATTGTTGTCTCTGAGGCTTAACTACCTCAGCATGCTGATCTAGGCCTAGCCCTGGAAACTTCTAGCCTCTTATCCAGGCCTAGAATGTTTTCAGCTTCTGAGACTTCCTGCTGAGAAAGCTCACCCTTTCTAGTTCTTTCTGAACTGTGGCTGGCTGGTTCAGCTCAGTTGTTCTGACTCAAACTCCTCTCCAAGCTGACTGGCTGGCTCAATTTAGCTTCTCTCTCGACTTCTGACTAAATTGTTCTGCTTGGCCTCACACTAACTCTGGCAATCTGTTCTCATCTTTTGTTTCCTTCTCCTTCTCTGGCTCGTTATGTCTTCACCTGTGTCTAGCTTGTTCTGTCTCTGTAACCTGTCTCTGTACAACTGACCCAGTAAAACTTCGTCCTCTCCTCTCTCCTTTTCTCTCTGCACTGCTCTCTTAAGTAGCCTCTCGTTCCTTTCTCTTCTTGTGAGAGCTGGGCAGATCCTATTCTGTCAAATCTTTCTCTGATTCATCACTTTGTCTGCCACTCAATTAGACATCATATTCAAACATGGCTGCTTTTTCTACAAACTAACTTTACTTTCATTGTTTGGGATTAAAAGTCTGTATTAAGGGCATGTCTGTATTCCAGCCAGAGGGATTAAAGGTGTGTGCTAAAGGCTGAGCCACAGCACAACTAGAACTAGAAACAGTTTTTTTTTCCCCAGTAAATGACACGACCTCAGGTTCGCAATGTGACCTGAGTCACAATAGTGTAACACTAAACAAATTGTCTTCAGGAATCTCTGAATCTTACATCAGGCTCCAAAAACATGTCGTCAGGCCTAAATTGTGACTTGAGACACTGAATTATACTTCATTATTTAATGAATTTATTAAAGCAGGTAAATGAGGCTTATAGGTTTACATGAAGCCCCCTTTCCCTCCCCAGACAGGGTCTCCTGTCACTAAGAATACCCTTGACCTCTACCACACATCCAAGGATGACCCTCGACTTTCGATCCTGCTTGTCTCCACTTCCTTACAGAAAGAGCACCACACCCTGTTAAATTAACCAACCAACCTTCCTTCTTCCCTCCTTCCCTCTCTCCTTCTCCCTCCCTCTCTTTCTCGCTTTCTCTTTCTTTCTAGGGTTTCTCTGTATAGCTCTGGCTGTCCTGGCCCTCATTATGTAGACAAGGCTTGGTCTCCAAGTCACAGAGATTTGCCTGCCTCTGCCTCCAGAGTGCTGGAATTAAAGGTGTGTGTTACAATACAGAGCTCAGCTTGCATTATAAAGCAGTCTTGTATGTCAGATTTAGCATTCACAGGACTCCTTTTAAAATAATGGATTCATCCTGTTAGAAAAACAACCTCTGGTACTCGATAAACAGGTTTACATTATTTAAAAGAGTAAGTACCTTTCTCAGTGGAAAATCCGAGAGTTGAGTGTCCTAGCTTCCACAAGCCACCATGACTTGAAGGAGGCAGAACACCCAGCAGTCTCTGTGCCAACAAGATTAGAGTCATCTATTCCAAAATTGGAGCAAACTGCTACTGTTGTTTCCACCCTGGCTAAAGTAATGCTGCTGATAAAAGAAACTCAAGGAGTGGGGGATATAATTAATGGCTTTATGACGGGGTCGCCATGCAGGGCACAAACCCTCACAATAGCAATTCCTTACGTGAGGTCTGCTTCTTGGGCGCTCGTCAAGGGGAGTGACGATCTTCATCTGGGATGGGTGGACTCGGCCAGTGCCTTCTCCCCGTTGGCATTCCAAGTAATTATTTTCTGCCTGCTTCAGGATCACAAGTACATCCCCACGCTGTAAAGCACAACAGCACTCTCTGAAGCAATTATTATTTAATAAAACATTATTACTTTCCCACATTTTAATCTTTGGAGCCTAAAGCATTTAATAATGTATAATAGCAGGAGCAGAGGGCAACATTTTTTTTTTTTTAATCAGTCAGTAAAGAAAGAGCTTGACTTTACCTTACATGAGAGTTCCGTGGGGTTTTGGGAGACAATGTCTTCATTGGCAATTCCATGAGGCACAGACAGCTTAAATGTAAACCGTAAGAGAGTTATTCAGAATCCCAAACCGTCACCTGCTGCTGTTCACTTTGGCATGTGTGCTGAAGTACAACTCCTTCAGAAGGTGAGCTCTCAGGCAGGCCTTGAGCCCTGGGATCCAGTGAGGCCGCCATTTCTCCTGGACACTGAAGCTCTCAGGAGGTGGATCTGAGCCCACAGGATCACAAGGGGTGAATGTGACCTCACATTCTCTTAGGACCTCTCTCTGTAGGGCTTTACTGATGGCTTCCATATGCCTCATAGTCTCCCTGGTAGCCAGTGTCTGTCTGCTTGAAGCCCAGTGACTTACTGTCCCCTCAACAGTCTGACCTTATGATGGTTTTTAGCCCCAGGGCTAAAGGGTTCTATTCCTGCCTTGGAAGATTGTCAGAAGTTCTATGTAATATACACTTAAAACATGGAGACCGAGGCTGCCTGGGCCTCTGATTACTCACGAGCAAAGACATAGAGCACAAGGAGGTGGCCTTGTAAATCTGGGTTGAGCAGTGTCACTCTCCCCACATCTCCACAGCCCCCCAGGCTCCCAAGGCACATAGATTTCTAGTAGTAATTTAATGGTAGTGTAGCCATAGGGGCTGGAAGTGGATTTAAAGGATGTATTTTATAATGAGACATATTACTCTAAACAGACCATCATTTTAAATTACTGATTTCTTTGAATTTCTTAAATAGTTTGACATTACACAGAACCCCAAATGAAGCCAGGTCCCCCTTGAATGGAGAGTTTTGTATAGGATGGCCACAGCAAACAGAGAACATACCACTAATTAACCCTGTATTCATGGTGTGGTAAAATGCTGAGGAGTATGGGCTCAGCGCCAGATTGTTTGGTGTTAATGTCCTGGTTTTACCGCTAACTGGCTTGAGTCTCTAATGTGATCTCATTCTCCTTATTTGTATAATGGGGATAATAAAAGTATCTAATCTGCAAGGCTAGTTTTGAATAGTGTCTAGCTAATAATTAGTTCTCGATACATACCAATTACTATGTTACTTTACTTATTAAGTAGTCTATCCCAAAGACTATGCTTTGGGTTAGCGTAGTTAAAGTTTCCTTGGTTTATACGTCATATTAGCCAGGAGTGGGGTAGGGGTGGGGGCGGTGGACAGATGAGGGAGGGAGAGAGAGAAAGAGAGGCAGTGGGTTTCATTAATTTAAATGACTATGAATATATTATCTGTTTTTATCTGTCTATTCTCTTCTCAAAACCAGAATTAGCTTAAAGTAAAAATCACTTCTTGGCTTGACAAAAGTATAGAACAGGATTAAATTACTAACTACTGTTAAACACAGCACTGGCGTGCAATTATTTAATAAACAGAAATAGTTCTCCCTGCCTACTTAGAAGTTAATTTTTATAAATCACCTCTGTCTGTCATTTGTGGGAAACGCAGGCAAAAAGTCAATTGGTGAAAAACATCCAAAGAGACCGACCAAAATTAACAGTCAACTATCTCAATTACTGATAAGAACTTTTAACCAGTACCTATTAAATGGGGCGTGATAATTATGCTTACAAAAAAAAAACTGTAAGAAAGACCATTGATCTTAATAAAAGCTTAATTTCTACTTCATTTAAATGCTACTCACTTAGTGGACAAAGCAGCTGTAAAGTACAAATTATACCAGGAGAGGAGTCACTCCCTCCCACGGCAGATGCTACTGCATCAGTGAGGTAGAATTCCTACCTGCCTGCTGGGTGCTTCTTATACTCTGTCTGGAAAACCCAGGGACTTTTGTTGATGTTTTGTTTTTTAAAGACTTATGTGTTTGATGTGTGTGAGTGTTTTGCTCACATGCATGTCAGTGTACCGTGTGTTATGGATGGGTGTGAACTGCCGGGTGGCTGCTGGGAATCAAACTGGGGTCCTCTGCTTCTGCAAGAACAAGTGCTTTAAACTGCTGAGCCATCTCTCCAGCCCCAGAAAACGGAGGCTTGTGGCAGCCAACATCTCTAAAGCTTTCTCTGCTAGGGTCCAACCCCACGCTTGCTTTTGTCACTTTTGAAAAGAAGGACAGGCCTTTCTTATCCTAGCACAAAACCCTTAAGCACCAACATTTTTAAAGTCCAGGCTCACCATGTATTTCCTGTAGAGAGGGTGTCCCGGTTTGGGACGAGGGGGTAGCACCGGATCTTGGTTTTTAAAGACTTGACTCTTGGCTTTTGAGAGTCCAGATGTCAAGTGACTTTGCTTTTTCTGAAGATCCATGTCAGAGGAGGAGCGATTAAAAGGCAGATTTTTATTTGATGATTTGGTTGCAGAAAGCTTAGGGGGTGGTGGTCTTTCGGGGGCCCCTTTGGGGGGAGGCTTCCACACTGGAATGACTTTTCCATGGACAGGTCTGAAAGGCAGAGGGAGCCATGAGTCAGCGTTTTGATCTCATGTAGGTTCTGTTTCATCCCTATATACACACACACACACACACACACACACACACACACACACACACACACACACGAGTGCCTGGTGCAGAAGTGAAGAGCTTTCCTGCTAGTGGGATACAGTTTACTGAAACCTGCAGGGTGTGCTATTTTTGAGCAAATGGCTGTTGCATTAAACATTATATCGGAGGAAATTGTACGATGCTCCGGCTTCCTCTTAGCTTGCACTGGAGATTCATTAGCTCAAGACAAACAGGCATTTACTGTCACGAGCACTCTAAGGCCCCAACTGCTCCTAAACCCACTGACTATTTCAAGAAGCTAAAGTACTATCTAGCACAGTCTGAGACAAAAGCTTAGACAGGAGATGATATCAGGTGTATGTGCTTGGGTAGTTGGCATAATTAGAAAAGGAACATCAAAATCTCCTAATGGTCACATTATACGTTACTATTAAAACTCTTAATTTAGATTAGCATAAAGTCCTAAAAATGGAATAGGACAGTTACTAGTTTGAAAACCTTTTCCCCAATCTCTAAATGCAAATACATTTTAACATGGGAATGCCTTCTGAAAGTGTGACAGCCTTTGTTCAAATTCCTCTAGAGCTCTGAGTTTCTTTCAGAGATGCTGACAAACAGGTCTGCCTTTCCTAACAGAGGGGTGTTTATGAGCAAGACTCCACAAGAGGAACTGTTTTAGTTTGGAAAGCTGTCTTATTTATTTGGAAAAAGTATCAAAGACTCACTCATGTTTGTGCTCGGTAGGTTTTTGGATCTTGTTAAAAGAAGGAAAGATCAGAGAGTCCCATAACCTGCTGTCACAAGCAGACCGTGGGCTGGCAGCCTGGGCAGACTCATGCATTTCTCTCCAAGGCAAGATCTAAGGCGCACAGCCCCGCATGTAAAAGACAGTGGACAGGAGCCAGTTCTCTATAGCATCCTTCCAACTTTCCCAATTATACCTACCTTGGTGGCAACCTGGGGGGTCCTTGTACCAAGCCTCCTGATTCACTGGCTTGCTCCAGTTCCTACAAAAGTCATAGAAGGCTTTTTAGTCAAGACTAACCCAAACCAAGAGTTTGTAAGAGGAATTGGGGTCAGCTTTTTGGGTGATTCTCTAAGTAGAAATGCTGTGAAGTTATGGAGAACAGCTGAGAAGGTCTCTCGGTATTATATATCATATACATATACATATACATACACATACACATATATATATACATATACACCCTTGCTGGATTGGAACTATGTAGACCAGGCTGGCCTTGAACTCAGAGATTCACCTGCCTTTGCGTCTAGAATGTTGGGATTATAGGCAAAGTCTATTGTGCCCAGTTATAAAGCAGTTTTATATATATATATATATATATATATATATATATATATATTTTTTTTTTTTTTTTTTTTTTTTTTTTTGAGACAGGGTTTCTCTGAGTAGCTAGCCCTGGCTGTCCTGGAACTCACTCTGTAGACCAGGATGGCCTTGAACTCAGAAATCCGCCTGCCTTTGCCTTCCAAGTGCTGGGATTAAAGGCATGCGCCACCACTGCCCGGCTAAAGCAATATTTTAAAAAAGGCTTTTTTATGTGTATGACTGTTTTGCCTACATGTATGTCTGTGCACCACATGTATGCCTAGTGCCCTCAAAGGACAGAAGAGGGGGCTGGGTACCCTAGATGGTGATTTTCTTCTTTCCTGCCAGTTTGTTTGCTTCAATTTTAATATATGACATTTCCTCATCTCAATTATGGGAGAAAAGAAACAGTCATGAGTTTAAACCATAGAGAGTGAGGTGGATGACTGTTTTGCTTTGAACAGTCAGATCTCAGCTCCTCGCTGGATAGCTTCAAAATAGCAGTGGGTTCTGAACTAGAGGAATTGAGGGCATTAAAAAGAACTTGAAAGAAAGAGGAGAGACAGGAGGGAAGGAGAGATGGGGATTTCTCCAGACTGGTTGCATGGGCAGCCAAGGCCTTTGTGGGGAGTGTTTGTGCAGGAAGTGTGTGAGAGAGCATAGGACAGGTTGATCTAGGCTCGGGAGCCTAATGATAGACAAGAGGATTTGGAGGGAGAGGGGTGGATGGAGAGATTTTTTGGGGGGGCAACACCGGGGCTCAGAACTCGTCATAGGCCAAGGACTGTGAAATCATTCCTCTGTTGAGTGAGAAACAGAAAGATCTCAAAGACCAAGCAAGCCCTTTGTTCTTTTCTTTTGGAAAAGTCCTAACTAAATTGTTCTCTTCTTTTCTTTTCTTTTCTTTTTTTTTGTTTTTTCGAGACAGGGTTTCTCTGTGTAGTCCTGGCTGTTCTGGAACTCACTCTGTAGACCAGGCTGGCCTCGAACTCAGAAATCCGCCTGCCTCTGCCTCCCAAGTGCTGGGATTAAAGGCATGCGCCACCACCGCCAGGCTCTTCTTTTCTTTTTCAATTGAAACCTTGAAAGTATTCATTCCTATGGCCCACTTTCCTTTTCCCAGTCATTAAGACCCCAACGTGCACCCAGGAAATACTGTCTCTAAGACTTTAAAGGGAAACAGTTTCTAGCCCTTTAAAATTACTCTGCGTTAACAGTTAGTTAGTTTTTGCTTAGAAATCTTTGGGCAAATTCAAACTGTTTCATCCTCATAACAAATGAGTTCAAACTTCTTTCCACGATTTTTAAATTCATGCTATTTATAACATTTCCTTAAATACCAAGTGATTAATCGCCAATAACTATGATAATTTAAACATGTTTCGATGTCTTAAAACCTCATTTTTTAAAAAACAAATTAAGCTTGCCCTTAAAACTTGGTTTCACTAATGAGTTCAGTTAATGTAGTGAAGCAAGCCGCCAGCTCATAAACCCTGCAATATTCCAGAATATAACCCACGCCTTATAAACACGCTGCTGCCCTGTAATTCTTCCTGACAATATTGCTCTGATAAAATGCATGTCTTTCCTTGGCCACCTTTAAAATTAAAGCAAACAAACTTTAGCAGACAAGGAGAACTTTTTATTGATTTTCCTCAAAACTAGTTGTGGGTTATGTCTTAATAATTAAGGGGAATTTCAGCAAAAGTGTTAGAGTGAAATTATGATATGGAAGGGTATCCAGCTTATGGCGGATGACACATACTAGCTGCAGCCTTCAGGGCCCAGGCTTGTCTTCTCTCTTTTGTTTTTCAACAACTGAGCTGCATCCACATAGGTTTGTCAGTTGTTTAAGCTGTCTTTCTCATCTCTCACTTGACAAACTTTTAAGTTGGAACAACAAGGGCACATCCTAGAAGACACGGCCATTCTCCACACCTCCAACAGTGAGACAAGGTGGCCCCTACTGCTGCAGTTGCCTACATGTTTGCTCAGTCTGGGTTAGGGCCCAGGTTCTGCCAACAGTCCTCAGAGACTACTGACTAAAGTTTCCCCCTCTTCAGCATTCCACATACATCTTTCTCTATAGTTTTTCCTGGTTCTGAGATCCCAGAATTCTGGTATCTGAGATGCTGGCTGAGTTCCTAGCAGAGGTGTTTTTTTCTGATCATAGCACTTCTGTAGATGCCATCTTTGCACCATCTGCATTAGAATCATACTTGAATTTTGGAAAAATTCCTCCTCCTCCTCCCCCACTCCCACATTTCTTTTTTGAGAGGGGACCTTGTGGTATAGCAGGGATGAGAGTAGAACTCACACTCCTCCTGTCTCAGCTTCTCCACGTACGAGGGTAACAGGTGGATGTCACCATACCTGGGGATTCCAGGTTTTGTGTCATTTTAAGAAGGGGGAATAATTCTCCTTCTCCCAAGACCACAGGTGCATCACATACGCCTTAGGAATTTCATTGCTGTGAGGGGATACCAGGACCAAGGCAACTCTTGTAAAGGACAGCATTTAGTTGGGGCTGGCTTACAGGTTCACTCCATTATCATCAAAGTGGGAACATGGTAGCACCCAGACAGGCATGGCACAGGAGGAGCTGAGAGTTCTACATCTTCATCTGAAGGGAGCCAGGAGCAGACTATCTTCCAGGCAGCTATAAGGAGGGTCTCAAAGCCCACCCCCTGCAGTGACACACTTCCTCCAACAAGGCCACATCTCCTAAGAGTGCCATTCCCTGAGCCAAGCATATTCAAACCTCCAGAGTGTGCATGTAGGAAGTGTGGAGCAGCGGGCTTAGGGATATTCTGTAGGAGCTGACACTCCCTCTTAGAGCAGAGCTTAAAATCAGCTTGTCTCTAGCACATACACTTTTGTGTTGTGTGTCTGGATTCTGACATGAGCCAAGCAGTGTTTCCTGAGTCTCCCATAGAGTTGGCAGATTTGGGGATGCAGATAGCAAGGGAGCACACAGCTCCAGTGGCCCCCGATGGGACCCTCGAGCCCACCACTAAATAATGGAAGCTTGGTTTGGCAACTGAAGCCACAGGGCACTCTTGGCAGGAGAAGGGCAGTGGGGAAAGCCTGACTATCCTTAGTCTGTGACACTGACATGACACTTTCCTACAGGGCTTCCCCCTCACCTCTAGTCCTTGTGACCGCTGGCCTAAATAAACTCAGTAATTCAATTCTCAAAACAAAATTTTTAGGCACGTGTTTGACTTTAGTCTCTAGAAACCACACACAAACCACCGAGTTTACGATCTGCTTCCTCATGCCCTTGCCTTCGGACCCACAGTGCCTATTGTGGTCTGCATACAGGAGAAGACAGGCGGATGGAACCCCTGTGATGGGAGCAGGGCAGGATTTCCTTCCTCCTGTTCGTGTGGGGCTGGGATGTAGCTATGGACACTGGAGTATTCTGGGTAGTTTGGTTTATCCAAACCCGTTTTCTTTTAAATGCAGGTGTCACCCGTGGACTGCGTAATGCCGCAGGTGATAATCCCGGTGTTTCCATACGGTGGTCATAATAGAACCTGGCACAGCGCTCTAGAGTGCGCCTGCTCATCACAGCTCCTTCAGGAGCCTTTCCAGAGTGGGCGCCTGAGACCTTTGCAGATCTCAACGACTACATTCCTCCATACGAGTTTGGGATCACGGTATGGCAGGGGCCCTACTATCTGCTTTTGGGCTTTCTTTGCCCAGTTTTAATAAAAATTTATTATCAAGTACTTTGAAGATACAAATGATCACTAAATTTTAATTCATTCTACAGAAGAATCTCATTAACTTGGTATTGGCTAATTTAATTTAATGTCTTCTTCAAAGAAATTTCTCTTCACTAGATGATTAGATGGGTTTGCCTGTGTGATGAGCAGAGTTAACGCACAGGGTAAGACTATTATAAAAATTGAACCGAATTGGTTTAAAGACTTTAAGAATTGATTTCTCTTGAAATAAGCCATAAAGATCGCCCACCAGGAGGAAATTTTTAAAAATGCACATGGGAATAGTATTAAGGTTGAAATATAGAATACATATATAAAAGGTCCTAGGTATGTTAACAAATGCATAGGAAAGTATTTTATTTCAATTAAAAGTTTTTCTTAAATTTCAAAATAAAAAATTCTTAGTTATTTTAAATTATTATTTTTTAAAATGAAAATAGATTTGAATGTTTTAAACAAAATCCAACAATTTGACTAATCCATTTCTCCAAATATTAAAGTTTTGGGGAAGTTATAATAACGTCTTCATTATTATTATGGTATCACATAAAAGTCAATGTCATTAAATTGGTACAGGAGAAATTATTTTATAATGAAGTACAATGAATGAATCTAATCCTTCTATAGGGACTTGTAAAATATTAAATATAACATTAAGTAAGCACATGAGGTTTAACAGTTGGGTTCTAATAAGATATTTCTAAAAATCTAGCTAATGGTAAGATAACTTAAATAGCAACTGAACACTCAGAACTGGTTCAGAACTCTGTCTTAGGCCTAACAACCCCTCGGCATCACTTACTGGGTTTCTAGATCTGTCAGAGTTACTGAGCCTTCCAGACACTGCACTGTTAGTATTTCCAACCGGCTTTTCGGCAGGGAGAGGAGGTGGGCTTTGTGGCTCCTCGTGTAAACCTAGGGAAAAGGCAGAAGACAGAAGTCACCAGCAATGGCTAGTCCAGGATTCCATACAATGACCGTCTGGGCTCCCTAGGAAAATGGCTGGCAGGAGAGATCCTGACCTGGAAGCAGACAGTTAAGTAATGAGAAAGAGCCCTCAGCAGACCTCTGAAAAGTGGGTGAGCTAACACCATGCTACATGCTATGATGGTGGAATAGCATTTGCTAAGAATGATGAGTCAGGCATTAACCTAGGCACTTCAAACAAAGTCACCAGCCTTGTGTCAGATCTGTCTGGTCTACTCATAGCTGGTACCACGCATGGTGATTTAGGTTTAAGTCTTACTTAAAGTGAAATAAGGTCAAAATGTTTGTTCTTTAGTTGTGCTAGCCAGATTTCCAGCAGCCTCTTGCCACTGGAGGATAGAGGCTACCACAGTGACCAGCATGGATATAGTACTGCCAGAGAGTATCATACAAGACAATATACTACCTACACTAGAGATACTGGAATTAAGAAAACTCTAAGTGAGACATTTAATTTATTAATGTCAGTAATTGTCAGGTTTGTTTGAACCAAAAACCTGTGTGCTCATTCTAGTAAGACATGATCCTTAGTAGGCAGAACACCCAACCCTCCCCCATTCACAAATAATTAAATGTTTCTGATAATTTAGGGTAATGGCCATAATTAGCCTCAATTACTGAAACAATACTTTTATATCCAAACCACACATGTAGCTCAGTAATGTCCCCAACTTACTTTAAAGAAAGAAAATAGAGATGATTAGATTTAATTATTGCCAGAAAATTAAAATCTGTGTGCAGGAATACTTCTCCAGGGGACAACTATAACATATTGCCGGAGGCCAAAGCCACCGTTTACACTGTCTGGTGTAGCCACTGAAAGTACAAGGGAATTCTTGTTTGTTCAATAGAATACTTGCAATTTCTAGCTCCAGTGAAAAACCTCTAACTTGAAGATGATCTGTCAAGTTCCCGTTTCACCCACAGACAGGAAAACATTCTCAAAGGGAGAAAAAAGCCCAAACACACTACTAGCAAAACAATGATTTAAATGCTTGTCATGAGAGGCAGGATACAGAGAGTCACTCAAGTCAGTCAGTCACCTTCCTGCATGCCCTCCCACTGTGACAGGTTCTCAGCCTCACAAGGAGACAATCACGCTATTTAAGAGTTCACTGGAGCACTAAGAAGAAGTAAGCTGGACCCTTACTTGCAGAAAGGGCGTAGGGAGAACCTGTTATGGGTATGATGGGTTTCCGAAGTACAGTTCCCATTTTAATACAGCCAGTGAAGGACCTGGCAAGAGCCTGAAGGAAAGCAAGGGACCAGCTATGTGCAGAACCTGGGGAGGATGCCATAGGTTCCAGGGGAAGGAGCTGCAGGTTCAAAGACGAGGAAGGACCTTGCCCACAGAGCTCTTCTTTTCTTCCCTGTTCATTCCAGCGTCTTTAGACACCAGAAATCATATTCTTTTTTCCTCTACTGCATTTATGCATTGTTTAAAAACTGGCCGGGCAGTGGTGGCACAGGCCTTTAATCCCAGCACTTGAGAGGCAGAGGCATGCCACACCCACTCCAGTGGAGCCTGCGTGACAGCAGTCCCTGAGGCAAAAAGTTTCAAAGAAACTAGTATCCTGGAGCCCCTTGGCATCCCCTAACTCGGAAGTGGTCCAGATTCACCCTTGCGATAGTCGATGGAGGATTTTTCGTGCTTTATTCCTGTATCGTTTTATTATTAGGTATAAAGGTGCCCTCATGGAATGATTTGACAAATAGTTAAGCTAAACTGGACATTGTTTTCTGGCCCCTGCCAATGTTCCAACCAATCAGTCCTAGTCAATGCTGAGCTGATTCTCGGCTTGGAATTTCATAAAGAATGTTACCCCATTCAGACTAATTGCCTCCAGCACTGTTAGGGAGATAGTGAAGGAGGTCAGGCATTGGCGTTTACTGAATAAGAGTTAATTATCCCAGGGCAAGTTCAACTAAGAATCCTCATTACAGTCAAGTATGGCAGACCACATTAGAATTGCAGCTGAGTCACTCTCAGGAATTAGATTATTATTTTGTTCTTGGTAAGGTTAGCAAGAATGGGACTCCTGGGGCATACTTCTGCTAGCCCAGAGGATTAACATAGTTGGGTGTTTACTAAGGACTGGCTGGTCCTGGGTTATACAATAGACTGGAATGGAAACTACACCTGGCTTTTTTTTTTTATTTTTTATTTTTTATTTATTTATTTTTTTTGGTTTTTTGAGACAGGGTTTCTCTGTGTATCCCTGGCTGTCCTGGAACTCACTCTGTAGTCCAGGCTGGCCTCAAACTCAGAAATCCACCTGCCTCTGCCTCCCAAGTGCTGGAATTAAAGGCATGCGCCATCACCGCACGGCTGCTTTTTTTTTTTTTTTAAAGATTTATTTGTTTTATATAAGGACACTGTCACTGTCTTCAGACACACCAGACAGAAGAGGGCATTGGATCCCATTACAGATGGTTGTAAGCCACCATGTGGTTGCTGGGAATTGAATTCAGGACCTCTGGTAGAGCATTCGGTGCTCCTAACCACTGAGCCATCTCTCCAGTGCTCCACCTGGCTTCTAAGATTAAGATGACCTTAGATAAGGCTGACTTTCTCCCAGTTGTAACCACTGCTTAGTTCCTGTCAATTTACATGTATATACTTTTCTATAGAACTATTGTGCTTCGATGTACCTTGAACGCCTGACTCTTCTTTTCCTTTTGTAATGACCATAAAAGTCTGATGCCTATTTTGAGAAAACTCTCTCTGTATTTTACTCTGCCTGTAAAATCCAGAATAGGGTTACAAGGTAACACCAAACACCATTTACTTACTGATTTATTTATTTATTTATTTTTTGAGACAGGGTTTCTCTCTGTAGCCCTGGCTGGCCTTGAACTCAAAGAGACCCACCTGCCTCTGCCTCCTGAGTGCTAGGATTAAAAGTGTGTGTGTGTGACCCCATCACCTGGTACCAACCTAACTATCTTTAGAACTTGTATGTTCTGATTTGTTATCAAAAGAAGAATCTGGCTTAGCTCAACAGTTACTTTCCTTCCAGACCTCTGAGCTTCAGAATCTATCTGAGGCTTGTTTTTTTTTGTTTTGTTTTGTTTTGTTTTTTTTTTGGTGGCTATGTATCTAGCTCTCAGGAACAGCTGTTGGTGTGTTGGGGAAGCAATCTCTGGTAAGCTTCCGTTTAACATTTTGTGTGCTGTCCTAATTCTCTATGGGGAGACTGAGGTATGTTTTGTGTGGCGTGACCTCACTAGAGGATTCCTGGAAGCTTATTTCTGGTTTCTGTCACATTATACCCCATTTGCCTTTGTCCTTGGTGGATTTTGTCTCATTTACTCTGACAGTAATAAATCATAACCATGATTATTGAGTCCTGAAAGGAGTCCTAATGATTCATCGACTTGGAGGTGGTCTTGGGGACACTGGCATTAGAGTAAATTTAAGAACAGAAGTTGTGAACTGAGGTCATAACTCACATAAACCATGAGAGAGGACTGAATTCTAACCTTAGCAAGTCAAAAAAAAAAAAAAAAAAAGGTTAACTTAGAACCCACATGAGGTTTCTATATTAGTGATCTTTGTATTTTACTCTGCCTGTAAAATCCAGAATAGGTTTACAAGGTAACAGTAAACAGGTGAATGACCGAATGAGCTACATTACAATGTTACTCCTTTCTGGACTATATTACACTGACAAAAGCCATTATGTCACCATTTCCCTAATCAACACTACAATATAACTTTCAAAGAAGCAAGATCTGCCAGAACTTGAGAAGTTGGCTTTTTTCCTCATTTTTCACAGCAACTCTGTTCATTCTCTTGCTACTGACTGAGCACTATCAACTAATAGCAAAACCATTAAGAGACTAAAACCAATATGATGCTTCTTGGCCATAACTTAGAGAAAAGCCAGTGCCCTAAGGTCAAGTGTATGCTCCTGTCCACTCTCAGGGTACTCCAGCCCTGGACACATGCCTGTGTTAGGAGCAGGACCTCCTGTCAGACAAAGGCAATGGCTTCTCTGGGCCAGGCGAAAGCTCAGCAGCCAGGAATGAAGTCAGAGGCCCCTGGACAGCTGGGTGATGATTCCCAGCAATGCCAGGAACTGCTCCGCAACTCAGATTTTCTTTTCTTTCTTAGTGTCTCTTGTAGCTTAGGCTGGACTTGAAACTTACTGTGTAGCCATGGATGCCCTTGAACTCCTGATCCTCTTGCATCAACTTTCTGAGTGCTAGGATTACAGGTGTGTACCATCTCTCCCTGTTTTATACACTTCCAGGAATTTAACCCAGGACTTCCAGCATGCTAGGCAATCACTCTACCAACGGAGTCACATCCCTAGCTCTAAATATCACATTTTTGAGGTACAACTAAAGCTGATATAAAATTTCATTTACTGTGTGTTTAAAAGAATCAATTAAGGATGTACAAACAAAAAACAGGGTTATACTAATTTTAAAATGATATTTATTTTGCAATTTAGTCATTCTAAGAAGTATAATTGTTAGATGTTTCTAAAGCTTTTGGGTGCAGTTCTTTGAACAATTCACACTGAGCTGAGTGGAACAGTATACCCCTGATGGACATATATAACTTCATTTGCTGTTCGCTTCGCCTCTCTCCCACCATCTTTACCAGAGGCACTGATATGGGATGCTATGATTGTTCCCAGATTCACAGTCTCTTATGCTCTTTGTCTAAAATCAACTTTAAAGAAAGACAACACAAATTTTTAGTGATAATTCTCCAAAGAACTGGAAGAGAGCACCTTGCTACAGGATGTCCTGTGACCATGAATAACAAACAGCAGGTTACAGGTAACTTCAAAGGCAGACATTGATAAGTTAATTCAGATTTCTCCCAGGCTGTTGGAGGAGTAAATTAGGAACACAGAGAAGAGCTTACATTTTCCTGGTTTGGCTGGGGGGATTCTTATTACAGTAGGCTTCCTGGTGGGCACCGGCTGAATGGCTCTTTCTTTTGTTGCTTCTGTTTTTGTGGGGAGCTGAAAGGGATCTAATGAAAAACATAGTTTATTTTGCATGTTTTAGTTAACACAGATTCAAACAAAAAAGCCTCATTCATAATTTAAGAGTCATATTTCTCATGCCCCAGGGAAAACTATTCATGGATAAACAAAATCTCAGTTTGCAGAGACAAAAACAAAGTTGGAGCTCATAAAAGGAAATAATTTAGTACCCCGTAAATAATTCATATGGCTTTCTTCCTCTCTGATGAGAGAGATCCAGGACAATCCTGAATTATGTAGAAGCTAGCTTTCAGGGGAGTGTAATCATTTCATAAATGTCTGCCTGTAAATGAGGGGCAACCACAACAAGTAATCTTTCCAAAGAGCAACGCCCCAGGCTCCCAGGAGGGCTCTGCTCTGCACATCCCTATGCAAGGCTGCAATACGTGACCACTGGCTCACCAGCAGCCTCCTCCTCCCCTCCCATGCCCCGACACTGGGAAGGACCCAGCTGTCTCAGATTCAGTTTAGTGACGCTACACTTCCATAATGTGGAAGTAAAGAGGGTTTTATTCCAAAAAATAAATCATCTCCCTTCAAATATCTAACTCTGGGGCAAAGACAGACGACTTAGCATTTCTCCATTTTCATTAATTTATTTTAAGTAAATCAGATATGCCTAGGGAAAGTACTTTAAATCAAAACATAACTATAAACCCATTTTTTTTAAACAGAAAGAAATGAACTTTAATGTAAATGTTCTTTTCATTATTTTAGAAATCTGTCTATAAACATGTTTGCATGTGGGGCTGGAGGGTTGGTTTAGCACTTGAGAATACTTGTTGCTCTTGCAGAGGATCTGACCTTGGTTTCTGGTACCCATATCAGGCCTGTAACTCCAATCCCAGGGGATCCATTGCCTCTTTTGGCCTCCATTGGTTCCAGGCACATATGTGACACATAAATACACATGGAAGCATACCCCATATAAATAACATTTAAAAAGTGTTCGAGAGCATGGTATATGCTTGGGTGGTGTGTGTGTGTGTGTGTGTGTGTGTGTGTGTGTGTGTGTGTGTATGTGCCCTCAGGGTTCCAGATGCCCACTCCTACTTTCTTTCTTCCTCTTAGTTTTCCTGTCACTAGCTCCTCTTAAATAACTGACTCGGTCAAGTGTAATTATTCTGCTATGCATGCCCTGGTGAAAAAGTGTTACGACATTGCAGATCTGCAGGCCCCTTGTGCTTATGGGCATCAGCTGTGCTCAGGGAGTCAGGAGGTCATCGGCATGTTGTGTTGGGCTGAGATCCATGTGTCACCAAAAGAGGACAGAGGACAAATGACTGAGAAGAAAGGGGGATGAAAGGCCTGGTCTTTACCTCCATGATGGTGGAGCCCATGGCCTATGCAACAGTCAAGTCCCCTCTAAATGAGCCACACCCTTGACTGCTGAAGTTGACTTTTTTCCTGAGTGTGGGCAACATACAAAGCAAGCATGGTACCTCCCTTTGTGTTTGTAGACTGCAGAAGGCCACATCACTTGCATGTTTAAAGGGCTAAAGTTCCTGACCTTTGGTCCTGGGCCTTATTTTTAGAAAATTACTCTAGGAACAAAAAACACTGGAAGTAAATTATTTCTGGGAGTATATGTTATAGGATTTTTTTTCTTTTTCTTTTTCTTTCTTTCTCTCTTCTCTCCTCTCTTCTCTTCCTCTCTCTCTCTCTCTCTCTCTCTCTCTCTCTCTCTCTCTCTCTCTCTCTCTCTCTCTCTCTCTCTCTCTCTCTCTCTCTCTCTCTCTCTCTCTCTCTCTCCCTCTCCCTCTCTCTCTCCCTCTCCCTCTCCCTTTCCCTCTCTCCCTCCCTCCCTCTCTCCTCCTCCCTCCCTCCCTCTTTAGAAACAAAAGCAAAATATAGGGGCAACAACAGGGAGAATCTTTGAGTATTCAACTCCAAAATAGTTTCATTTTATTATTGACAAAGAAAAATAACTGGGCAGTAGTGGTACATGTCTTTAATTCCAACACTTTGGAGGCAGAGACAGATAGAACTCTGAGTTCAAATCCAGTCAGGGATTCATAGAGAAACCTTGTTTTGAAAAACCAAAACCAAGGCCAGGCAGTGGTGGCTCACACCTTTAATCCCAGCACTTGGGAGACAGAGGCAGGTGGATTTCTGAGTTCAAGGCCAGCCTGGTCTACAGAGTGAGTTCCAGGACAGCCAGGACTATACAGAGAGAAACCCTGTCTCGAAAAACCAAAAAAGGAAAAACCAAAACCAAAAAGAAAAAGAAAAAAACAAAAGAAAGAAAAAAGATAGTAAATACATTTTTTAAAAAAATATACTATAAGAAAGAACCTTCCCCCCTTCCCCAAGTACATTTTTTCAGTGGTTTGAAAAATGACTATAGTATTAAAGGTGGGGACATTAGATACAAAGAAACAATAGATTGGACTATTAATCTAAAAAGATGTTGCCAATAAATCTCATTGCTTTTCCAAGGCAACAATAATATTAATCAACAATAATAAGCTATAAAAATAAAAACTGCTTTGGTGACCTTGGGGAATGCACATACATACATATTACTCATACATACAATAAACAAACAGAATCTTAAAAAAGAAAGAAGAAAAAAATGATTGGGACGGACGTGGGGGTCTATTATGATTTCAGGAGCTGTGAAGTAAAGGCAGGGGGATGGCAAGTTTGATAGCAACCTGAGCTACAGAGTGATAAAATCCTGACTGGAAGAAAAAGGAAAAAGAAAGAAAGGAGAAACAAAGAAAGAAGATTATTTTGTTAAAGGTAGCACTTAACACAATTTAAATGACTCAATACAAAATGAAAATCAGGCCTTCAGTCCATCTTCTCAGAGTCCTTCCATATACATCATTTAAGACTTGACACAATGTAACTAAAATGCCAGAAATACCATTCTTCATCTTTTTGATTTATTTTCAGAAAGAGCTTTATGTACCCTGTGCAGTGATACATAATTTGATATACAGTGATACATTTTATGTATCAAACTCACTCAGTAGCTGAGGATAAGGTTGAGCTTCTAAGCTTCCTGTTCCTCACTGAGTTCTAGAAATACAGGCACGAACAGGACCACATCAGGTTTACCCAGTACTGTAGGTTAAACTCAGGGCTTCATGTATCCTAGGTAAACACCCTACCAACTAAGATACATCCTTATCCCCCGAACCTTGCATTTTAAAAAATGAATAAAATATATGGAGACTGGGAAATAATAGGTTTGTTTGCCATCTAGGTACTACATGATAGTCCATTATATTGTATCATACCATAATTCATTTAAGCAGCCCATTGAAACTTATTTCTAATACTCTTTGTGGGTGTACATAATCTGCCTAGATTGCTGATGAGAGTGACTGCCATAGGTTCATATGTTTGAATATTTGATCTCCAGCTGGTGCAACTGTTTGGGAAGGATTAAGGGGCATGTCCTTGTTGAAGAAGGTGTGTCACTGGGGGAGCAGGCTTTAAGGTTTCAAAAGAGCTATTCTCAGTATGTGTGTGTCTCTCTCTGCCTCCTTCTTTCAGATTAAGATGTGAGCTTTCAGATACTGTTCCAGATACTGTACCATGCTCCCCGCCATGATCATCATGGACCCTAGCCCTCCAAAACCATAAGACCCACCATATAAATTCTTTCTTCTATAAGTTGCCTTGGTCATAGAGTTTTGTCACAGCAACAGAACAGTAACTAAGGCATATGAGCATTAGCTCCAATATTCTTTTTTTTTTTTTTTAAAGATTTATTTACTTTATGTGAGTATGCTGTTGCTGTCTTCAGATACAGCAGAAAAGGGCATCTGATCTCATTACAGATGGTTGTGAGCCACCATGTGGCTGCTGGGAATTAAACTTAGGACCTCTGGAAGAGCAGTCTTACTTAATTAACCGCTCTGGAAAAGCTCTTAACCCACTGAGCCATCTCTCCAGCCCCAGCTCCAATATTTTGAGACAGGGTTTCTCTGTATAGCCCTGGCTGTCCTGGAACTCACTCTGTAGACCAGGCTGGCCTCGAACTCAGAAATCCACCTGTCTCTGCCTCCCAAGTGCTGGGATTAAAGGCGCACCACCACTGCCCAGCTTAGAACAAGTTCTTAATCTAGAGCCTAGGAGTGGTCTTGTCATGTTAAAGTTGTACCTCAAACGGTTCCTACATGAACTAATGGACACCTTTTGAGAGAAGGTAAAAGCTGCACAGTCTGCATCAGGTTCTCAGAATCCTGTGGTCTACAGGTGGTTAATAACCTCCTGGAGATAATTCTATTAGAGACTGCTCATACATCACAAGACAAACACTGTCCAAATCTAGGGAAGTCAATGGCATTTTCCTGTATGTGCCATGCTCACTCTGTTTTCTTTCTGGTTTCTCATTTCAACACCAATTATTCTACATGTGTTGTCAAACAAGCAGGCCCCTTTATACCTAGGCATGGTCTTCATTACTGGGCTGATAAAAACACTGATGGTTTCTTCCGTCCATTAGCCTGTCTGTAATAATATGCTTGTCACTGTAATTAGTTTCCCCATCTCTGGCTTGCTTTTCTGTCATTTTTCTCTCCAGAGTTCTGTTAATAGCAGAGATCGGTCACTAAACTATTAATGCGGTCTGTGAAATGGCGCTGACAGAAGAAGCATTCTGCTTTCTTTCTTTCTTTCTTTTTTTTTTTTTTTTTTTTTTTTTTTTTTTTTGACAACTAGGTATGATTTGTAAGGGTTAGAAGTGGAATTGCTAACACTTCTTGGCTTTATTACATTAACCTAGAAGGCATTCTACCTATGAAATGAATCCAATATTAAATTGTCTGCTTTATGAGTTTTCCTTTAATAATTCTTCTAATCTTTACAATGTTTCCACAGTGTCAGTATTTTCTGATCTCTATTTCCTGAGATTAATACAGCAACTTCATTTTATGAATGCTTTATTAGTTTCTCATTATTTTTGAGGGAAGACAAAGAGGCCCAAAGATAGAGTTCTGAGTTTTCTTCTGTGTACTCTCCCTAGTTCTGCTGATGCCTGGACCGATCAGGCAAGGGTTTACAGAGACCATTTACTTACTTATAATGACAATGCCACCGAAATACCAGGAAAACCTCACAGAATCCTCAGTGAAAAACAAACAAGAAATCCATCAGTACTGAGGACTCAGGTGATCCCGAAGCTCTCCGGAGGGTATGGAGCCACAAAGCCGGTGTGCACTCTGGGAAAATCCCTAGGGTGGCTGTGGCTCAGGAGATGATGATGAACAGCTTGGAAGAATTTAGAAGGAAGCAGCAGTAATCCAGAACAAAAGGCTGAAAGTGGGGCAGTATATAGGAATGGGAGGAGTGAGGCAGTTCTGAGGATGGGTCACAAGGTAAAGCAGGCAATGGAGACTTCATAGATGTGAGGTAATCACTATGTCCGTATACACTGGTGGCAGTGCTTTCCTACGTGATCACAGCAGCCTCGGTACTATCCCCCACCAGGTATCTTACATGAGGAGAGAGACTCACTGCCGGGATAAGGGAAGTGCTAAGAGTCACACAGGAATTGTGTGAGAGATCACTCTACTCCCAATCCAAATAGCTAGATACTCTGTGATACAGTGAGAAGATTCAGGGATAGCCTCCCTGTCTCTCTAGAGAAGGCTGTTTGTGTGAGGTTGCCACCAACTGAGGTGTGAAATATAGGGCGTCAGGTTTACAAAGAGATAAGCATGGGGCTCCCTATGACTTCACAGTCAAGAGCAATGGTTAATCAGGCATACAAATTATATATCTTGCCAAAAGAGGGCCTGATGATTAAGTACTGTTCGAGGAAGAGGTAGAAATCAAGATGCAGAAAAGGCCGAGTGTGAGCATGGCACTGCAGCCATGCTGAGTGTGAGCATGACACTGCAGCCACACCGAATGCTTTCTGTTCAGCTTCCTGTTTGAAGACGTCTGTCATGATCTGCTTTATAATACAGAAGAAATTCTTGGCATTTTAAACCAGGTTTCCATCCCCATAGTACCTAACAGGTTCTAGAAAGGTGACCTCTGGTTTATATTGTTTCCCCATCCTGCCCTTCTCTGGCACTTGTAACATCAAAAGGTTTAGATAAAAAGATATTAGCAACACATTAAAATAGTATATAAGGTATGGTTTGCTTAGGGAGTCCTGAAGATATTGGGTGGCAAACATAATGTGAAAAACAAACAGGACTTAGAATAAAAAGATTGTATTTAGGGGCTGGGAATGTAGATCAGTTGGTAGCATGATGAATGAAGCCTGGGGCTTGACCCCCAAGGATACCAAATCAAAGTGGAGACACACATAGACACACACACACAAACTAACACACATAGACTCACACACAGACACAGACATTCACACATAAACATAAACACACTCACATACATACACACACTCAAACACACACATATACACTCTTACACACACAAACACACAAACACACACACACACACACACACACACACACACACACACACAAGCCTTGGCTGGGAAAACAGTTTAATGACACTGTTATAAGGCACTGATAGTCTCTCAGTCTGTTTACTTCATGTGCAATGGGAGGCCACTGATGCCACACAGAGGGCTGTCTTAAATCAAATTAGTTCGAGTTGACATAAAAATAGCATCCATCACAGTGTACAGACCATCCGCAGAAGCTCAAGAGAGCCTCGTGTTCTCCTTCTGCCTTTTATGGGTAAGAGATATGTCTTTTTCCTTTATATGTTATAGCCAGTTATAATGTATGCATAATAAACAAATATGTCTGCCACCACGTATAAGCCACATGGCATTCAGACTTTTTGTTTGTTTGAGACAAGTAGTCCAGATGTAGCCCAGGTTGTCCTTAAACTTGGAATTTTCCTAACTCAGCTTCGAGTGCTGAGCTATCCTGCTCAGTCACACTTTGGCTTTGAAATTGTGTGTATTCTATGCCATTCTATGGCATGCTTAATATTTATAAGATAACAGTTAAAACCTGGAAAATACTATCAAGTTTATATGCCTACAAACTTCATCCAAATAAGTAAACAATAGTAAAAAGGATTTTTTTCCATTGAGACATGAATCAGCTTGATTTGACAGATCAAAGATAAACTTTCCGTCACCAACAGATAAGCTTTGCTATCTGAACAGTGTGAAGAAAACATTCTCTCTGCCTTTGGGAAATTTAATTATCTTGATATTGGCAGTACCCTTACAATTTTTGAGTTTTAGTTATAAAAATTTGCATTGCCAAGAGAGTCTGTGAGGACTATGGGAAAGAATCTTGCAGCATGTGTGTCCTGGCTCCGAGCATCACTCTTCCAAGGTCCCTCCTTGGGCGGGCCTTTCTCCTGGCTCTCAGCTAGGACCCCTGTGGGGTCAGCCAATGATTCTCCATTTGTGAAGCTTCCATTTCATCCTCCTAAAGCTGTGTTCCCAGATCCTTTCAACATGAGGCCTGAACTTCAAACTGCTAATTCAGGAAGCCAGCAAAAAATTGGTCCCCAGTCCCTGTCTTCTTATGTCTAGCTGCTATAATAATATCGATGCATTCTAGTACCTCTTTCTCTGGTCTCTACCATCCACTCCGTGTTCTCCCTTTTCTGTTTCTATGAGCATAAATCCCATGTCTCTTATTTCTGTTTACGCCATCTTGAAACATGTGCACATACCTCTATACATATATAGATGCACTGCATACTAAAACAGTGAGTGAAACTTAAGACACCATTATGAGCTCAGGTTCCTTCCACTTCAAATTTTTACTCACCTAGAACAGTCTCAGAACCAATGGGTTCTTCAGCTGGGCTCCCCGAGGTGGGCAATACGTCATCGTCAAAGCTGATGAGGTCGATGTCCCCCAGGGCTCTGCCCTGTGGAGCTGGAACTGGGGGGTTGGATGGCAGCCCTTCTCCAAGTGACCTAAACGCTTTGGCTTGTGATGCGATTGAGAGTCGAGGAGGAACAGAAACCAACTTCAGTGGAACAGAAGGGTACGGTGGGGCATCTGGGGAGGCTGATTTCTTCGGCAGCAAAGGCCGGGGAGCAGGGGTTGGCATTTTCTTCCCCGCGTCAGGGCTCTCGGCCACGGGTCTTCCTCCAGAATTCTCAGGGTTCACGCTTCGTGTAAGGCCAGGAGTTGGTTTCTTTGGCAATTCAGGTTTGGTTACTGGGGTGATTCCAGCTTCTTGTGGCGATGAGTACGGGGTGAGCCCTTCTCTGGAAGTCACCTTGAGCCTGTTTTCTGCCCACGCGTCCCACTCTCCAGAAGCTCTGTTAACAGCTGGCTTGGGCGCCACCAAGGGTTTCCCTGAGGAAACAGCAGGCTTCGGGGGAATTGTGCGGGGAATAATCTCTGGTTTCTTGGGCAGTCCTGGTATTTCTGTGCTCGTCTGACCCTCAAAAGCTTTGATCCTGGAAACAATAGTATTTTGGCTTTGTTCTGTGTTCATAATGTTCATCACTGCCTGACTATCTAAATTGCAGGTGCTGTCCAGCAGACACTGGGGTGGCCAATCTTCTCTTGGGGTCACTGGGCTTTTCTGGATGTTTTTCTCTTTACTGTTAGCATCCCTAGCTACTGGTCTGAGGTTGCTCTTTGATCTCGGTCTTGGCACTGGACATCTTGTAGCACTGGGGTTTTCAGGACAATTTTGCTCTTCACAAATATCGAAGACTATTAAAGGTGCCACCCCTGGGGGGAGATGACCAGCTGAGGCTGCCAATGGTGGCTGGAGGGGCTTGAGAGGCGCCTGTAGTGCTGACAGAAGCAAAGGAGCAGGGCAAAGTGACGGTGTTATCATTTGAAAAGCAAAAACTTAACAGGAGCTATACAGCTAGGCTACCAAGAGACTTGGTTTCCACTAGGAACTATTCAAAGTCAGCTTACAGGACTGTACAACTTGCATTTGTTTTTAATAATGTAGTCATTATATATTTTAAAATACCACTAAGTTCCTGGCTCTCATTCGATATCACACAAACCTGATTGTCAAAACTCAACAACTTTGGCCGGGCGGTAGTGGTGCACACCTTTAATCCCAGCACTTGGGAGGCAGAGGCAGGCGGATTTCTGAGTTCGAGGCTAGCCTGGTCTACAGAGTGAGTTCCAGGACAGCCAGGGCTATACAGAGAAACCCTGTCCCCCCCCCCCAAAAAAAAAAACCAAACCACACACAAAAAAACAAAAAAACAAAAAAACCCTCAACAACTTTAATGTTTACTTTCTAAGGCAAGCAGCTCTCATCTCTATCGTCTGAATACGAAATGCCCTAAAGAAGACCAGAGAACAGTCGCCCTTGGCATCTTACCAAGGTGAATTTACCACATACCTTTATTTATCGGGAAATGTTTATTTTTTATATCTATTATTATTGAGAAAAATCCTTTCCGATGGAAACAAAGGGGACCCATGCTAATGCGTATTGCGAGTTAAACCGAGGGTAGTTTTGTGAGATGGATGAGAGGCTGGGTTACAACCCTCCAGAAAGATCTACTATAGCAATCAGTGCACACCCAAATTAAGAAAGCACACCGGGATCACAGGCCTAGGAAGCAAGATTCAATAAATTATGCACGGCTTGCAAATTATTTTAAAGGCAGGAGGCCGGGCTGATGATCTGCCCCAGAACTAGGTCAGAATTAGGGAAGACAGATTACTTGCATTACTTGGAGGTGGATCGTTGTCTATTTCCTCTGGAAAGTCGGTCTGGGTTGCAGAAGTAATAGTGCTCCTTGGAGTGGCAGCAGCATTATTGTTATTTGTGGCGTTAACCTGGACTTGGTTGATTTCTTTTATCACTTGTTCATAGGAAGGTGGGAGCTGGAAAGTAAAGAATGAAAATTGTTTATGGGCAACAACAGGCAAGGCGCTTACAGCCTCAGGGTGAAAATCTTTTGAATGGAATTTGAAAAAAGAAAATGCAAAGAGATAACAAGGTGTTTACGCACCTCAGCAGGAACCAAGTCATTGGGTCTCCAAGAGCCTGCTACAGGTGTGGAGGGAAATGCCAGTCCTGGTGGTGGACCTCCTGGAAACCACGAGGCTGGCCTCAGTGGCTCTGCTGCCACGATGGTGATCTCTGGGCGCCTGGAAGATGGAGCCTCAGTAAGGTTCTCGGGTGGGACACCGAGTTAGCATCATGTATCAGTGTTTAGAGACTCATGGGGCAAGCACCTTCTAAAAAAGCATCAAGATCTATTAGAGGTCTCAGCATGGCCTTTGTGGTCCTGGTGGCTGGAATAGAATAGCCAGGAAGGCTTCAAGGGAACAAATGACCATCATCCTCCACGAACTTCAAATGCTGGAGAATCAGGGCCCTGTGCACTTAGCTCTGCTGTGGTTGGCAGGCTAATTAAGGCCTCTCAGCTTTATTCCATAGCTCTGCTGTTGGCTAGCAGATGGCACAAGTATGTGGCCTAAAGTAGAAAAACATCCTGGCCAGTGGACTTGTTTGGTTTTCTGTGATGAGAAAGTATATACAGAATGGAAGTTACCATGTGACAAATAACCCTATTCTCACTCCACCTCTGCCCCAACTTGAAGCTACCTTTAAATGTTTTAACTGTACACATTCACTTTGAGAATTTGGTGTGTGTATACATACCATAGTTGGCTTTGTATTTTGTACATGACTTGATTCATCTGGAAGACCTGTATCGATCGTAGTGACTCAGAAAAACCTTCCTTTCTTACTCTGAGTCTGCATTTTTGTTTGTTTGTTTGTTGGTTTGTTTTGAGACAGGGTTTCTCTGTGTAGCCTTGGCTGTCCTGGAACTCACTCTGTAGATCAGGCTGGCCTCAAACTCAGAAATCCGCCTGCCTCTGCCTCCCAAGTGCTGGGATTAAAGGCGTGTGCCACCACTGCCCAGCTTGAGTCTACATTTTTATGTTTAATTTTCTACTTGCTTTCCTAGCAAACTCTACTTATGTGACCCTGGGAAAGTTAGTCAGCTCAGGAATGATATTTATTTTGTCTTCTCTAGTACTCTATGAAAACAGAAAATATGTTGTTATCAAAATTGTGTTCATATACACATTCTCCTGCTAGCTCATGTATTTAAGTATGGTAACCTTATCATTAATTGAACTGCATTCCCTAAAACCCCCGCTGACAGCCTTTTCTAACTTAGTAAGAGTTACCAGTTAATGCTGAGCACTAGAAATATATATTAAGCCTTATGACAACCCATGAAGTGGGTGTGACCAGCACCATTTTACAGAGAGGAGTTCGGAAGCTAAGGAGAGACAGTGGTTTTGTCTAAGGCCATGTGGCAGGAAATACTGAAGTCAGGATTTGAACATCATTCTGACTCAGCCTAAGTCCTCTTTCTGCTGGGATGGGTGGCTCACACCTGCAATCCCAGCACTCAGAAGGCTGAAGTAGAAGGACTGAAGTAAGGACCTCATAATGAGCTACGGACCAGCCTGGGCTACTGAGTGAGACTGTCTCATCTCTCCAGTGTCCCAAATACTCCCTGTTCTTCATTATTCTTTTCTTTAAAAAAAAAAAAAATTATTTTAGTGTACACTGGTGTTTTGACTGCATGTATGTCTGTGTTAGGGTGTCGGGTACCCTGGAATGGGAGTTAGAGACAGTTGTGAGCTGTCACATGAGTGCTGGGAATTGAACCTGGGTCCTCAAAAAAAGTAGCCAGTGCTCTTAACCGCTAAGCCATCTCTCCAGCACCTCTTCATTATTCTTTACTGTACTTTAGAAAAGTTAAAAGCAGGCTTGATGACTCATAAAGGTTTATCCATTCCTTTATCCACCTGTCCACACTTCTATTTGTCTGTCTACATTTGTTCATTCATCCTTCTGTCTGTCTGTCTTTCTGTCTGTCTATCTACCTACTTATTTATTCATCCATCTATTCTTTTACTTTCTTCTCTCTGTCACCTCTCTCTCTTTCTGTCTGTCTCTCTCCCCTCCACACATACAAACACACACACACACACACACACACACACACACACACACACATACACACACACACACACACACACACATCTTAGTTTTTTCAGATAGGACTTCTCTGCTTGTCCTGGAACTTGCTCTGTAGAACAGGCTGGCCTCAAACTCAGAGATTCACTTGCCTCGGCTTCCTGACTGCTGGGCTTAAAGGTGTATGCCACCACCACCAGCCTTTATCACTTTCTTTCTAATTAACCTTCTACCATCCACATACCCATCCAGTCTGCTTCTTCTCTTATTCTTTACTATTATTACACACCCTGCCCTCCATCCATATACCTTGGCAACATCTGTTAAGTACTTATAAGGAAAAATTATCTCTTCACATCATTATAATAAAGTCTTATGGAGAGGTGGGAAAAAAAGAAAGTCTTACATACAACAGTTGTTTAATAATTAATTTAAAATTGAATTCAGCAAATACAAAAGAATCTTTTAAGGCCTGTGTCATTTCTCACAAGCAAAACTTCCTTTTTCAAACTTATATATAGATTCAGAGATGTGTTGATGAGGTAGGATTCAGGATAGTACTGCTTATGAAGGTAAATAATCTGCCAGTTGATGATACCTTATACTATCAGAATATACCCTCTATTATAAATATAAACATACCTCCTATCGCGATGAAGTTCACTTTGAATACAGGTCCGAGAAGCTATAAGAGAAAAATAAACTAGTATAGCACCATATAAGTACATTCAATAAACATTAAATTTCTATAGAGTACATTGGAAAGAAGTTAACTTATACAGGACACATATAGAAGATACTACTTTTAATACTGCTAAGAAAAGCAAATCAAAGTGATCTTTAAATATGGCAGAGTTAAGTAGAATCATATATTTGCATTGAAGGAGAAAATAATAGATTTCAAATAGTGTCTAAAATATTGTCTGTATTTCCGAAAATCACAGTGTGAAGACTGAACAAAGAAAAGAACATAAAGTAATAACGGGAAGAAAAAAATCTAAATTTTATCTACAGGACTAGCCTAATACCATAGTTTTATTACTATTGTAAAAAGTGTAGAAGTAATGAAATTTTTACCCAATTTTTAACTTTTCTGACCTTTCCAGTACTTTTATTAAATAAATAAATATAAGTATAAATATACTCAAACACTTTCTCGATCACGTTTATAATACAGTTTTTTGTTTTGTTTTGTTTTGTTTTTGGCATGTGGAACAATCAAGACTTTTCCTCTAAGTCTCAAATGCAAAAATCTCCATGGCAGCTCAGTGTGGTGGCACACAGCCGTAGTCCCAGCACTGCAGCAGAGGCAGGCAGCTCTCGGTGAGCCCAGTGCTAGCCTGGTCTATACAGTGAGCTCCAGGCTGGCCAGGACTACTCATCTGACTCAAATAAAAGCTCCATGGCTTAATTTTTTTATGAATTTTATTTATAAGGTGAATCAATTCACTAGGAAATTATGTCACCTTTGGAGATCCTTTTTGATAGAACAGAATTTGTCTCTCTTTTCAAAGGTCCCTTTGACCGATGGAATCTTCAAGGACTCTACTGTAAAGACTTGTGTGCAACGGCATTTGTCTGAGAGGCAGACTACTTGGGCCGTGGCTTTCAGCACCTCTCCACTACACTTTCCAAGTGCTTCTAATTCGGAAAGACTGAAAGCATGCCTCCCGCTTACATCCTCTAACTTTCCTCTGAGCACCAATGCTGAGCTGCATTCCCCAGTATTGGAACTCCCAATATCAGAAGCCCAAACCCACGTCTGGATCTTGACTTGGAATATGTTTATAGCATCATCGGGCTCCAGGTGACATTTGACATTCGAGTCAAAGCTGAGCCACACGGAGGAATGTTGTCTACTGGAATGGGAGAGCTCAGAGCTCGGCAGGGATGTCTGATTGGTAAGGAGGTTTCATGGCATCAGAATCACCCGTGTTTGCTGCAGCCATATGCCCACCATCACCACCACTAAAGCTGGAATCAGCAGAAACAGCACTTCCCCAAGTCTTCCTGCATGAACATACCTCTTCCGCGGGGCATTGTGCTGTACACTAGTCATGAGTGCTAAGGGAGAAAAAGAAGGGGTTACAGAAGAGGAGAGAGGGGGGAAGGGGCGGGGCGAGCCAGCTGCCTGTGCCCTACAAGGAATTCAGCAACAAGACCTCCTACCATGTTGCTTTTTTCCTGAGAGATTACTGACTCTATTCTCAAGGAGCACAGTCTAAAGATCCCTTTGTGGGCAAAACCTCCAAGTTTCCTTCCATTCTGCACACTTAAATGAAAAAGAAAGTTGATGGACCACAATTTCAGACGGTAAGAAATAAGTTGAGATGTTAATCTGTAATGTTTACACCAACACAGAACCTTTTAAGTTTTTGTAGGATCGGGCTGGAGAGATGGCTCAGTGGTTAAGAGCACTGACTGCTCTTCTAAAGGTCCTGAGCTCAATTCCCAGCAACCACATGGTGGCTCAAAACCATCCGTAACGAGATCTGACACTGTCTTCTGGTGTGTCTGAAGACAGCTACAGTGTACTTAGATATAATAATAAATAAATCTTTGGGCCGAAGCAAGTGGGGCTGACTGGAGTAAGTAGGGCCAGAGGGATCGATCAGAGGTCCTGAAATCAATTCCCAGCAACCACATGATGGCTCACAAACCATCTGTACAGCTACAGTGTACTCATATACATAAAATAAATAAATCTTTAAAAAAAATTTTGGTAGGATCATAAGCCTAGATCTTTGATCCTCCTTAAACCATAGGGAGAGATGTAGAGGTGTGAGCAACCCATGGTCACACAGTGTGATAGGTGTGACAGGTGTGACGGTCCATAAGGCTAGGACCAACTTGCTGCTCCAAATACTTTGGCTCCTTGTAAAACTGGGTGAGTTGGTTATTAGTTCTCATTTTAAACAATTTAAAATAATCTCTTAAATAACTAGAGGAAACAAATATGTAGATAGACCTTATATTGTAAATGTCCTTACTATAGAACCACCCTATTGGTAAAAGGCACAATAAAAAAAACTCAACGGCTACATTTTTTGGACAGGGGGTGAGCAGACGAATGTGTTGTGACATCAAGGGCATCCAGGACAGCAAATTTGTGCCTTCAAGTCTGGACGCCTCACTCACATTGCAGAACTACCTTGTAAACCAGACGTCCCTGGCTTCAGCTTCCTTCAGCTGTAAAGCAGGGTCAGTTCACAATCTGCCGACAGTGCTACTCCCTAATGAGAGACAGCTCCCAACTTATGGTATGGAAGCAGTGTTGGAGAAATCTGAATTCTAGGGATATGTTTGTCTAAAACGTTAATGAAAAGGCCAAGAGTCATAGCACATACCTATAATCTCAGCACTTGGGAGACAGGAGAATCACTATAAATTCAAGGCCAGCCTGGTGTACAGAGTGAGTTCCAGGCTAATCTGAGCTATGTAACAAAGACCTTGTCTTTAAAAAACCAAAGTAAACGAATAAATAGCAAGAAAGGACAGTTATATCCAATTAGCATACGTAAAAACATTAAAAAATATTTAGGAGCCAAAGAATGAATGTACAAAACCCCACAACAGACTGGAACTAGAATCATTATTTAAGGAGTTTAAAAAGCAACTGGCTGTGTAATGGTGCCCTAAGAAAGAACGAAGGCTGTCTCCTTGCCAGGGTTAGATAACTGATTCTGTACTAGTAAATAGGACATCTTAATTGGTTGTTATGATAAAAAAATATTTACAACTTTTTCCTTAAAAAAATTGTTTGTTGATTTAAAAATTAGGGGCTAGGGAGATGGCTCAATGGTTAAGAGCAATGGCTGCTCTTCCAGAGGACCCAGGTTGGATACCCAGCACCCGCCATGATAGCTCACAACCATCAAGAACTATGTATATGGATGTTTTGCCTGCATGTATGTTTGTGTATTCTGAACATGCCAGGTGCCCACAGAGGCCAAAAGACACCGGGTCACTTAGGCTGGAGTCACAAATGTTTGTGAGCTGCCATGTGAATGCTGGGAGACTCAAGAGTTTCCGGAACAGCATCCAGCTTTTAACCGCGGAGCCATCTTGCCAGCCCTACAAATGTTCTTAAACAATAGGTGAAAGGGAGAATGGGGGTGATCGTGTTAATTATCCCTCACTTTATGCTCATATGAATGAGGACAGTGTATCCATCTGTTCTTGTTTTGGGTCACAGCAATTGCAGGCACGTGTAGTTTTTTTTTTTTTTTTTTTTTTTTTTTTTTTTTTTTTTTTTTTTAAACCATATGAGTGACGATAGATAGGAACTAAAAGACGGTCATTAGAACCCCAAATCCTTTGCTTCATCTCCTCCTCTCCCTCCTTTCCTCTGCTGGGGTCACTGTGTCAGCTTCCTCCTCTCTTCCCCCTGCCTCCCAGCCTGCCTTCCCCTGCTTCCCCTCCAGCCACAAACTTCCCCATCCCAGGCAGCCTATAACCAGGTTCTCTCTGCTGGACTTTCCTGACTGACTTTCCTGACTCCTTCGTTTATTTTTACTCCCAAACTTGGTTCTATTCAATGTTGAAATGTTCTACGGCGTCTGCTGTCACTACCGACTTCCCAGGCCACAGCACACAACGGCCTATTCTTTGCCCCTTTTCCTTGGCCTCAGCGGCCCTGCACCCTTCCACAGCATACTCCCTCAGCTCCACAGGTAGCCCGCTCCTGTTTTTCCCACAACTCCAGCCTCTCTTTCTGAGTTTATTCTGCCCCTTTATCCTCAACTGCCTTCTCTTTACCTTGCACAGTCTAAGCAAACTCCATCCTGGGGAACCTAGGGAGTCTGACAACATGCAATTCCTAACAGAGTCCTCATACCCAGGAAGGAGAGGGAAGAGCCAGCTGGTGAGAGCACGGCCTCTCCGCAGCAGGCGAGGCTTTACAAAGATGACCACACATTTCCTCCATTGCTGTCCCTTAAAGGGAAGAGCTGTCGGAGACACCACAAGATTCTGTCTCTTGTATCTTTTTCCTCCTAATATGAGCCCTGAGAATCAAACTCCATCCCTCTCAAAGAACAACTCTTAACCACTGACCTTCTCTCTGCCCCAAGACAACAGGTATTTATTTATTTATTTATTTTAAAGCTTTTATTTTTTGGTTTTTCAAGACAGGGTTTCTCTGTATAGTCCTGGCTGTCCTGGAACTTACTCTGTAGATCATGCTGGCCTTGAACTCAGAAATCCGCCTGCCTCTGCCTCCCAAGTGCTGGGATTAAAGGCATGTGCCACCACTGCTTGGCAAAGATTTATTTATTTTATTTATACAAGTACACTGTTGCTTTCTTCAGACACCACAGAAGAGGGCATCATATCCCATTACAGATGGTTGTGAGCCACCATATGCTTGCTGGGATTTGAACTCAGGACCTCTGGAAGAGCAGACAGTGCTCTTCACTGCTAAGCCATCTCTCCAGCTCCTTCAGATTTTTATTTTTATGAACTGCCATCATACCAACTTTTCCCTGTGATTGTTCAAAGCCATGTTCTTCATGACATGTGAATGCTTTAAATTCATATTAAATATTAAAGCTTATATTCCTAAACATTGACTATATTATTTTTAGTGTAGTAATCTCCACTCCAGTTTTAGAGTAAAACATCGAAAACCCTGTCTTTACTTTTTCTGTAACAGGTATGCTATGTTTGAATAAAGGACCTTTTCAGAGCCTTTATTTACAAAAGGTTAAAATCCTATACCAACAGCAAATTATAAAGGACCAGCCAAGAGGTAAAGGCACAAAATATAGATGTTAAGTGTGGAGAGAATTCTACTATGGCATTTCTACTTCCTTATGTAGACGTATGAGCCTATCTTTACAGGCATTTATATAGCCCCCCCTCTCACTTTCTTCTTTAAAAAAACAAAAAACAAAACCAACATCTATCTGCTGAGTTTTTGAGGCAGGGTTTCTCTAGCTGTTCTGGAACTCACTCTGTAGACCAGTCTGGCCTTGAACTCAGAGAACTGCCTGCCTTTGCCTTCCAAGTGCCAAGATTACTGGCGTGTGCCATCACTACCAGGCTGCATTTATGTAGCTTTTGAAAATTTCATAAAGAGACTAAATTAACCAAAAAGACACGATTTGATATTTTTTATCTTTTGGGTTTTTTGTTTGTTTGTTTGTTTTGTTTTGTTTTGTTTTGGGACAGGGTTTCTGTGTATAGCCCTGGCTATCCTGGAACTCACTGTGTAGACCAGGCTGGCCTTGATTTACCCTTTGTTTTATATGTATAGGTGTTTTACTTGCATGACTGTCTACCATGTGTGTGCAGTGCCTTTGGAGGCCAGAAGATGGCATTGGAGCCACCGGAATTGGAGCTACAGATGGTTGTGAGCTGCCATGTGAGTGTTGAGAATTGAACCCAGAGTTTCTGGAAGTGGCCAGTGATATTAGCCACTGAGCCTTTTCTCTAGACCAGAGTTTAATATTTTTTTAAACTCAGCAGATAGATATCTTTTATTTTAGAAAAAACATTACATAAAATTCTATCTGCTTGATGATACTACATTGCCAGATTAAGATTTTTGGTTTTGTTTTTTAAGACAGGTCTTGGGGCTGAGATAGCTCTTGGTTAAGAGCACTGACTGCTTTTCCAGAGGTTCTGAGTTCAATTCCCAGCAACCACATGGTGACTCACAACCATCTGTAATGGGATCTGATGCCCTTTTCTGGTGTGTCTGAGGACAGATACAGTGTACTCATATACATTAAATAAACAAATCTTAAAAAAAAAGGACAAGATCTCATATAGCCCAGGTTGGCCTCAAATTACTATGTAGCCAAGGGTAACTGAGAACCCTGTATTTTCCCTTCCCACCTCCCAAGTGCTAGGATTATAGGCATGTCCACCATGTCCGTCTTCAGATTTAAGCTGCTTGACTGTATGAGGGGAAAGTATATTTCTGAGATACTTGCTTATCAAGCAATGATAATGAAAAACTAGCTGTCAAAAATACATTATTAACTCTTAGGAGAAGCTGTATGTATTGGGTCCTTGGTAGATTCATCATATACAATCACTTGCTGGGAATCTCAACCATCATTTATAACAACTACAGAGGAAAATACAGAGCAGAAGAAAATAAACTTACATCTCTTGATTACAGCTCTAATGGATGACAGGGGTCCTTGGCTAGAAAAAGAGAGAGAGAGAGAACATGTATTACACAGTCATCAGTCCTGTGGAGAATAGTTTTTCACAATGCCAGGTCTTTTGGGGGCATAAGACATTCATTATTGGCCTCTTTACAGAACAAAAATTAATGAAAAAGCTTAAATTGCCTTTTATATTACAATGCCTTCATAGAAATCTACAAATTACATCTCCCAGTAAAACTCTGGACACTCCTCCTCATCAGACAGTATTCTTACATGATGCTCACAAGAGCTTTACATCGCTCTCCTACAACCTTACAGCAGCTAAACACATCATCTGAATTTCAACTTAACCTAAGGACCAGCAGTTCTTCTTTAGATCAGGCTTTAAAACACCTCAACTTCTACTTCTTTTGGGTTCTGTTCAGCAGCTGGCTGTGGTTTCCTGCTGTCCTTGTGCTCTTGGAAGAATGACAGCCCCTTCTTTCCATGTGCTCATGCACTGGCCAAGACTCACTAGCTACAAAGTGTCTGTCGTTAGTGTTGTTTCTACTCAAATCAAATGGTCTTTGGAATATCAAGGGGGAAAAAAAAGACAACCAGTTTAATGAAAGGATTTGGTGGTAGTGGGGGAACAACAAAGAATTTGTTTATAACATTCTTTACTTGTTTTTTAGAATGTTCCTTAAAAATTATACTTGCTGTGGTGGCTTGAATGCCCCTTCCACCCACCTCATATGTTTGAATGATTCGGCTCCAGGGTATGGAACTGTTTGAGAGGGATTAGGAGGTGTGTCCTTGTTGGAGGAGGTGTGTTCTTAGGGGTGGGCTTTGAGGTTTCAAAATCCCACATCAGGCCCAGTGTCTGTCTGTCTGTCTGTCTGTCTGTCTGTCTGTCTGTCTGTCTGTCTTTCTCTGCCTGTGGCCAGGATGTAATCTTAGCAACTGCTCCAGCACCATGCCTGTTTGCTTCCCACCATGATGGTCATGGATTAACCCTCTGAAACTGTAAGCAAGCCCCCAATTAAATGCTTCCTTTTGTAGGAGTTGCCTTGGTCATGGTGTAGTGCAACCAAGTAACTAAGATACTTGCTTTAAAATTTATGTTCTTTCAAAATATACCTTGTTTCATAAGCAGGAAAATCGAAACTTCTGGGTATCAGTTTACTTAAAAGAGGGCTCTTTAAGAATAAAATTGCTATGGTTTAAACATGTCTCCTACAAAGCAGGTGTCAGAAGCTTAACTCCCATGAACCAGTGTTTGGAGGACCTGGTTGGAGGAAACTAGGCTGTAAGGACCCTGCTGCCATCAAGTAGACAGAAGTGACTTCAGTGCGGCAGAGCTGGGTTTGGCTCCTGTTCACACATGCTCTCCATCACCCGCCCCTTCGCCTTCCACAAAGAAAAAACTCCTCTCCAGATCCCAGTTCCTCAAGTGCTGACATCCCAGTTGCCCCGAAGAACCAGAAGCTAATAAATTTCTACTCGTTATAAATGGCCCAGCCTATGACATTCTGTTATGATAGCACAAAATGAACTAAGGCAGTGGTTCTCAACAGGTGGGTCAAGACCCCTTTGTGGGTTGCATATCAGATATTTACATTATGATTCATAACAGTAGCAAACTCATAGTTATGAAGTAGCAACAAAAATAATTTTAGGTTTGGAGATCACCACATGAGGAGCTGTATTAAAGGGTCAGAACATTAGGAGGCCTGAGAATGACTGAACTAAAAAAAAAAAAACAAAAAAACGCATAAACAATGCAGAAGGAAGAGGGACAAGTCCTTGAAGTTCTTGAACAGCAGGAAGTACGAAATGTCTTAGTAACGATTGACTTCTGATAGAGTTCTTGAAGGCCTTCTATTAAACAATTACCTGAAAGCAAATTAGTAATAAGGTAATGAAGAAGTTACTGCTCTGAGAAGTGAATAGGTTGAGGCTTGCTGCACCGTGGCTTGGCCAGCAAGCATGGGCTAAGGACCTGAAGTGGATGGCCAAACCATATGGCAGAAGATTCCCTCATCCACATGTACACCCTGGCACACAATGCTTATACCCACATCTGCAGAGAGAGAGAGAGAGAGAGAGAGAGAGAGAGAGAGAGAG
>NW_022196898.1:34995218-34999664 GCF_008632895.1 Mastomys coucha | reverse complement strand
GAGAGACAGGGAGGGAGGGAGGGAGACAGAGACAGGGAGGGAGGGAGACAGAGACAGAGAGGGAGAGAGAAAGAGAGAGAGAAAAAGAGAGGGGGAAGAAAATACATGTAAATAAAAAGAATCAGGTGGAAAGTTAAGGAGAAGGGCTGATTAAGTACACTGCAATCTCTCAGCTCACTGGAACTGTGTTAAATATACTGAATGGAATTCAGTTAAAAATGCCCTTTGTTATCATTGTGGCAGAGGAAAGTGCACTGACAGGGTGGAACCAGGGGATGTTATGGTTGAACTGCATCTTCCTCCACAAACCTATGTTAGAGATGTTACCCCTGGTGCCTCTGCGATGACTTATCTCAAATAGGGCCGTTAGAAATACTACTAGTTAAGATAAAATCCTACAGGACACAATCCTGTATGGCTGGATGCTTAGATGACAAGAGATACCCAGGGAGAGCTCCACAGGACACTAAGGATGCTGCTCAGAGCTGAGAACCTGGTGACCACAGACACCAGGAAGGCAGAATGGTACTGTCTGTGGGCTTCTGAGGAACACAGATCTCCTGCCACCAGAACTTCAGCAAAAATAGTGGGCTACTGCATTTCTGCTGTTTTGAGTCACCTACCGACTCCAGCAAAACCAGGGAGATAAATACATTTCTATTGCTTCAAGTCTCCCTTAAACCCTATTTTACTGTTGAGCATCCTTGGTCTGAAAATCCAAAATGAAACCTTTGAGCACTCTTAGGGATAGCTCACTGGTAAAGTCTACTCAGACATCCCAAAACCTGAAAGACTTTCTGAGTTACTCTCAGGATATGCTAATTCACTGAACTCTACACCTTGTGGATGCCACATTTCCAGAAAACAGAAATTTAACTGAGTAGCAGCAGCCATGTTCTGCCTCCTCTACCTGTGACAGCTAAAAGTACTACTGAGAGCCAGTGTTGGCAGCAGCGAATAAAGAGCCAGGGCCAATGTGGGCGGAATCGAAGCCAGCACCACCACTTCTGGATGGCAAGGCAAGATGGCGGTGACAGAGGATGACAAGATCAGGGTCTAGTGTGAAGCAGGTTAGAAGAGAAGGAAAGAAACTGGTTTCTAGAAACAATAGGTCTCTGGGAAATTGGGAGTATAGCCGACATGAGGTGGAGAAGTAAGTCTGTCCACGACAGAACATAGGAAGTCAGTTGTTCTAGGAAACAAGCCACTGAATAAGTAAAGATGCTTAGAGCTCAGAATTATCTACAGTCAAAACAACTGTGTTTGCATTTATTTACTGTGTGCCCATTTGTGTGTCTTATGGTGAGCTTGTGGAGGTGAGAGGACAAATTTTGGAGACTGGTTGTCTCCTTCTATCATGTGGCTTCCTGGGATTGATCTGGCAGGCAGCACCCTCTGACCTCTGACCTTTCTTGATGTCCTGGCCTGAATTGCTTTCTTTCTTTTATAATGTTGAACCTGTCATCTTAGGTAGGCCAAGCAAAGTTCTACCATTGAGTTATATGCTCCAATCTATATATATTCATATAGGTATATCTCATCTATCTATCTATCTATCTATCTATCTATCTATCTATCTATCTATCTATCTTATCTATCTATCTATCTATCTTTAGCATACAATAATTTTATACAATAATAGACTTTGACTGAGTATAGTGGTCATGCCCATAATCACATTAATACTCAGAGAGCTAAGGCAGAAGGCTATAAAACAAAGGGCAGGCCAGCTATATAGTAAACTGAAGGCCAGCCTGGGATATAGATATATAACATGTCCTGGAAAACCAATAAACAAAGAAACAAAGTGGGTCCCATTATGGCAACTTTCTATAGGCACTACAATACACTTTGATCATACCAAGTTCCCATTCTCTTCTTTCTTCCCATACTCCAAATTTTATTCCTTGTTCACAATGAAACAAATATGATCTATTTTTATTACATTTCAGAAAAATATAATTACATGTGATTTTTATAAACAGAGCTATGGTTAGCCTGATTTGCGTCCCCCAAAAGAACCGAAGTGAGCTATGGAATAACTCGTGCTTCTGTTTCGTGTGTGCTGGAGGGAACCCGAACCACCACGTATTAACTTTTGATTTAAAGCAATATATTTTGTAACAGAGGAAAGGGAGCACTGTTCTGCAAGTATTCTGTTCCACAGATATAATGGAATAATGATATTTTTGTAGTCTAAATTAATACCACATCACAATCTGCTGGGCTCGATGTGATAAACTGTGATGAACAGGAGAATGTGTAGCTGAGCAGAGTCAGTCTTCAAGTTCTAAGATTTGGATGAGCTTCACACTTAAGAGGTAAGAGATAAAGCCTTGTAAAGGGGGCTCAAGGATGTGGGTGGCAGAGCACTGGGTGCACAGGCCTGTGACTCTATTACTCTGGAAACAGAGGCAGAAGGAGCCTCAACTCACCCTCAGCTACGGAATGAGTTTGAGGTCAACTTGGGGAACATGAAACTCTATCTTTAAAAAAATGAAACAAAGAAAATGAATATGATCCAACTGGAGTGGCTTTCCACTCCAGAGGCACTGACTATACTCCAGAGACTAACACTCACAGGCTCATCCGCGTGGTATCACTGAGCTGCCTCCAGCCTCGAGGGATGGTTTTGCTAAAATTAAAAAAGCTAAGAAAAAAGAATTTCTAATCTGGGAGTGATGGGCACATTTATAATCCCAGCCCTTGCTGGTGAGTCTGAGGCTAGCCCTAGTTCATAGTGAGTTTTGGGTCAGCTTCAGCTACTTGGCAAGCTTGTGTCTCAAAACTAAAAACAAACAAACAAACAAACAAAAGAGCAAACAAACAAAACAACAAAGTGAGCAGGCCATTCAATTTACTTCCTGTTACTTTTCTGCCTATAAAGTCAACATATATCCATCTTCAGGCTGGTTGCCAAGGGTTAAAGGAAAACAACATAAAAAAATACTAGCACAGAGATGGCACATATTAGATTTTAAAAAATGTATTTTTTATCCTACTTTCTGATATTGAAATTTCTATAGTTCATAATATATGTGGCTAAATTTTTGTTGTTGTTTTTGCAACAAAATCTCATGTGTTTTGGGCTAGTCTCAAACTAATTATGGGGTTGACCTTGAATTTCTGATCCTCTCATCTCCATCTTTCGAATGCTGGAATTGCAGGCACGTGCCACTACACCTGGATTATACAGTGCTGTGGATTGAACTCGGGGCTTCACCCATGACAATCAAGCATCTTACCAACTGTGCTCCATGCCCAACCAAGCTGAAGCTTTCAGAGCTTCGGAGTCAGCACCTGCTGGGTGGACCTGGAGCTACATAACCCTATCTTGAAAATAAAATTTTCTGCATGCCAGTTGGAATTACTGCTCTCCATTTAGCAAACATTCCAAGTCTTACAAAGTGTACCTCTTGTATACCCTATCTCTTAGAGCATCAAGTGAACTACAGACTTTTGTACTTTTGAACCACGTTCTTATTTCCACTGTATCCACAGACAGTCCTCTGTTCTGTTAGGTCACCCTCCCAGGATGTGTTCTACAAAATGGCCACAGAGATCAGTGGGCTCTGTAGATTTAGTTTCATATCGATTTAAGTCTATTAAAAAGAAATTCTATATAAAGTTCAAAGATAAGGGAAAAATGCCTTCAACTGTTAGAACTACAGAACATTTAAAATTGGAGTGTGCTGCCCTGTCCTACCTAATTCTTTCTCTCTCTCTTTTAATGCAAGCATGTCTTGACTTCCTAATTAGATTGCAGGTTTCTCAAGGAGAAATAATGGCTTCTCCCCATTTTCGCAGAACAATTCAGTGGAACTGCATCATGTGCTCGCTGAACTGATGTGAGCTTAACCCCACTTGCAGGCAGAAAGAAATATAATTTAGCTAGTTCCAGTGATTCTACCCACAACCCACTTAGCACACAGATCTTCAAATTCTGCTGTTGGTTTTGTCCTGTTGGGAATCAATACCCAGTTACGCTGTGTCCTAGGCACAGCTTGCCAAAACTGTCTGGGTCTAAAAACAGGAACTGTTCACTGGCGCTGGTGGCACATGCCTATAATCCCAGCCCCAAGGAGGTGGTTAGGAGGACCGTGGGTTCAAGGCCAGTTTGGGATACACAGTGAGACCTTGGCTCAAAAAGTCAATAACCTGGGGCAATATAGCTCAGTGGCAGAGCACAGGTCTCACATGTCCTGAGCCTTGAATCCATTGCCAGAACTGAGGGAAATAAAGAGGTACTTGCTGGTCAGTGGTGGCGCACACCTTTAGTCCCAGCGCTTGGGAGGCAGAGGCAGGTGGATTTCTGAGTTCGAGGCTAGCCTGGTCTACAGAGTGAGTTCCAGGACAGCCAGGTGGGAAGAGGTAGTGGTTTTTTTTTGTTTGTTTGTTTGTTTTTCGAGACAGGGTTTCTCTGTGTAGCCCTGGCTGTCCTGGAAC